>NW_016804657.1:713653-917180 GCF_001698545.2 Rhinopithecus bieti
AAAAAAAAAAAAAAAAAAGTTGTCTCCCTTATTTCCTTGGTCCTGGCATACTGCCTTTAAGGGATGGACTTCTTTTTTTCCTGATAAAAGACGTAAGATTGGTTGACACAGGTCAAAGGGTGGAACACCTTGCCATTACATCTGCTCAATTTGTCACTTTAAAAAATAGTTTAGAAAGTAAAAGCTGGAAGCTTGTCAATAGGAAAAGTAAACTCATTTTTAAAAATTTCTTTTCACAAGGCAAATAATGCCTTAAAGTGAATTATTTTTTTAATTTTAATTTAATTAATTCTACTCTGATGAATTCTCATTAAAAGTATTGTATGTCTCCTTTGTTGGTTTCTGTTTTGCTCATTAGTGCTTGCACAAGGTAAAATAGAAATGAATTTGTGGATTTTTTTTTATTTGGAAGGTGGCTAGAAAATACTTTAGTCTTTCGTTGTGTGCTATCAAGTATCCAGATGTAGTCCCCACTACTTAATAAGGAGTAGCCAACTCATCCAGGCTTTAAAACTGAAAGTCCTATGTCTCAAGAACTCCTTTGTTTCTGTCTAGACCCAGACAGTCACCCTAATCCTAGTTCATTCTCTGTATTCCTAAAAAGGCCTCACTAAGTTGTTATTGAGTATCATTTTGAATGGAAGGAGATTTCACAGTATACTAGCTTCTGGCGGAATGTATCAGGGATTAGGTTCTTTATTTTTATTTTTATTTGTTTATTTTTTTGGGGTTGGAGTCTCGCTCTATCTCCCAGGCTGGAGTGCAGTGGTGCCATCTTGGCTCACTGCAACCTCCACCTCCCAGGTTCAAGCGATTCTCCTGTCTCAGCCTCCTGAGTAGCTGGGATTATGGGTGCCCACCACCATGCCTGACTAATTTTTGTATTTTTAATAGAGACAGGGCTTCATCATGTTGGCCAGGCTGGTTTCCAACTCCTGACCTCAAGTGATCCACCCGCCTCGGCCTCCCAAAGTGCCTGGATTTCAGGCGCGAGCCACCATGCCCTGCCCCAGGTACTTTTTTCAAGAAATGACTTACTTGTCTCAGTGATCCTAAGTCATGCCAATTTAATTCTCACAGAAATAAAACATGGAGAATTTTAAATGGATTTTATAAGTTGCTTTCAAGCCCTTTAGTTATTTTTTGTTTATGTATATGTTGAGACCATAGATGACAAATGTGAGATAATTGAGTAGATATTTGTGGCAAATGAGTAGCCACGTGAGGCAAATATGTAGATATAAAGCCTCATACAAGGTGGTTCTGGCTTAAGAGAAACACTCAAGGCTTTTAAAAAGTATTGGGCTTTGGGCCGGGTGTGATGGCTCATGCCTGTAATCCCAGCACTTTGGAAACCTGAATCGGGGATCACTTGAACTCAGGAGTTTAAGACCAACCTGGGCAATGTGGCAAAACTCCATCTCTAATAAAAATACAAAAGTTAGCTGGGTGTGGTGGTGTGCACCTGTAGTCCCAGCTACTCCGGAGGCTGAGGGAGGCTGGGGCAGGAGAGTTGCTTGAGCCTGGGAGACAGAGGTTACACTGAGCTGATATTGCACCACTGCACTAGAGCCCAGGCAACATGAGTGAAACCCTGTCTCAATAAAAAGTATTGGTCTTTGGTTTTATATGAGGTCTTCAGAGAAACCACCGTCCAAGTTTTACACTATGTCTCTCTTAAAAACAATTAAAATAATAGTGTATGATTTTTTTCCTCACATGGAAAAGCTGATTTTATAGTTAGACAAATGTATTTACTAAATAAACATATTTTGCAAATAGGATATCACACATATACCTCAATTATTTGAAAAAATCACAAAAGTATCATTTCAGTACATTTAAGTATAATTATTGCTTTTAATAAAGTTAAACTCCTAGAGAATCATTAAAGAAGAAAAGCCAGGGGCCATGAGCTAATTAATCAGCACCAGTAATTAGGTTTTAAAATTGGCTTTGTTTTAAGCAAATAACTTGTTCTTAATTGCTTTTGTTCCTTATATATAAAATAGAAATAATAATAATTATTATCCATACTGTGTTACAGAATTAACGTGATGATAATGAGGTAATAGATGGGAAAGAACTCCAAATGGTTAACAGTACCATAAGGTAGAGTTTTAGTGTCAGTATTTTACAATGACATGTATGGAAAATTCCTTCTTTTATAATGATGGAAATATCCTAACAGTTTTAAACATAATCCAAGAAGTAGCAGAGAAGAAAGTATAGTGAAGTATACTGAACTTTTATGTTCAGATTACCATAGCTCTACTAGATATGTGTGTATATTTTAAGGCTTACAATTTGTAAGCACTCCAACTATTAATAATAACATATTAAGGAATTACAAGTGGCCCTGTAAGTAGGCATTATTTTCTCTTTAATCAGGTTCACTGAGTATTGGGAGACCTAGGAAAGTTAATTATCTTAACAACTACATTATTATTATTGCATTGTAGCAGATGTATTTTGTGGTTTTAATTTTGATGGAGGTGGAGGATGAGGGGTGGTTCTTAGGTACTTTGCATCTTTGCATTCTCTATTTTTTTTTAAGACAAGGTCTCGCTCTGTTGCCCAGGCTGGAGTTCAGTGGGTGATCATAGCTCGCTGCAGCTTCCACCACCTGGACTCGAGTGATCCTCCTGCCTCAGCTACCCGAGTAGCCTGGACTACAGGCGTGTGCCACCATGTCCAGCTAATTTTTAACAATTTTTTTTGTAGAGATGGGGCTCACTGTGTTGCCCAAGCTGGTCTTAAACTCCTGATCACTCAAGTGATCCTCCCACCTCAGCCTCCCAAAGTGCCAGGATTACAGACGTGAGCCACCTGGCCTGCATTCTCCTTTTTGTTTCAATACAGACATTAGAATTTTAGGCCAATTTGAGTTAGATTTTTGTTATAACTGCTTTCAATTGAATTAGCTTCATAATCTGTTGATACTGCCAAGAAGCTAGAGTAATGTAAAGGGGAAAGAGTAGGGTTTTGTGTTCGATTGTGTTTGGAATATTACTCCACTACTTGCTGGGTATTTAATTTCTTTGACCTTCAGGCTGGGCACAGTGGCTCATGCCTGTAATCCCAGCATTTGGAGAGGTCCAGGTGGGCAAATCACCTGAGGTCAGGAGTTCAAGACCAGCCTGGCCAACATGGCAAAACCACATCTCTACTAAAAGTACAAAAATTAGCTGGGCCTGGTGGTGGACGTCTGTAATCCCAGCTACTGGGGAGGCTGAGGCATGAAAATTGCTTGAACCCGGGAGGTGGAAGTTGCAGTGAGCCCAGATCATGTCATTGCACTCTAGCCTGGGTGACAAAAGTGAAACTCCATCTCAAAATAAATAAAACTGAATTATTTTAAAAAAATAATAATTTCTTTGACCTTCAGTTTCTTCATTTGTAGAATGGACATCATAGTATAGTATCTCTATCGGATTCTGAAGGTTATCATGAAGACTAAATAGGGTATTTGTCGGCTGGGTGCAGTGGCTCACACCTGTAATCCCCGCACTTTGGGAGGCTGAGGTGGGAGATTCACTTGAGTCTAGGAGTTCTAGAGCAGCCTGGGCAACATGGCAAAACCCCATCTCTACCAAAAATACAAAACTTTGCCAGGTATGGTGCACGCCTGAGGTCCCAGCTACTTGGGAGGCTGAGGTGGGAGGATCACTGGAGCCCAGGAAGTAGAGGCTGCAGTGAGCTGTGATTGTGCCACTGCACGCCAACCTGGGTAACAGCAAGACCTGGTCTCAAATAAAAATTTTTTGAAAGTTTTTTTTTTAAAAAAAGATATGTGTCTACCTCAGTGACTGGTATGTTATTAGATGTTGAAGTAAAGTTATTCACCACTCTACCACCCCAAGTGCACTTATTCATATATAAGTTGTGTAATATTTGTTTCCTCTTTGTCTTATGGAATCTCTTCAGGGGGGAAGAAAAAATCAGCGACTATTATGCTTTTCTTGAAACTCCGTATATAGCTGGGATGATATTCCTGCATTATGGATTCCTAAAAGTGTTTTATATGGCATCTTAAAATATTGTCCACAAAAATGACAACATTGCAATAAATGAACAGGAACATCATAAGTTAATTGCTAATACAATGAACGCATTAGTTATAGAAGTCGTTAGCTTTCTGTAGTCTTGGGATTCAGGCTTTCTTAATTCCCACCACCCAGGTTTAGAGGGCCTATTACCGTTGAGTAGGATAAAGAACTTCTCTGTTGCATGAGATTCATAAAACCTAAGAATTCAATTTGGAGTTTTTTAGTTGGTCCTACTTAAAATGTACAGCTTGGTTAGATGGGAGGAAGGATCAGGTTGCTCTAGGTAGTTGAAGTCCCTTTTAAAAATAATTGCTACTCTAAAGAGAAGGAGGAATTAATGAAAGTGGTTCATAAAATCATTGATTTCTTTTATCTTTTGTTTTGACATGAAAGCAGAATGGACATTAGCACCTACTGTATATGAAGGGCATTTTGCCTGATACAACTATATTTCCTTTTTTTTTTTGAGACGGAGTCTCACTCTGTTGCCCAGGCTGGAGTGCAGTGGCATGATCTCACTGCCACCTCCGCCTCCTGGGTTCAAGCAATTCCCCTGCCTCAGCCTCCTAAGTAGCTAGGACTACAGGCGTGCGACACTGCACCCGGCTAATTTTTGTATTTTTAGTAGAGACAGAATTTCACCATGTTGGTTAGGCTGGTCTTGAACTCCTGACCTCAAGTGATCCACCTGCCTTGGCTCTCAAAGTGCTAGGATTAAAGGTGTGATCAACCATGCCCGGCACAAGTATATTTTCATGGGTTTAGTCCTCACAGTACGTCTGTGAGGTAGGTTGGTGGTATTTTCATTTTATAGAGGAGGAAATTGGGTCTCAGAGAAGTTAATTTTAAAAGTAACTTTCATGAGGGCATATGGTAACAAGTGGCAGAGCTGATATTTATTATTAGTTAACTATTTTGCTGTTTGTATGTGTAAGGGGTGGTATTTTTTTCATATTTTCTTACATGTAAAATGTAAAAGTGTTAGACATCCGCATCTAAATGTAAAATGACATTTTTTTAAGTCAGAAAACCAGTTTTCTTTTTTCTTTTGCTTTAGAAAGCCATAAAACCATATTTAAATAGGATCAACTACTGTTTTTTTTTTTTTAACATAACTGAGATTTGAACCCAGATTAATTTGTTTCCAAAGCTTATGCTAGGCCTTGGAGAGTACAAAGATGAATGAAACCTCATTCATCTTGTTGATCTTGCAGACTAATGGAAAGGATTGACATGTGAGTTCATGTAGTAATCTGTTAAAAGTTAGATAGGATTCCAGATGAGAATGACTGCTGGGGAAGATTTTTCCAAAGGAGGTAGCCTTTGAGTGAGTCAGATAGTGAAAAGTGAAATGGTGCCTAGTAGAGAAAGGCGTACATAGGCAGTGACAGGGTATGGAGCTAAAACCAGTCTTCTAGAGTTTTTCTCTGTAAGGAATCAATAGACATTTTAAAGCAGAGAGGAATGAAAGAATAGAATAACGATGATGGTAATAGTTTACGAAGCATTCTGGGCCAGGTGTGGTAGTTCACGCCTGTAATCCCACCACTTTGGGAGGCCGAGGCGGGTGGATCACTTGAGGTCAGGAGTTTGAGACCAGTATGGCCAAGATGGTGAAACCCTGTCTCTATTAAAAATAACAAAACTTAGCCGGGCATGGTGGCCAATGCCTGTGATCCCAGCTACTTGGGAGGCTGAGGCAAGAGAATAGCTTGAACCCTGGAGGTGGAGTTTGCAGTGAGCCGAGATCACACCACTGCACTCCAGCCTGGGCGACAGAGTGAGACCCTGTCTCAAAAAAAAAAAAAGCATTCTGAAGGAGATGCTAAGGGAGGTTGGTGGTTGGTGTTGCAGATGCAGGGAACTCTAGCTGGTTTTTTCCCCTTAAAGATCACTCAGGAGGAGGAAGAGGAGGGAAAAAAAAGCTTACTCCAAATAATGAAGGCTCTCTATTCACATGCAATTGCTTAGTCTAAGTGACATTATTAACATAATTATTCCATATATAAGAAACATCTTTTAATTTAAACATATTTCCCATTAAAACCATCTATTCAGCTTTCATGTAAATCTTGTAGTTGTAAAGAGATGTTTCAATATTTAGTGTGAATATTTTGTTAATTAGATGTAGTGGAAAATGACACTTTGATGGGCAAAATTGCTGTTCAAATGATCTTGAAATGAAGTTTTAAAGCAATTTTATATACTGTTTATTATTTAGCAATACATACTTATCATAGAAATTTAAGAACTTAAGTAATACAAAGAAAGTAAGGATTACCTTTAATTAAGAACCTAAATAATACAAGGAAAGTAAGGATTACCTTTAATCAATAAACAAAGATAAACTTTTGGAGGGAGTATATACCATTCTAGTCGCTAAGTAAGGTTTTAATATTCAGATTCTAGGGTTCTGATCAATCAAAGGCTATTTTTCGCACTTACGTAAATTAAGAAAAAATGTTCTATCTTTACATATTTTAGTGACTGAATTACCATGGCGTAATTGAGAGTTTGGATTTATTATGGTACATTCCGATTTCTATTTAATATATAAGATACCTGATTAAAATTTCAGACTATTTGATTAAATACTAACAATACAGGCTGCTATTACTCTTGTCTTGCTACCAATTAGACATTTCTCAGAATGCTAAAGCAAGAAGGAACCTTAAAAACTTATCTGGTTGGCTGCGCCCAGTGACTCAAGCCTGTAATCCCAGCACTTCGGAGGTCATGGCGGGCGAATCAGGAGGTCAGGAGATGGAGACCATCTTGGCTAACATGGTGAAACCCTGTCTCTACTAAAAATACAAAAAATTAGCTGGGTGTGATGGCATGTGCCTGTAGTCCCAGCTACTTGGGAGGCTGAGGCAGAATCGCTTGAATCTGCGAGGCGGAGGTTGCAGTGAGCCGAGATTGCGCCACTGCACTCCAGCCTGGGTGACAGAGCAAGACGCCATCTCAAAAAAAAAAAAAATTCTTGTTTACCTTCTCATGTTACAAATGTAGATGCGTTTCTTTCAAGCTTTTGTTTCCAGTGACATACTAGTTTAGGTTTTCTTTCGTTAAGCTCTCACTTGATTGCAGTCTTCTTTCTTTCAGGTCAGACTGTTTTTCCATCTTTCGGCCAATGGTACAAAAAAAAAGGAAACTGAAGAGAGGAGATAGCATATGCCAGAGAAGTAGAAAGAGCCATTGTATGTCTGGGTATAATCATATAACCAGCCTGGAAGGAAGGAATGATTTCTGTTAGGGAAGGAAATTTTGCCATTAGTAATTCTCAGCCATGAGTAGCTCCTCAAAGCAAGGAGCCTCCTGTATTGTGACCCATTCTAACTTAGTGAAGCTTTTAGCTGTCCTGTTTTCACTGATGAAGCTGAATGAGCTCCACCTGACTTAGGGACTTAACCCCCATCTCCAGTCTTACAGTGGAAGTTGGAGAAAATTAGGGACACATACCATTTTATTTTACCATGAATTTTATTAGAAGACCACTATTATGAAGAAAATAATCATAAATTACTATTTTCCAAAGAAAAAAAGAAGTGATAATATCAGTTTTCTTTTTTCCTTTACTAAACAAACACTTGAATACTTACTATATTCCTGTTAATATTGCTAGGTGTTGAGGATACAATAGTGAGCCAAAACAGATACGGTCCCTGCCCTCACAGAACTTCAGCGGTGAGATAGGTACCAACCACATAAATAATACATAATAAGTGCTATGAAGGGAAGGTACAGGGGGCTATGAGAATATATGAGAAGAAACTGACTGCTTGATCATGTGGGTTAAACAATGACTAGTTCCACCCTGAAATCTAAATGCTTTTTTTTGAGACAGAGCCTAGCTTTGTCACCCAGGTTGGAGTGGTATATTGGCACGATCTCTGCTTACTGCAACCTCTGCCTCCTGGGTTCAAGCGATTCTCCTGCCTCAACCTTCCAAGTAGCTGGGATTACAGGCGCCTGCCACCATGTCCGGCTAATTTTTTTGTATTTAGTAGAAACGGCGTTTCGCCATGTTGGCCAGGGTGGTTTCGAACTCCTGACCTCCAGTGATCTGCCCACCTCGGCCTCCCAAACTGCTGGGATTATAAGCATGAGCCACTGTGCCTGGTCCTAAATGCTTTTTAAAAGCATAAGTTGGAGGGTCCTCAAAGTCTTTTGGCTAATGGCACATACTAAAACTTAAGTGAAACACTTTTTTTTTTTAACTGAGTAGGTGATAGCAAAGAATATTTATGCTAAGGCACATCATTGAAAAGTCAACACTGAAAAAGGCAAATACTGTCCTTAGTATTACCATGACAATGATTTTGACCTCCTGGACATCCTAAAGGGTGTCAGGGATCTCTGGGGATCTGCTGACCTCACTTTGAGAAGTTCTTTTCTAAAGTATATTATGTATATTATATCTGATCACTTATTCAAGAAATTTCAGTGCTGTATGGCAGCACAGGTCTGGGTTCCAGGAATATATCACTGAACAAAATAGATGAAAATATCTGCCCTCATGGAGCTTACATTGTGTCTTTGATTTTTCCCTTCTGTCTTAGATCATGATGCCTCACTGGATATGTAGAGTATACCCTCCCCCACCTTTTTCTTCTGGTCTGTCTGCTTGTCTCATGTCCTCTTTATTCTCTTATGGACAAAGAGGAGATGAGACAAGCAGACCAGAAAAAATTGACTTAATTTATTTTTGTTTTATAGCTCTGTGTTTCCTGTTATTAATGTAAACAGTAGGTGAATAGAATGTTTTATACCCTCTTTAAGTTCAACTAACTTTGAGTTGCTTTTTACTTACTGACTCCTGTTTGATCAGTGACCTCTATTAAATGTTTCTTGGAGTTACTAGAGTGAAGACAACTAGGACGAGTCTTTGTGTTATGTTGATTGTTATTGACCAATAGATCTCTAAGAAATAGGTGACTAGTCTCTGAACTCTTGTAGACATTTCTAGAAAGGAGGGAGTATGGAAGGTAGCAGTCCTTACCCTCCCAGTCCCTTGTCATTCTTGCCTTAGTCCTGCCAACACAGCAAATGTATTAGAGTGTATGTGTCTGTGTATGTATATGTGTATATATAAAACCTGTGAATTATAAAATAGTAGTCTCAGAAGTAACACCCTGGGGAAAGACTAGGAATTCTTGGACGAAAAGGTAGACAGTGCTACTAACATGTCAGGTAGGCACAGCTAAAAATAGTAAAAATGGATTGAAGAGGAAAACTGTTTATAAGCCTTTTCTTTATTTCTTTTCTTTTTTTTTTTAATTTCTTACAGAGACTGGGTTTAAGTTACCCATGCTAGTCTCAAATTCCTGGCCTCAAGTCATCCTCGTGCCTTGGCCTCCCAGAGTGCTGGGATTACAGGTGTGAGCCATCATGCCGACCAAGCCTTTCATTTTATACACACACAAACACACATATACACACACACACACTCTTTCTCTCTCACTCACACACACACTCACTTTTTTTTGTTTTTTGAGATGGAGCCTCGCTCTGTCACCCAGGCTGGAGTGCAGTTGTGCAATCTCGGTTCACTACAACCTCCGACTCCTAGGTTCAAGTGTCTCTTGCCTCAGCCTCCTGAGTTGCTGGGATTATAGGCGCCCACCACCACACCTGGCTAATTTGTTTGTATTTTTAGTAGAGATGGGGTTTTGCCATGCTGGCCAGGTTGGTCTCAAACTCCTGATCTCAGGTGATCCGTCTGCCTCGGCCTTCTAAAGTGCTGGGATTTCACTCAGTCTTAGAATGCTGTTTCTGAAACATTAAGTATTAAAATATAGTCATGTGGCACATAACAGGACACACCTCATGAGGTTATGATATGCATTTTTACTGTATCCTATGTTTAGATACATGAGTACTTTGTTTAGGTACACAAGTATCTTTCAATGTTTAGATACAGTTGCCTGCAGTACTCAGCACAGTAACATGCTGTATAGATTTGTGGCCTAGGAGCAATAGGCTCTACCATATAGCCTAGGTGTGTGTAGGTATACTGTTCATCTGACAACAAAATATCTAACAACACATTTCTCAGAATGTATCCCTGTTAAGTAACTCATGACTATATTTAATATATTTTCTTACCAGGGCAGAGAATTGTTTAGCATGTTTTAGAATTATTTCTATGTATTTCCATGCAAAATTACGTGAAATAAAACCTAGATGAAATAATTGTTGTAAATCTGTTTCTCCCAGTCATATTTGATCATTGAGATATTTGTATTTTTTAAATTCTAAATTAAGATCCAATTGCCGTTCAATAGGATAATAGTATACAGTTGAGTATTTAGTTTTAGGATGGTATTTATACTAGCAAATAGGAGGTAAAATGTAGGATGCAGAAATACACATATGACTGATTATTTTATGAAAGTATAGTTGTTATAATCAAGCTTATATTTAAGTGGCTACTAGGTAAGTTAAATTTTGAGCTTCATTGGTATTGGAACATCTACTTTATTTGGTTGGAATAACTAGCCTTTCTCTACTGTTGAAAGTAAAAGGATTGGCCAGGCACAATGACTTATGCCTGTAATCCCAGCACTTTGGAAAGCCAAGGCAGGCAGATTGCTTGAGCCCAAGAGTTCATGGCCAGACTGGGCAATGTGGTGAGACCCTATCTCTACAAAAAAGAAGTAATAAATTAGCTAGGTGTTGGCTAGGTGTGATGGCTCATGCCTATAATCTTAGCACTTTGGGAGGCCTAGGTAGAAGGATCACTTGAGCTTAGGAGTTCAAGACCAGCCTGGGCAACATAGTCAGACCTTGACCCTATTCTAACAAAAAGTAAAATTAAATTTAGAAAAGTATTGGAAAAGAATAAAGAAAAAGTTAAAGAAATAAAAAGTCAGGTGTCATGGCACATATCTGTAGTCCCAGCTACTCAGGAGGCTGAGTTGGGAGAATCACTTGAGCCCAGAAGGTTGAGGCTACAGTGAGCTGTGATTGTGCCACTGCCCTCCAGCCTGGGCAACAGAGGGAGAGCCTGCTCAAAAATTTAAAACAGATAGATAGATAGATAGATAGATAGATAGATAGATAGATAGATACATAGATAGGGAGAGAGAATGAGTGTCTGATTTTATTAGATTTCTGTATTTTTTTATAACAGTATGAAAAATCTGTTCAGATGCACTTCTGACCCTAAACAGTTTAATGCTTCTAAGTAAATTTTTTTTTCTTTTTTTTTTTTGAGAGGAGTCTCGCTCTGTCGCCCAGGCTAGAGTGCAGTGGCGCGATCTCCACTCACTCCCAGCTCCGCCTCCTGGATTCACACCATTCTCCTGCCTCAGCCTCCTGAGTAGCTGGGACCACAGGCATCTGCCGCCACGCCTGACTAATTTTTTGTATTTTTAGTAGAGACGGGGGGTTTCACCGTGTTAGCCAGAATGGTCTCGATATCCTGACCTCATGATCCGCCCACCTCGGCCTCCCAAAGTGCTGGGATTACAGGCGTGAGCCACCATGCCCAGCCAAGTAAATTTTTTTAAAGGAAATTATTGTTGATAGTTCAGAAGCCACTGTATTCTCACCATTTTAAATGGAAGCACACACATAAGTTGACATTGAAAAGACTAGATTCCTTTGTGGTCATAGCATAAGCATTGTGAATGTCAGAAAAAGACAAGATTACATACCAGTGATAATCTAGGATAATGTGCATGTATCTGAATGTTCACTCTATGCCTGGTATTACTGTTTGTAGCCGGCACTCTGAGGAATAAACTGGCAGCTGATGCAGAATTATTAAGCTGAAGACCTCTGTAAGCACTTCCTCAGTGTCTACAGGCTACCTGCATCAGATTTACCTGAGATGCATGTTAATAATGCAGATTCATTGGATTCTGTCAAGCAGAACTTCATCCTGGGTGGCACTCAGTTGATTGTTATGCACAGTAAAATTATTTAACAATAATAATTATTGTATTTGAAGTTATTAATCCAGACTCTTTTCTTATATCTATGGCTATAGGACTTGTTTTAGGCAGAAATGTCTAATAATGTTTCCTGTGATAATTTAAAACAAATAGGAAGATTGGGCTGAGCTTCCTTAAACACTTGTGCAAACCAGTTTTTTTACAGTCAGTAAAAAAGGAATAAGAATAATCATTCAAGTTAGATATTTAATATAGGATTCTGAATTCATTTTTTAAGTGTTAATACTTTAAAACTATTCCACATCATTTTATGTGTTAGGTCATACATGTTTCAAAAGTAATTTAGCATCCTGTCTAAAAAGTATTCATACCTTCAGACATCTCAGAACTTGATTGTTAAGCCAAGTTATGAATCATTTTTATTAAGATTACTGTGTAAGTTTACTATTGGTCATCTTATTAAAACTTAACATGGCCAGGTGCAGTGGCTCACACCTGTAATCTCAGCACTTCGGGAGGCCGAGGTGAGCAGATTGCTTGAGCTCAGTAGTTCGAGACCAGCGTGGGCAACATGGTGAAATCCCATCTCTACTAAAAATAGAAAAAATTAGCTGAGCATGGTGGGACACACCTGTAGTCCCAGCTACTCGGCAGACTGAGGTGGGAGAATCACTTGAACCTGGAGGTTGCAGTGAGCCAAGATCATGCCACTGCACTCCAGCCTGGGTGACAGAGGGAGAGTCCATCTCAAAACAAAAAACAAACAAAAAACTTAAAGTCCTTAATTCCAAAGTTTCTTGGTGTTAGTTCTTTTTTTTTTAATTATACTTTAAGTTCTAGGGTACATGTTCATAACGTGCAGGTTTGTTACATATGTATACTTGTGCCATGTTGGTGTGCTGCACCCATCAACTCGTCAGCACCCATCGACTCGTCATTTACATCAGGTATAACTCCCAGTGCAATCCCTCCCCCCTCCCCGCTCCCCGTGATAGGTCCCGGTGTGTGATGTTCCCCTTCCCGAGTCCAAGTGATCTCACTGTTCAGTTCCCACCTATGAGTGAGAACATGCGGTGTTTGGTGTTAGTTCTAATAAGTGGTTGAAAATTCTGCAGGTGACTGGTCAGAGTTGAATCAGAACTCCTGTGGTTGGGTTGTAGCATAGTGGCAGATTTCCAGGGTGTGCAGAGACAATTTTTCTCTCATCCCTGGGTCCACTGGAGCCACCAGCTGGCTATTGGCAATCTTGTTCTTTTACTTTGGGTGTATTGTGCAAATGTTTTCTATATGTGCCATGATCCGAGAAATCTTGGGAAACTTGGCTTAGCAAATTTAAATTTCAGGGCCTTTTTAGATGGGAACTCAGTAAAGTTTCCTTGATAGAAATTTGCAATAAGATTTACTAGGAATGCGTCAAGTATTGGCTGTGTGCTGTAAGTTTTATTAAAAGGATCGTGGTGTCTATTAGGATTTGGAAGCTGGATTCTTTGGCCTTGCAAAGTGTGTTACATAAGGGAAGAACTCTTCCTCCTCTTATTAAACCACAATAGAGAGCTATTTGGAATTTATTTTTGATGCTTTGTAGGTATTCATCAATCTTAGGAAAACTGAATCAAAGTAAAATCTGTAAGGCTTTGTAGTTTATGGGGAAAATAATCACTAGATACATAAAATATTTACTTTTTTTAGCCTTTTTTTCCCCCCACAGAATGTATAGAGGACAGGGCTTTGCTCTGCCTTCTCACTTTCTCCCCACTCACCCGCAGCCTCCAGAGTGTGCAAGTAAAATTTTAGGCCATAGAGAAATTCTCAATTGATAGGCCAAGGTGACTGATAAAACTCTAGAGGTCAGGATTGGTAATAGTGGAGTGAGGAACAGATGGAATTTTTGTTTAATACTGTATCTGAAATTGAGGATGGGATAGATAGGAAATGACCTATCATTTCATGAGATGACTTTTCTGTGATGGTGGGACAGATACGAGCTTAGATGGATGAATATATATTTTAGCACTTAACTTTTTCCATAAAACACAAATAGTGCAAAATTACCAGTCTCACTCCATGGTATTTCTGATGAGATCGGTAAATAATAGAGACATAAACTTCTTTAGGAGCTAGTTGACTTTAACATATGCTGCAGTACAATTGACTTACAACTATTTGGCGTTAGAAATGATTTTTCTAGGGCCTGGTGGGGGGAGAAACAAGCGTGAAATACCTGCTTGACTTAAACTTCAACATATTTTCAAGTCATTTTATTATCCCACAGCTCAGAATGTCTTCAATTAAAGGTAAGAAAATAAGGTGATGGGCTACAGTGACTTAATCAGGTGTTCAGTTAATGAAGTAGAAGAATGCAGATTCTAATAATTCACAGTTGTAGAGGTTCTAGGCTGTTCTTAGTATGAAGTCCCGGCAGTGTATGTGGCAGAGTGAATACCGTGTCACGACCTGGTGAGTCATGTGAGGACTGTGAGTAACTTTTATCTTCTGTGTGTCCCACATAGCATTTAACAGAGTACTCTGCTAGTGATTTGCTTGACAGTTATTGAATGAATGCTAAGTTTCAAATATTTATTTGATAGTTACTTGATTACCAAGTAATCAAATAATTACTTACAGTGTTTTAGGGAGTTTTCAGAAGATATTTGTGATTAATTTAAATGATCATATATGTATGTTAGCATAGTGTATGCATTTGTCAGTTGGGAAAGGGGGGAATATGGAGAAGTGGGGAACTGCATTCAGTTTTATTTTATAGGCAACTAATGTAGTCCCTTGGTTTTATTTTAAAATGAAACTGAGCCTTGAGCATTTTGAGCTTTCATGTCAAATGCCTTGAATGGAAGAGTAGGAATTTCATGTAAGTAGCTTACATCTGCCCTGTATGTTGGAGAATGTGATTAGATATACTTGCTTTTCTGCCCAAGGCACTATTTTTGTATTTATATTGCTTTTTGCAGGTTTACTTTTGTTAATAGGAGTCTGTGAGAAATAAGGCTTAAAATATCAATACTTCTCATTTTTCCACAGCCTTCCAAGGCTTCCATCTTTGTGCCAGTGTGTAGTTCTGGGTGCCATCTAACCCCAAAAGCAGCAGTTGGGTTTGGATGAGCTGTGTGACATTTGGCCTACAGTTAGGTCTACTAACCACCCTGGGTCAGGGAACCTAGAACAATCCTAAAACTCACCTACTCTAATGCAGGCCATATTTTTTAATTAAAATTGAAATTGTCACTGAGTATTGGAAAGGAATAAGAAGGGACTTTGGGGTAGAGTGGGTGGGCAGGGCGTTGTCTTACAAAGGAGGTGTGGGGACTGGTAAGTTTTAACTTTCATCCTTTCAATCTCTCAGTTTCAGTAAAGATAAAGAATTTTGTTGCTACCATTATTTCTTAAAATCATGAAAGACAATGTAAGAAATCGAGGTGTATAATTTCTGCCATAGTCCCTATATTTAAAAAAAAACAAGAAAGTATATATGGTTCTATGAATTTCTTGTGCTATTTCTTGCTTTTCCTTAGAAGTATTAGAAATATGTTCTAATATTGTTTTCTTTTTTATTTTCATACAGGAAGGAGAGAAATATTGTTCATATAATGTGTTACCTTTTTTGTCTGTGTGATCTACAAGAGCATGGCTGAAATGTTACCATTTTAAAGTAGTGTTTTGACTGAAGATTATTATGAGAAGTTTTACTTTTGTTAGATTCCTAATTTAAAATGCCTATACTCTTTTATAGGAGTTTCAACTTTTGCAATTTGGTAATAACAGATTTAGGTAAGTAAAAAATGAGAATCTCATACAGTTCTGAAGATCTAAGTTTGGTTGAGAATTTAATGTTTCATCACCAGTAAACCTTTTGATTCAGTTAAGGACTCAGTTCTGCCTACATCTGTAAGAACTGAGTTGATCTGTACATCAACATTTCTAATGTTTCTTTGGTAGTTGCTGCTGGAGTCAGAAATTAGGAACAAATCTAATGGCCTTTGTAATGTCCTCTGTCATTTCACCGAGGAATGACTTAGAGGAACAAAGCTTTCCTCAACAGATGGTTAGGGGCATAGCATTGCAGTTAGAATCTTGTTTAAGATACTAAGAGCACGTCCTGGACTAAAAATTTCTACATAAGCTTTAGCAATAACCTTATAACTTGCTTTGACTTTTTTGTAGAGCTTACAGAATGTATGGCTGCCTAAGTAATACTCTCTGAATTAATGGGTAAAAAAATATATTATGAGTTTTTTATCCTTACGTATGGTGCTAGGATATACTGGATTTGGGCTAACAAAAGCTTGTTAACTTTTTTTTGTCTCATTGACAAAAGTATTTTATATCTCATATTTTACATTACATAGGTGTGTGTGTGTGTATGAAATAAAAGCTTGAAAATAAAGTGATATATTCTATTTTTTAATCTGCTCTGTGGTAGTCTGTTTTCATAAAAACAATGAGATCATTACCCAACAAATTTACTTCAGAACTCACATGTATACCTGTAGCTTTTTCTTTTCAGGTAATGGTCTTCAGAAAACTTGCCTTGTCTTCTCGAGTATTGAACTATTTAAACATTTTATTTTAAGAAGTATACAGAGACATATAGGACATTAAACGTGTTATAGTTTTGTCACTTGTCTTTTTCATTTGAGTAAGATATTCTGTGCCCTTGTATTTGTTACTTCCTTGTACTTTTGGCCCAATAGGCTTGAAAAGTTCCAAGGTACTACTGGGACAGCCAGTGAAGAAGGAGCAAGATTGAAAAAATGCATCAGCAAACTGTGTTTGAGCTCTGTTTTCTGTATCTCACTGTCCTGGGTGCTAGCCATAGAGTAGTTGTGCAAGGTACTTCTGGTACTTGGCCTCTTTTTACTAGTCCCTATATAACAATTCTGGGCTTTACTTTATAATTCTAGCCTGCTTTCCAGGTATGAAACGTAGGCTAAGTGTTAGATAGCATGGGAAGGGGTGTGTTCATAAATGCAAATAAGAGAGTTGGTTGCATATTTATATAAATTTTTTCTTTAGAATAAGTATACTTAATTGAACCTCAGATAGTGGCATAGTTTTTTGTTCCCGGTACTAATTTTTTTTTTTCAGACAGGGTCTCACTCTATCACCCAGGCTGGAGTGCAGTGGCATGATCAAGGCTCACTGCACTCATTCCTGGGCTCAAGCAATCCTCCTACCTCAGCCTCCTGTGTAGCTGGGACTACAGGTATGCACCACCACATCTGGCTGATTTTTAAAATTTTTTTTGTAGAGATGGTGCCTCACTATCTTGTCCAGGCTGGTCTGGAACTCTTGGACTCACAATCCTCCCACCTTGGCCTCCCTAAGTGCTGAGATTATAGGCATGAGCCACTATGCCAGGCCCTCTCAGTAACAATTCTTGTTATCCTTAGTTTATACTCTCCTTCTTTTAATATTTACTTTTTCTGAATCTTTTTTTTTTTGAGATGAAATCTCGCTCTGTTGCCCAGGCTGGAGTGAAGTGGTGCAAAGTGAAGTCGGCTCACAGCAACCTCCATCCCCCGGGTTCAAGCAATTCTCCTGCCTCAGCCTCCTGAGTTAGCTGGGATTATAGGTGCCTGCCACTACATTTGGCTAATTTTTGTATTTTTAGTAGAGACGGGGTTTCTCCATGATGGCCAGGCTGGTCTCGAACTCCTGACCTCAGGTGATCCACCCACTTCGACCTCCCAAAGTGCTGGAATTACAGGCGTGAGCCACTGTGCCTGGCCCCTTTCTGAGTCTTAAGAGGTGTAAACTTAACATCATTTTGAAACTTAATTTTTAAAAAATGATAGTGGGACAAGATCAACTCCCTTCTCTCTTACTTCAGGACTAAAAGAAGCAAAAGTAAGTTTTAGGCTAAGTTCCTTTTTGTGGATGATTAGAAATGTCATAGTAATTTGTACATTGAAACACATTGAGAACTTGTGGTGTGTGAGAAACTGAAATTTAGGTCTGTTCCTTAGAAATATTTCTGTGTGAGTATTCAAGTTTGTAATAGTATTAGATTAAATGTTCAGCAAGCATAAAATGTCCAGTTAGGTAAAAGGTGAATGTAAAACTACAATTTGAATCTTAAACTTAACTTACATATGGGAACTCCCCAAATGTTTACTGTACTTGTATATAATAATTTCCAATGGCCCCCAATAGCCTCTCCATAGAGATCTGGCCTTTAGGGCAAGTATCCTCCCATCCTTGGTACCCGCAATTTGAAGGGCCTCTTTTCAAAGAGAGATACTTAAAGAACAGATAACAAGCAATCCTGGACATCCATATGGCACATCAGAAGAACAAAAGTGTCAGGCCTATACCTTTCAAGCTCTATAAAAGTGACTCATGTTTAAATACAGGATGCTAGTCATTCATTGATTTTTGTTTGTTTGTTTCGTTTTTTCTTTTATAGAGACAAGGTCTCTCTGTTGCCCAGACTGGTCTCGAACCCCTCAGCTCAAGTGATAACCCCCGCCTTGGCCTCCCAGAGTACTAGAATTACAGGTGTCAGCAATTGCTCCCAGCCTTTTCTTTTCTTTTCTTTTCTTTCTTTCTTTTTTTTTTTTTTTAAGCATCATGGGTCTTTGAAGCTCTGAAAAAACTCTGGATTGTCTCCCCCAGACAAGTAGACATAGATCCAGGGTCTGCCCTACAACTCCCAAGAATATAAGAATCTGCTTAAGGCACATCTTAAGAGAATACAAGAATCTGAGCCTTCAGATTTTCCTTCATTGGTGATGGAGTGAGTAGATATAGGAAAAGCAGAAATAATCTGTTTCTTTTAGCCTGATACTGTCATTACATGTTACCATTAATCCTGGATCAGTGTTTCCTTTTATTGCTATTGAAATTTGTTCAGAATGTGGTGAAAGGTGTTACCTGCTATAGGTGGTCCAGAAAGGACAGCCATCCCAGCAAAGAAGCTGGCAAGTCCCAAAAACCTGTTTACTGTAGAATTCCTACACAGATCAACCTGTAGGAGTTAGAATTCAGTGTTAGCCACATTGAGGGTGAAATTCTATAGAGACCTGTGCCTAAAAGGGACAAATACTATTTATGTCATCTCAAGCTGTGAACAGTGTGACTTCTGGGGTGAGTTGGTTGGCTTTTTGCCCCCAATATTGTGAAAGAGCTGAGGACTAATAGTGAACAGTAACTGCTAGGCAGGCAGTGTTTTCAGTTTATTAGTAAGAATACAAGTTTTTATTTTCATTTTAATTTTTTAGGTGGTTCATGGGTACTTTTTCTTCCCCAAACCTTGCTGCTTTTCTCTATTAGGAAATGATATTTCCGATATGAATTGATAGTGATATTCTTTTTTTTTTTTTTTTGAGACAAGGTCTCACTCTGTCACCCAGAGTGGAGTACAGTTGTGTGATCTTGGCTCACTGCAACCTTCACCTCCCAGGTTCAAGCGATCCTCCCACCTCAAGGGAGCTACTTCCAAGTAGCTGGGACCACAGGTGCGTGCCGCCACACCTGGCTAATTTTTTTATTTTTCGTAGAGATGGGGTTTCACCATGTTGCCCAGGCTGGTCTCCAACTCCTGAGCTCCAGCGATCCACCCACCTCTGCCTCCCAAAGTGCTGAGATTACAGATGTGAGCCACCACGCCTGGCCGGATGGTGATATTCTTGAGTCCCCTAAGGCTAGGTATCAACCATTGGTTTGTAAGTAATCAGATATCACAAGGAGTTAATTTCAGCTTTAGGAAGCTTGATTTTTGCCTGAGCTTCATATAATATCCTGTAGCACTTATGCTAATATTGATAGAACAGAAGTTTTCTAGGAAATCTGTTCCAGCATGTTTAGGACCTGGTTCTAAGGAGAACCCATGAGATTCCCAGGGGTTCCCAGAACACCGAAGTATTTGTAGAAGTATTTTGGTTGCATCTGGGTCAAGGACTTTGAGTCAGTGTAGGGTAAAAATGGAGAGGAAGTATAAAACAATGGCCCTGTGAAAGTACACAGGACCAAAGCAATAACTTCAAGAGAGAAACCACACTGGTCAGGAAATCCGTTTTTCTCTGTGTTCTCAGGGATCTCTTCTTTAAGATTATGTCTTAAAAGGAGCCAAACAAGTTTCTGGAACTGAAGGAGAGAAGTGAACACAAGCCTAATCTAGGAGACTGATAAGTAAAAAGGAATCCTGCTGATCCCTTTTTTGCTGTAATTTTATTGCTGTCCCATGTGGATAGTCCTCTCACCATCCCTCCCCCGTCACAAACAAGATGAGTAACTGGACAGGATATAGCTGCAGAGTTTCTAAGATGTTTGAAATGATTTTTTTAAGTTATAAAATTAATACAAAATATGTATTTTAGGGAGATTGTTACTGATATTTGCTTTTACTAAATGATTTAACAATGTTAATGAGTGTGTCTACTCACCAGTACAGGCAGTATCAATGCCAGGTAACCACCAGCAAAGATGGCAAAGCAGATGGTGTAGGTCATAAGTAGTGGAAATGTGGTGGCTAAAGGAGCAAGCAGGTTAGTGATGCCGCAGAGGATGAGGTAAGACTTGTGGTAATGATACTTCTTAATCCAGTTTTGATCAGCAACCCATCCAGAAATAATCTGACTGACCGTCTCAAGGATACCTGGAACAATATTGAAATCTTTTTATTTTCCTAGCCCCTTTGAAAAATGTGAATGCATACAGCATCATTTCCCAAGTAATGTGACCTCATCCCAAGGCCAGGATATGTGAGGAAAAAAATGATTTCATTTGTGTACCATTAAGCTCTATTATTTACTTACCTATTCCAAATACATTTAATAAAATAGCAAAAAAGTCTCTGCTAGAGTTGTGTAGAAGACCCCTGTAGCTAGTGTTTTTTTCTGATTGTGTTTGGAAAGCTTACATCATCACTACAGTGGGAATCTTTGGTTACAGAGGACCCTGGGCGCAGAAGGCCATGCAGTCCCTTCGTCTAAGAGGTCCTGCAAGTGAGAGAATGAAGTTTCTAAAAGACAAATAGACCTTCAGGTCAGTGTCTTGGGGGAAATTGTATTGTAGAAGATTGGAGTATAAATAAGTGTTCTGTTAAAAAAGATATATTGGGACTCATAATTGCATATAAAGTTTTAGGAATTAAGTCCTCCAAAGTTTATGCTTAATTTGAAAATATGTAGTAAGTTTGGAAATGGGAGATCGTATTTTGGACCACTGCACCTGACCAAATCCCTATCTTCTAGATCAATCATTCTGTCTTTAAACAGTTTTATGAGTAGTCAACTAAAATAGTTGCTTTTATTTATTTATTTATTTTCATTTTATTATTATTATTACTTTTGAAACAGTCTCACTCTGTCGCCCAGGCTGGAGTGCGGTGGCACAATCTCGCCTCACTGCAAGTTCTGCCTCCCGGGTTTGTGCCATTCTCCTGCCTCAGCCTCCCGAGTAGTTGCTACTACAGGCGCCTGCTACCATGCCCAGCTCATTTTTTGTTTTTTTAGTAGAGATGGGGTTTCACCACGTTAGCCAGGATGGTCTCAATCTCCTGGCCTCATGATTCGCCCACCTCAGCCTCCCAAAATGCTGGGATTACAGGCGTGAGCCACCACACCCGGCCAGTTGTTTTTATTTTTACTTTACATTTTAACTTATTTTAAGTATCAGACAATCCATAAGTGACTAGCCTTAAAAGTCATATTTATCTGTTTTACTATGAGTTCAAGGGAAAAAATCCTTAGCTACAAATAATAAAACATTACTGAATGCTTGCTACAGGCCGGGCACTATTCTAAACTCTACATGCATGGCTTTTTTGATCCTGACAATCTTATGAGGGTAGATACTATTATCCCTGTATTACAGATGAAATGAAGGCACCATGAAGCAAAGTAACTTGCTGAAGTTCCCACAGTTAAGAAATACAGAGCAGGAGGTTGAGCCAGGGAAGTCTTGCTCCAGAACCAATCCTTTGAGCCACTACACTGTGCTGTCTACCTGGGGTTTTCTGTTCCTTACAGTGGCTATTGCCACTGAGCATCAGCTTTTTGAAATTTCTGCATTTATCTAATAAATAATGTCTACTGTGTCAAACACTGTTATATGAAGATGAGTAAGACTTGTTTTAGTGTCCACTATCTAGTAGGGGAGCCTGTGTGCAGTGACAGAGATCTCTTCTGGGGAAATGCCCAGGTGCTCCATTTAGCCTCAAAAATTTTACTTTCTCTGGCCCTTCTACAATTCCTCTTTTGTTTTCTTTAGCTTTTATTAAAATGTAAAAAACTTATAAAATTAAGTTGATCTTTCCTTTTGGGTAGGAGGCTAACGTAGGCTTTCTTACCTGCTACGGAAACGAGGTAAGAGGCATCCATGATGTCAATCCCCAGCGTTTTGGCTCTGGCTACCAGGTGAAAGGTAGGGATGAAGTATGCTAACTGACTGAGGAGAAAAGACCAAGTAAATATGTAGAAGAAAGGATTTCTAAAGAGAGAAATATCAAAGAGTTGTTTGCAGCTCCACGAAATAACCTTATCACTTTCTTCATTACTTTTTAATAACAGTCTGTTCCTGTTAGGCCCATTGTAGAACTCTTCACTTTGATTTTGTGAGACTATTAAATTTTTGCTAGGTAGTCCAGCCTTCTGTGTAGTACTGTCCTTGATGGTAGACTCTTCTGTCTCATCACAATGTGTTTCTGTTGCACATGCCTCTGGACCACGTGCAGACAAACTGCTGCCTTTATCTTTAATACCAGAATTCTCAGTTTTGATATGGATGGGTCTTAAGAGCATACTAGAAGGCACCAAATTCAATGCGATAGCTCCAAATAATATAAGGGCACCTAAATAGGAGGGAGAGATTGAGCAATTAAAAATAGCCTTTCAGTTCACAATATTGCTTTGTGTTCATAGGCTCAGAAGAGGCCCCACTGGCATAGCCCATTAATTCTTGAAAATATTACTTTGTCTCAGATTTGACTTATTAGTCATATACACTGCAGTATCCCATGTACTAATGTAGTGCTTTGGAGATAGAGAACCAGAAAGCTGCACCAATAGATGGGATAAAAGGAGAGGTGGTGGTTATTTCTGTTAAGAGTTGAGGGGGGCAAGTTTTTGGAGGGAGAGGAGGGTATTTCAAATGCTAAAAAATTAAATAGAAAATTTAGGCCGGGCATGGTGACTCACACCTGTAATCCCAGCACTTTGAGAGGCCGAGACAGGTGGGTCACGAGGTCAGGAGATCGCATCCTGGCTAACACGGTGAAACCCCGTCTCTACTAAAAATACAAAAATTAGCCGGGTGCGGTGGCGGGTGCCTGTAGTCCCAGCTACACGGGAGGCTGAGGCAGGAGAATGGCGTGAACCTGGGAGGTGGAGTTTGCAGTGAGTGGAGATTGCGCTACTGCACTCCAGCCTGGGCGACAGAGCAAGACTCCGTCTCAAAAAAAAAAAGAAAGAAAATTTAAATATCCTGAAGTGAGAGTACAGATTTAGGTACAGAAAAAATAGAATAAGATAAAAGAAATCATTTGGAAACAACCTTAGAAGAGGGGACACCTGGCCAGGTGCTATGGCTCATGCCTATAGTCCTAGCATTTTGGGAAGCTGAGGCAGGCAGATCACTTGAGCCCAGGAGTTCAGGACCAGCCTGGGCAACATGGTGAAAACCTGTCTCTACAAAAAATAAAAAAATTAGCCTCATGTGGTAATGTTCACCTGTAGTCCCAGTTACTTGGGAGGCTAAGGTGGGAGGATCGTTTAGCCTAGGAGGTGGAGGTTGCAGTGAGCCGATGTTATGTCACAGCACTCCAGCCTGAGTGACAAAGAGAGCCTATCTCAAAAAAAAAAAAAAAAAAAAAGGGGGGGGAGGAGGGAATGGATAGCCTTTCATCCCATGACATTTTTTAGATCTTCCTTAAAAGATGACAGATGCTAATCTTGCCTTTGAAGCTGAATAGTTGCTTGCATTCAGCATGTCCTGATCAAAGCTATGGCTTGTATGGTGCTTCTAAAGATAGAATAGGCTATAGGTTCTGCTGTCCTATCATGGATTTGTCAGCTGGTCCCATTCACCATGAGACTGCTGAATAGTTAGGAAAGATTCAACAAAACTGCCATGTAGATAGCACTAGGCATGAATACACACATATACATATTTTTTCCAGAAGTTTAAGATTATTTTAATCCAAATGTCTTAGTTACAAAGAAAATTGTGAGATGAATCATTTTTTATTCATTTGTGAAAATTTATAGTTGACATTATATAAACTATTAAGGAACATACTCTTTTACCAAAGTATTTTCTTTTTCGTCTATTTTAGTGAGTCTGATGGAGGAGGCATTTTTTAAATGCAGATTTTTGTCTTAAAGGGAAAATGGGAAAAGTGAGTGTTTTGAGGGAGGAAGGGGGAAGCCTTGCTTCCCCAGAAGTATCGCTTTTACTGCAAGCTGTTTCCAGCTGCATGGAATGCCCTCCATCTCCTCAGATGTTGAGCCCTATGGTGAATTCTGAGTTGCTTGTGTGAGCTGGCAAAGGCTGCAAGTATTTCAAGATCTCCTCTGCATATGTATTCTCCAGGGAAGAGAAACATATTTACTTTAGAAATTATGCTCATTTCCTCTCTCGCAATACCTTGTGAAATCGATTGCTCTAAAAGTCTTAACTTCCAGTTCTCAAAGGGAGAAAGCTGAATGCTAAATCTTGCACAGTTGATAATAAAGAAACTTAGAATGATTTACCTGTCCAGTCATACAGATCTATAAGGAATTTTGTAAAGGGTGCCAACAGAAAAGTCAGTCCCATCCCAGAACGGGCAATAGCTGTAGAAAGAGCCAGTCGTTTTTTGAAGTATTTGGTAGTTACCACAGCAGCTACTTGGTATAAGAAAGCAGAACCCAAACCTAAAAGAAAAACATAATAGTTTAGAATCACTCTCATATTAAGTGGCTTGGTACCAGAAAAGATAATTTCCTGGATCCAAGATAATAGGCCTTTTGGACCCAGGAACAGTAGAAGGGAAGGGTCCTGTTCCATCTTCTATGGATAGATGCATATATATATATATATATATACACACACACATATACATATATATATATATACACACACATACATACACACATACATATTTTGAGATAGGGTCTCACTTTGTCACCCAGACTGAAGTGCAGTGGCGTAGTCTCGGCTCACTACAGTCTCAACTTCCTGGGCTCAAGCAGTCCTCCTGCCTCAGCCTCCCAAATAGCTGGGACTACAGACATTTGCCACCACTGGCCTGGCTAATTTTTGTATTTTTAGTAGAGACAGGGTTTCACCATGTTGCCCAGGCTGGTCTGGAACTTACGGACTCAAGCGATCCACCCGCTTTGGCCTCCCAAAGTGCTAGGATTACAAGTGTGAGCCACCACTCCCAGCCTTCTATGGTCACATAATTACAATGGACTCACCAGGTAGAAATCCCATAGTTACACAAAGAAAAGGAATACTTGTGGCCCAGCTGCTGATCAGATATCCACCAGTAACAAGGAAAGCGCCAAGAATGGAGGTAGTTTTCTCTCCAAGTATGTCACAAATAATAGCAACCAGGGGACCTTAAGAGAAGAAAGAAAGGCAGTTCTTAGGTAAATATGATCTGGCATCTCTTATCCTCTGATGGTGATTTAAATGAATGACAAGGAAAGCAAGAGGACTGTTTACTTTGAAGTATTACGTATTCTTCAAAAAATATTTTCATATCGGGTTTCTTAATATCACTAGTCCCACACTATTTTAGTTTTTGGAAGGGGAGTTTAAAAAAAATGTTTATTGTAAATAAGGTTTGGAGGGGAGGTGTTTTGAAATTCATTATAGAACCTCCACAAAAAGATTGCATATAGTGGTCAATGACTAGAATAAGGTTGAAGCACTTATCTGCTCTTCCATCCTGTTACAGCTCCAAATAAAAGAGGAGAAATTGGTTCTATAATTTGTTTTGAGGCTGGACGCCATGGCTCTTTAATCCCATACTTTGGGAGGCCAAGGTGGGCAGATCACCTGAGGTCTGGAGTTTGAGACCAGCCTGGCCAACATGGTGAAACCCCATCTCTACTAAAAATACAAAAATTAGCCAGGCATGGTGGCGGATGCCTGTAATCCCAGCTACGTGGGAGGCTGAGGCAGGAGAATCACTTGAACCTGGGAGGTGGAGGTTGCAGTGAGCCAAGATTGCACCGGTGCACTCCAGCCTGGGCAACAGAGTGAGAGTCTGTCTCAAAAAAATAAATAAATAAATATAATTGTTTTGAGTATACTTAGATAACTAGAACTTCGTGGCCTAACTTCCAGGTTGAGGGCCTTACTCACTGAACCCATATTAAGGCATTAACAGACTGGAAAGGCAATGCATGAAATACTGAATCATGGCATTTAATAATTCTTCAGCTTTCTTTCTTTGAATGCTGATTCTCCCAACTTTGTTACTAAGTCAAGTGGAAGCTAAATATTGCAATTCCTTACTTTCTTAGTGTTACATCTCAGTAAATGAACCTGAATTTTAGCAATGCTTCAGTCTGGAATAGGAATCTTGGAATTGCCCTTTGTGGTTCTTCTCTTTGGACAGCAAGCTTATTGCCAGCCTTATACCTGCACAAAAACGAAGAGATGACATGATGGATCCAATCCAACCAATTTGCTCTGAGGTGCCTTCAAACTCTTCTTGAAAGACCACAAAGAAAATTGCAAAAGTCTTGGTCATCCCCATCACAAACACATTCACCTAAATCAAAGCAGACCAGAGTCCAACTCAGGTGGTAAGTCAGCCATTACAGAGGCAATTACAGCTACTAGAAGTTATGATTCCCTTAACCTACAACTATTTACCAGTTTGCCTTATTGGTTGAGCCTCATTATACATCTTATATTTTATGGGGGAAGTCATTACTTTTAAAGTAGCTAAGCATTTTAAAGGGAAACATCTCATTTAATCCTCATTTCATGGCTTTAGAATAGGCATGCCAGTGTTGTATACCAAATAATTTATACCAAATAAACTACCCAGTGGGTTCACCTTGCCTGCTGCCTAGATACAGCTGATTTATCAAGACGGGAATTGCAGTAGAGAGTTATTCCCACAGCACCCATTGTGCAGGAGACTGGAGTTTATTATGCCAGTCAGTTTCCCTGAGCTTTTGGGGATCAGAGTTTTTAAGGATAATTTGGTGGGTGGGAGGCCAGTGAGTTGGGAGTGTTGATTGGTTGGGTCAGAGATGAAACAAAGCTGCCCTTTTGTGCCTAGTCACTTCTGGATGGAAGGGCGGGGTGGGCCGGCAGGCGGGGGAGGGGGGGACGCATGACCAGATAAACAGTTTTATTAGATCTGGGTGGCCAGCTTGATCCGATGCAAGGGTGCAGGGTCTGCAAATTTCCTCAAGCACTGAATCTGTAGGTTTCACAATAGTGATGTTATCCCCCGAGCAATTTGGGGAGGGTCTGTCTTGTAGCCTCCAGCTGTATGATTCCTAAACCATAATTTCTAATCTTATGGCTAATTTGTTAGTCCTACAAAGGCAATCTAGTCCCCAGGCAGAAAGGAAGTGTTTTTTTGTTTTTTTGTTTTTCTTTGGAAAGGGCTGTTAGTTTCTTTTTCAAAATTCAGCTATCAACTAAGTTTCCCCAAAAGTTAGTTCAGCCTACGCATGGGAATGAACAAGGACAGCTTGGAAGTCAGAAGCAAGATGGAGTTGGTTAGGTCAGATCTCTGTCTCTGTAATAATTTTCTCAGTTATAATTTTGCGACAGCAGTTCCAAGATCAGGAAATTGAAGTTTAGAGAGGTTAAACGTTGCTTAAAATAGGGGTACTGGAACTGAGATTTGAACCCAGATTAGACTGACTCTAGATCCGGCACTCCTCTACTGCCCTCAGTAGCATCTGTTAAAGACAGCTAATTCCATTTACCTTTGTGGGAGAAAAGTGTTTGTCCATAAGAGGAATAATTATTCCTGTCAGTTCTTAGATTAGTTTTGATTTAACTTTGCTGCTGAGCTGAGTACCTTCCTTCACTTGATATATAAATAGGTTGACCATATAATGTATCATCCAAATTGAGACACTCAAGAGTGAAAAGGGGTGCTTAATTTTGG
This sequence comes from Rhinopithecus bieti, assembly GCF_001698545.2. NCBI lineage: Eukaryota > Metazoa > Chordata > Mammalia > Primates > Cercopithecidae > Rhinopithecus > Rhinopithecus bieti. The sequence goes on from NW_016804657.1 coordinate 741,691, forward strand.
ATTAACTGGGATGTATGGTCACCTTAAGGTTGGGCCAGGTGCCCCATCCTTTTCTTTCTGCCCCACCTAATCTTCCTTACCTGCACTCTACTAGAATTGCTGCTTTGGAGATGAGGTTTTCTTTCTGTGGAGTATTAACTTTTATTTCTCAGAATTCTAGTTAGCTGGGGGGGCTGTTAAGTGCTATTCTTTATTTCCCTTTTTGAGTAACAGTCATACTTGATCCCACAGGGGTCTAGAGGGGAAACCTAGCCAGGGTTTGCATTCACTTTCAAAGCCCAGGAGCCATGTGTATTGTCTGTCTCCAGGGGCTTCCTGGCTTCCCCTTTTCCTTTCCTTGTTTCAGTATTGGCTTTTCAAGGCACCTCTGCTTTCAACCTGGCCGTGCATTGCTTATGAACCACAAAACCAGCTGGGCATGCAGGCTCCTGCCTATAATCCTAGTACTTTGGGAGGCCAAGGTGGGTGGATCGCTTGAGCCCAGGAGTTCAAGACCAGCCTGGGCAACATGGCGAAACCCTGTCTCTACAAAAAGTACAAAATTAGCTGGGCATAGTGGTATAACACCTGTAGTCCCAGCTACCTGGGAGGGTGAGGTGGGAGGATCACCTGAACCTGGGAGGTCAAGGGTACAGTGAGCTGTGATCACACTATCTGCACTCCAGCCTGGGTGACAGTGAGACCTTGTCTCAAAATTAATAATAATAAAGGAACTACAAAGCCTTAGGTTCCCTTTCATTAATGCCACTTTCTCAGCCCACCTGTTACAGTTCTGTACTCATCTCACTTAATACCTGTTCCCTGGACAATCATTCACTCTCAAGGTTTTAATTACCACCTGCGTACTTATGGTGGTGTAGCTGAATAGGGTTCTGCAATCAGTCTACCTTAACTTGCATCCAGGCTGTGCTTCCTACTGGGACGTGACCTTGGGCAAACTACTTCGCACATCACATGGGTTAAGCTTCCTCTTTTATGATGGAGGGGCAGCGGGGGGGATGAAAATGTTACCTAGCTCATAAGACTGTGAAGAGTAATTGAGAAAATTCTGATAAAGTACTTAATATTTGGCACTTAACACTCAAAACAATTAACTGTGGTTTCCATTCTGCTTTCCCGAGAGCTTCAAACTCCTCTAATTGTGTACCATATCTTTATAACTTCTGGTCAACTTGTCCAAACATAAACTCACATTTCCCTTATCCTATGCCTACTCTTCAGTTTTTTCTATTGGTACCATCCACCCATTCATTTGAGTGAGAGATGTGCTTTCTCTTAGATACCTCCCTCCCTCAGCCCCTGCTTTTAAATAATTGTCAAGACCTGCCCCCTTCTTTTCACCCCATCACTATTGGCGATGCTCAGAAATTGCAACAGTGGTAGTGGTGAGGAAGAAGTCTCTTAATATACTTTTCTCCTTTCTGATTTGATAAAAGGAACAAACTTATTTAGAATGAACAGTGCTATAAACGCCAGGACTGTATATTCAAAAGTTAAAAAGACATTTTATCAGGCCCCCATTTAGGCAATTTATAACCATAATTTTCCTCTAAGGCACTTTTGTCAGGCTAGAAATTAGGCTAGAAAATATACACAGATCTCAAATGACTTAGACTTTCTTCTGTCAGTTCATAATAATGTGGTGATTGTGTCCTCTCATGAGCAAGGAGTACTAAAATGCATCATTCTGTAAAATAAACTTCCTTTTGTTCTGTGCTGGTATCTAGAGGATGTTGACCTCTATATTCTTAGCTACCTAAATTTAGCTAGCTCCTGGTCCCCCAGTTCAGAGCTTTTTGTCTCTGGTCTGTCCTTTGGTGTCTGGGTGTAGCAGCAGTGAATGGTTAGGACTTGTCTCTATTAACTGGGTCCGTGTCCACTGTGTATCAAGAAGACCAAGGGCAGAGCCTTTGCACCTACCATGCTTACTGTCCCTTAACTTGAAGTCTTCCAACTTTGTTTGAGTTTTGACTCAAAGATATTAAAAATCTCTCCCAAGGTCTAGGTTTTTTCTTAGTTAATTTAGCAGACTACATAAATCTGCATTATTCTACATAATCCCATGTCTTAGACCAAGCTTGGTAGGTTTCAATTCTGTTACCAGAGTCCACATCATACATTGTAAATGACTCACTCCAAAATAAAGCAAAAACCCTAGAACTTCTCCAGTCCCCTCATTTTCTTTTTGTCTTTTAAGAGCAGTTAATTGGGTTGAACCTGGCAGGAACACCTTAAGCAGGCCTTCCCCCACACCCCACCTCCAGTAAGAGTTTCCTCACTAGATCACTTTAATTATTGTCTTGGGAAAGGAGTTGGATCAGCCTCAGTGACTTATTTTCAATACAGGGACCAGGCTTTGTCAGAGTTAGTTTTATCTAATAACAACTTCTTATCCTGCATCCCTTTCTAGTATCACCCTAGCTCCTCCTGACCTTCACAGACAAGCTTCTGTAAAAATACGGTATTAGGTATCTCCGCTTTCTGTCATTCCGCTACTCCACTGAAAACTAAAGTTCACTACCTTTGGCCCCCACTGTTCCACTGTACTAGCTCTTATCAAGGTTATGGGACTTTTTTGTTGCTAAACCAATAGACTCTTGGTATTTCTCTCCTATTTGACCTCTCAGTAGCATCTGCTTATCACATTTCTCTGAAATGCAAATCTATGACATCCCTGCTTAATTTTTCTCATTAGCTTCTCATAGCCTCAAGAGCCATTCTCATCTCTTCAATTTCATCAGCTATCCCCTTCATCCTTATTTGTTTATTCATAAATGTGTGCAGCTATCAATTCACCCATCTATCCATCCACCAACAGTATTTACTGAGTGCCTACTACGTTCCAGGCTGTATACTGGCACTGGGCTTACAGTAATGAGCGTATACTCAGGAGCAATGCAGACGAAGGCCCTGCCCCCACAGAACATTCAGTCTAGTAAGACAGACTGAATACAGAAAACAGTCATACAAATATATAAAGTGTGGTAAGTTGGTTAGAATGAATCTCTCTCTCTTTTTTTTTTAAGTAGGAAGCTCCCAAAGAACATTGTTATTTTTCACTTACCAGGAGCTCGTGTGTTATAGAAAAGAACCCTTGTAAGTCATACAGAAACAAAAGCACAGTCATTCAAGTGTGCACATTACGACTGTGGGGGATTAGCCTCTAAATTTATTGTTGACATTTTGAGGATCCAGTGCATTTTTTGTACTTAGTAAGCAGTATCACACCCTAAAAGTGGTACAGTGTTAATTAATCTGGTTATTAGATGGCTTTTCTTACCAGCAACTGAATTGGTCAAAAACCATTCTATCCTCAGAGGATAATGTAGAAAAAGTCAGGGTGGTTACTGGGGAGAAAGGCAGGAGAATTAGAGATCCTCACCAACAGTGCCCATTCTGCAAAACCTGTGATTTAGGGAGGTGGCCCAGCCACAGGAAGGGCTGTCAGACTTAGGGCATCCTTTAGTTTCCCTACTAGTAACATTTCTTGGGAGAAAATGAGATTCCACATTCTTCAGTACTGAAGCTAATGTCAAGTACTACTCTTATGTGTTAGGAGTTTTGTATTACATAAATCCTGGCTGGGGACCTCTGCCCCTAACTTCTATAGCACTAGGGACGAGGCCTGATGTTTTCCCACCATCCTATTTGTAGAGTTCTTAGTTATCTGCATGTGAACTGTAGGATTATTAGAAGGCACCAGGACTTGTGCTACCCTTCCCTGTGAGCTGCTTACTGTAGGGCTGAGTCGGGGAGAAGTGTCGGCAAGAAGGGTATTTTTTTGAGTGCATGTGCCTCTGGTGCCGCTCTCTGGAGGGCTGTGTGGGGCATAGCTGGGATTCACCGACATTCTGGAATGGGCATGCTGATGATGCAGATCACCACTGTCACACCTCAACCCCTGGGAGGGTGAGGGAAAGAAGTTAATTTAAAAAATGGAATGCCTAGTCTAGTTGCTTATAGGTGAAGGAGAAAATCAGGCTCCCCTTCAAAATCCGTGTCCTCCCTTTCCAAACACATCGGAAATATAGATAGCATAAACTATAGTTAGTGGGGATGGATTGGGAAGTAGACAGCAGGCCAGAGGAAACGTCCCCATCCCTTATCAGTGGAGGGGGCTGTGCCAGCAGTGTTCTATCTATGCTGGGCTGAACTGGGGAGACCACCCCCAGAGCGCTTTTTAGCACCTCCCAGTGCTACTTTGGGGATGGTTAAAAGTATGATTGTCCCCAAACCCTAACTGCCGTGCAGCCAGTACAGAACTGCTGATTGTGACTGAGCATTCTCAGGTTTAAGAGGTGGTAGACTGGAAGATTAGAGGACTGGATTCAGGAACGTTTCTGTTTGTTTGTTTTGAGAGAGTCTCTCATGGTTTCCTAGGCTACAATGCAGTGGCAGGATCTTGGCTCACTTCAGTCTCCGCCTCCTGAGTTCAAGCAGTTCTCCTGCCTCAGCCTCCCAAGTAGGTGGGACTACAGGCGTACGCCACTGCACTCAGCTAATTTTTGTAGAGATGGGGTTTCACCATGCTAGCCAGGCTGGTCTCGAACTCCTGACTTCAAGTGATCCGCCCACCTAGACCTCCCAAAGTGCTGGAATTATAGGCGTGAACCCCCACACCCAGCCCAGGAACATTTCTGCTTTCACTCTAGGGGCATTTTCAGCTTTCTCCTAGGTTGGGCATGGGCCTCTGACTTTAGCAGTTTTTGGCAGCTCCTGGCCTTGTTCCTGCCCACCCCTCCACTCAGATGCCAAAGATTTCCTAAGTGATCTTATTTGTAGGCAGCTCTGAGCCTTTCTCCAGAAAGCCTGCTTTCAGGCAATAGGAAAGGGGGAAAAAAGCGAAATCTTACCAGGAAAAAATGAACCACAATCATCCATCCCCATCCTCCATCCAGGGTTTCAGTGTAAGGTCGGGCCTTCCCCTCCCTCTTCAGCATGATGCCTCTTCTATTTTAAATGCAGAAGATCCCTGTGATAAATCCAAGACAGTTGATTCAGTGGACCAGAAACTAATCTAAACTTTTAAACTTTTTATCTGAAAGGGAATGTTCGTACATTGTTGGTGGGAATGCAAATTAGTTCAGCCACTGTGCAAAGCAGTTTGGAGATTTCTGAAAGAACTAAAAATTGAACTACCATTTGACCCAGTAATCCCATTCCTGGGATATACCCAAAGGAAGATAAATTGTTCTACCAAAAATCCACATGCACTTTTATGTTCACTGCAGCATTATTCACAGTAACAAAGACATGGAATCAACCTATGTGCTCATCAAGAGTTGGTTGGATAAAGAAAATGTGACACATAGACACCATGGAATACTACACAGCCATAAAAAAGAACAAAATCATATCCTTTACAGCAATATGGATGCAGCTGGAGACATTATCTTGAGCAAATTGATGCAGAAACAACCAAATACTGCATGTTCTCATAAGTGGGAGCTAAACATTGGGTACATATGGACGTAAAGATGGGAACCACAGACAATGGGGACTACAAGATAGGGAGGGAGGAGGGTTGAAAAACTCCCTATTGGGTGCTATGCTCACTACCTGGATGACGGGTTCAATTATACTCCAAATCTCAGCATCACACAATATACCTTTGTAACAAACCTACACATTTACCCCCTGAATCTAAAATAAAAGTTGGAATTTAAAACAAAACAGCAAAAAAACCTTTTTTCCTCTGATACAAAACCACTTGTAATTTTTCTGAAGCCCCTCAGTTACAGATGAAGTCTGCGTGATGCAACTAAGAACTTAGTTATCTGGAAAGCCTGACCTCAGTGACTGTAGGGTGGCCAATCCGAGAACTGTACTCAGTGTCCCTCACCCCAGGTCTGCAAGCCAGTTTCTTGGGGAAGCTGTACATCACCCTGCTGGTCCTCTGGGTGAACTCTCGACTTAAGAGAAATAGAAAGGGAAGGGGAGCCTTGAGTTTAGGAATTCTCCTTAGAAAACACTTGCTAAATGTAAATACTTTTGGAGCTAAACAGACGTGACAACGAAATGCGATACCTGCTCATTGAATATATCCTAGATCAGAAAAAAAGTTGTAAAAGACAGTTTGTAGGGACAATTGGGGAAACTTGAATATGGACTTTATAATACAGAATACCAAGGTTAACTTCTTGAATATGATGGTGATCTTGTGGTCCCACAAGAGAATATTCTTAGGAGATACATGCTAAAGTATTCAGGAGTAACATGACACCGTGCTACCTTCTCACAATCGGTTCTGTAAAACAAACAAGTATATATAAAGAATGATAGCAAAAAGAAAATGTAAATGTTCTGAGGAAGGGGAAACAGTACTCATTATTTTCCTTGTTGGGTTGAAGGCTGACTGTTTCTAACTGAAAAGGAAAGTCAGCTGGCAGGGTGTGCCGAATGACCATCTGGTGAGCAGGCTGGGTGGGGAGAGATGCCAGTCATCGAAGACGTCGTAGAAAACCAACCCAGCACACAGTCCCATTCCCATCTTACCTTTGATGTGGTGTTCAGCAAAGAAATCCTCCACAGATCGGGCAATTAAGAAAGAAAAATAAATTACACCATTTTCTGGAATGTTACTCTTTTTCTAAGGCATTTCATTTTGCTGCACTGTGAAAACAAGTGAGCATTGTAAGAGCCAAGGAGGGCTCAGATGATTTAGGCCCTCCTGCTAGTGGACTTTACTTCCTGAGGGGAGGAGGAAAGACTGTGATTTGATGTCATCTCAGGCCCTCCCTCCACCCACAGTCACTCAGAAGGTAGAATTTTTTGCCGCAGGCTCAAAAGCAAGCATAGAGTAAACTAAGTGGAACGTCCTTTCGGCGACTATGCTCAGGGCAGGGGGATGGGGCTCCAGAGCTTTCACACACTTGTCTTCAAAGTTCCTTAGGGAACTTCTCACGACATGCTTACTTTACAGGAGAATATAAAACTGGATGGGTGGCGAGAGAGGCATTTCCTGGGCCACAAACAGTAATCTTCAGTAAGCTCAACCCATTCGTGTGGCCTTTTGTATATTGACTAAAGATTCTGCTTACTAATTTGGGGTTTCAGACCCCATTTTAATTGCATTTTTGAGACCTGATTACCTCACCCACCTGCTGCAAAAGATGTATGCTCGCAGTAATTTTAACGAGATTGTTTTTTATTTTGGATATGGTTAAGGCAGAGACTCCTAGAAAATTACTGGGATAATTCAACTTTCTCTTCCTATTTCCTCCCTCTACTCTGCCCTCCACATAAAACGAAACAAAACAAACAAGTCAAATGGGAAATTGTCTTTCGTCTCCCACACCAATATTCCAGATTTTAAACCAGAGTATATTTTAGATGAAAGGATGTGTTTTTAGTTTTATCTGGAAAATCTGCACATATTTATGCATGCTCCTTTTTAAAAAGCAAGAGGCTTCTCAGGTTCTTAAAATCAAACCCTATAACACTTTTTGATTAAAGTGCTTGCAGAAGGACAGCTTAGTGGTTTGGGAGGGCGTCCTGTAAGTGTAACCATGGAAGGATTATGCGGTTACATGATGCTGGTGGCAGGGATCAAATAAACATTCAGCAGAAGGAGAAAACCGGAAGAGAGAAGGCAAATGCTTTTCAGAGAGCTGTTTGTAATTATGAATACACTCTAGACAACATTTTTTTTTCTTTTTTGAGACAGAATCTCACTCTGTTGCCTAGGCTGGAGTGCAGTGGTGCAATTTCGGCTCACTGCAACCTCTGCCTCCCGTGTTCAAGTGATTCTCCTGCCTCAGTCTCCCAAGTAGCTGGGACTACAGGTGCACATTACCACGCCCGGCTAATTTTTTGTATTTTAGTAGAGATGGGGTTTCACCGTGTTGCCCAGGCTGGTCTTGAACTCCTGAGCTCAGGCAGTCCGCCTGCCTTAGCCTCCCAAAGTGCTAGGATTACAGACATAAGCCACTGTGGCTGGCCTGAAAACATTTTTTAGTAAACAAGACTGATTATTTATTTATTTGGTGGCCCGCTTGTTGCTCTTTTAAAGCAGGGCTATCTATGATTTCTTTTTTTATTGAGACAGGGTCTGCTCTATTGCCCAGGCTGGAGTGCAGTGGCATAATCATGGCTTACTGCAGCCTTGACCTCCCCAGTTCAAGCAATCCTCCCACCTCAGCCTCCTGAGTAGCTGGGACTATAGGCATGCGCCACCATGCTCAGCTAATTAAAATTTTTTGTTGTTGTAGTAGAGATGGGGGTTTCACCCTTTTACCCAGGCTGTTTGCGATCTCCTGGGCTCAAGTGATCCTCCCATCTTGACCTCCCAAAGTATTGGGATTACAGGTTTAGCCACCGTAATGGGCCAGCTATCTATAATTCTAATCACAGGATGAAATGAGGCAAGGCTTTATATATATTTTTCTCACACACACACAGAGGAATATATATATACACATACATATATACATATAGGAATATGTACACATAAGAGTATATACACATGTAGATGAATAGGAATATATATGTGTGTGTGTGTGTATACACACACACACATATATATTCCTATTCATCTTTCTTATAGCAGGCTTTATATTGATAGAGAACTCTGATGCTAATGCCTGGGGTCAGATTTGAAATGCAGCAGAACAGGAAGTCATTCGTAGAGGCCAAGAGGGCAGCAAAGTAATCAGAGAGTAACTCCTTCAAATCAGAGAATAACTCCTTCAAACCTATGTTTCACGAAGGCACATTAACAGAAATCTGCAGGCTTGGTGATAATCTCAATTTTGTCATTTTTTAAGCCCGTAGACTCTTTGCGTCTATTTCTAAAACTCTAAAGTGTATCTATTATTTTGCAAGGTTGTGGTGAGGATTAACAATATATCATGTAAGATGACTACACATTGGACCTACTATTGGTACTTGGTTCATGAAAAATAATTTTCGTTAGTCAAATGAGGCCTAATAGCAAGAACAAAGAATTCTTAAGCCACCTTTGGGATATTAGTTAACATTTTGGCATCTATACCCGATTGACTTAATAAAGCTTATAGAGTCTTTAAGGAAACATAAACAATTCTCTCAACTTCTAACCTTTTAACTCTTGGCCCTAAAGCTATTCAGCAAGAATGCAGCATGATTTTGCAATCATCACGCAAGGTAATCATCACGATTACCCTCATCCCACTGTCAAATATAGCCAGCCCAGGAATAATCTTTAACACTTATGGATTTAGAGTTTAATAAGCATTACCAACTAGAATTAAGATATTTTATTTTCAGTTGACTCTCTCCTTGCCTTCATTCAATTCTTGTGCAGAAAAGAGTTACTGGCCTGACATTCCTATTCTTTGAAACATCACTGGCCTGAGATTCCTATTATTTGAAAGGCCTGTTTACGTGGTTGGCCTCTGGCTGGCAACTGGGAACTTAGATTTCAGGAGGGTTCCTACCATTCCTTAAATGATAATAGTGAATCATTGTGCCTAAACTATGTAAACAATACAATTTTTATGCTGAACGTTTGCTTTCTTTTTGGGAGCCTGGAATTTTTATGTGTGCTAGGCAGAGGGTACTTACGTGACCAGCCCCCTTGGGCACTGAGTCTCTACTAAGCTTTCTGGATTGGCAACATTTCACACATGTTACAACTCATTGCTGGAGGAATTAATTACATCCTGTGTATCTTCACTGATAGAAGAATTCTTGCAAGCTTCTGCCTGGTTTCTTCTGGACTTTGCCCCATCCTCCTTTTGCCTTTGTTGAGTCAGCTTTGTATCCTTGCACTTTAATAAACCTTGTAAGTACAACAACTAAGTGCTCAGTCCTGTGAGTCATCCTAGTGATTTATCAAACCTGAGGGGTTGAATGAGTCTGGGTTATTCAGAAAGAATAGAATATTCTCCAGAGCAAGAACCAGTGATGGGGGAGGAGATATTGAGGTTGATTTACTGTGAGAATTGACTCACATGATTATGGAGACTGAAAAGCCTGCACTCTGGTCAGCAAGTGGGACAATCAAGAGAGTTGATGGTGTAGTTCCAGTCTGAGTCCAGAAGCCTGAAAACCAGAAGTGCTGATGGTATAAGTTTTAGTCTGAGAGGGCCTTAGAACCAGGAGAGCCATTTGTGTAAGTTCCATTCTGAGTCTGAGTCCAAAGTCAGGAGAAGACCGATGTCCGAACTACAAGACAGTCAGGCAATGAGAAATTCTTTGTTAGCCTTTTATTCTAGTCAGGCCTTTAATGGATTGCATGAGTTCTGCCCACACTGGGGAGGGCAGTCTTCTTCAGTCTACTGATTCAAATGCTGATCTCATCCAGAAACACCTTCACAGTTGCACCCCAAAATAATGTTTAGCCAAATACCTGAGCATCCCATAGCCCAGCCAAGCTGACACATAAAATTAACTGTTATAGAAGTGTCCCAGGACTCCCTCATACAAGCATACTTCAGTTTTGGCTCTGTACAGACTAGAAAATAAGCCTTCTCCAGCCTAAGCTCTTTCCAGCATGTCTTATGTTTCATTGATAAATTGGATACATTATATCCTACCTCAAAGGGTGCTGTGAAGAATAAATGAGAATGTATGTTCATTTATTTCATTCAATAAAAACAGTTGCTTTCTATGTGCCAGATGTTGTGCCAGACAGAGGGGCTATATAGTAGACACAGGGTGGCATGAGATGTGGCCCAAGGGGTTAGTAGGGGCTAAATCATGCAGGGGTTGGGAGGTCACAGTTACAACTTTTTAAATTATTTTTATTATACTTTTTTTGAGGCAGGGTCTCTTTCAGTCACAGCCCAGGCTGGAGTGCAATGGCACAATCTCATCTCACTGCAACCTCTGCCTCCTGGATTCAAGTGATTCTTGTGCCTCATCCTCCTGAGTAGCTGGGATTATGTGCACCACCACACCCGGCTAATTTTTTTTTTGAATTTTAGTAGAGATGGGGTTTCACCATGTTGGCCAGGCTGGTTTCGAACTCCTGACCTCAAGTTATCTGCCCATCTCGGCTTCCCAGAGTGCTAGGATTACGGGCATGAACCACTGTGCCCAGCCATAACTTTTTAATTCTAAATGCAATGGAAGGCTGTTCATAGTGGCTCACACCTATAATCCCGGCACTTTGAGAGGCCAAGGTGGGTGAATCACTTGAGGCCAGGAGTTTGAAACCAACCTGGCCAACATGGTGAAACCCTGTCTCTATGCAAAAATTAGCCAGGTGTTGTGAATGCCTGTAATCCCAGCTACTTGGGACACTGAGGCACGAGAAGCGGTTGAACCTGGGAGGAAGAGGTTGCAGTGAGCTGAGATGGTGCCACCACGCCCCAGCCTGGGTGACAGAGTGACACTCTGTTTCAAATAAATAAATAACATTTAAATGCAATGAGAGACTCCTTAGGGGAGGTTTAGCATTGTGTCTGGTAAACAGCAAGCACTCATACATGCTTGCTATTAAGGATTACCACCAAGATGCCCTGTCAGCATCTAAAATCAAACCCCGTCATCTTATCACTGTTAATGAGTTCACTGCTTTTATTTCTAAGGCACCCAGTTCTATCACCTAGACTAGAAAATTCATCTTTAATTCTTCATTCTCCTTTATTCCCTTTCTGCCAATTTTTTTTCTTTTTTTTTTTTTTTTTTGAGATGGTGTTTTGCTTTTGTTGCCCAGGCTGGAGTGCAATGGTGCGATCTCACTGCAACCTCCCGCTCCTGGGTTCAAGCGATTCTCCTGCCTCAGCCTCCCAAGTAGCTGGGTTTACAGGCCTGTGCCACCAATGCCCAGCTAATTTTGTATTTTTAGTAAAAATGGGGTTTCTCCATGTTGGTCAGACTGGTCTTGAACTCCCAACCTCAGGTGATCTGCCCTCCTTGGCCTCCCAAAGTACTGGGATTACAGGCGTGAGCCACCACGCCTGGCCTAATTTGCTTTTTTTGTCTCTTACATTTGATCCTGAGCTAATGATCTTGTGGAGCCTATTTCTTCTCTAAAATGGGGATAATACCTTGTAAGATTCAGGATTAAATGAGGTAAATGAATGTAAATTGCTTAGCATGTGGCAAAAACTCACTAAAGATTGGCTGTTATTACTTTGGGCTAGGAACTGGAGATACATAGATGAACAAAAGGAAGCTCACCTTGAAAAAAATGAGCTCTTTCTACAAATTATTTTTTTTTTCTTTGAGATGGCATCTCACTCTCACCCAGGCTGGAGTACAGTAGTGCAATCTTGGCTCACTACAACCTCCGCCTCCCAGGCTCAAGGGATTCTCCTGCCTCAACCTCTCAAAGTAGCTGGGATTGTAGGTGCCGGCCACCACACCCGGCTAATTTTTATATTTTTAGTAGAGATGGGGTTTCACCATGTTGAGCAGGCTGGTCTTGAACTCCTGACCTCAGGTGATCCACCCGCCTTGGCCTCCCAAAGTGCTAGGATTACAGGCGAGAGCCACGGCACCTGGCCACTACAAATTAATCTTAAAGCTCCACCTTTACTCTCACCTGCTCCAAAATCCAATCTGCTAATAGGATAAAGCCTAGATTTCTTAAAAAGCAGATATTCAGTTTCCTTGAGTTAGCTACCCTACCTTTCAGCTTTTTCACCTCCTACCTCACAGACCAAACTAAGGCATTTGCTATTACATATTCCTTTTGGTTCATCCACTCTTTACCACTGCCATTTCCTCTTCCTGGAAACCCTATATTCCTTTTACTGCAAGCATCCATTCATTCTATCTTTGGAGGCTCAGTTCATACTACAGAACTCTTTTGTGGGACTAGGCATGGTTGCTCACACCTGTAACCCCAGCACTTTGGGAGGCTGAGGTGGGAGGATTGCTTGAGGTCAGGAGTTCAAGACCAGCCTGGGCAACATGACAAAACCCTGTCTCTACTAAAAATACAACAATTAGCCAGACATGGTGGTGTGCACCTGTAGCCCCAGCTACTTGGGAGGCTGAGGCACAAGAATCACTTGCACCTGGGAAAGCAGAGGTTGCAGTGAGTCAAGATTGTGTCACTGCACTCTAGCCTAGGCGCCTAGGTGATAGAGCAGGACCCTGTCTCAAAAACAAAAAAATAAAGAAAACTTCTTGTACTAGTTATATACTCATCTATTCAGGAATTATTCAGTGCCTACTCTGTTCTAGGAACTGTTTTAGGTGCTTAAGATACATATGTAAATAAGACAAAGTGGCTGGGGGTGGGGGCTCATGCCTGAAATCTGGCACTTGAAAGGCCGAGGCAGGTGGATCGTTTGAGGCCCAGAGTTTGAGACCAGCTGGCCCAACATGGCAAAACACCATCTCTACTAAAAATACAAAAAGTAGCTGGGCGTGGTGGTGTGTGCCTGTAGTCCCAGCTACTCGGGAGACTGAGGAACAAGAATCACTTGAATCCGGGAGGCGGAGGTTGCAGTGAGCCGAGATTGTGCCACTGCAACTCCAGCCTGGGTGACAGAGCGAGACTGTCTCAAAAAAAAAAAAAAAAAAAAAAAAAAAAAAAGGCAAAGCTTGTGCCCTCAAAGTGTGTACACTAGTAGGGAAGTCAGACATAAAACAACATGTATGTCAGTTATTAATAAGTATGGTGAAGACCACACACATATATCCCATCTATTAAAGTACAAGGCCGGGCGCGGTGGCTCAAGCCTGTAATCGCAGCACTTTGGGAGGCCGAGACGGGTGGATCACGAGGTCAGGAGATCGAGACCATCGTGGCTAACACGGTGAAAGCCCGTCTCTACTAAAAAATACAAAAAACTAGCCAGGCGAGGTGGCGGGCGCCTGTAGTCCCAGCTACTCTGGAGGCTGAGGCAGGAGAATGGCATAAACCCGGGAGGCGGAACTTGCAGTGAGCTGAGATCCAGCCACTGCACTCCAGCCCGGGCGACAGAGCAAGACTCCGTCTCAAAAAAATAAATAAATAAATAAATAAATAAAGTACAAGCTCAAGGGCTGGAGCTATGTCTTACTAAAATGTTTGCTGTTCTCACATAGCACCTTATATTTGTAGATGCTTAGTATTTTTGGATAAGTAATATTCTGGAGGTTTTTACACTGTCAAATGTTAAATTGCTAGAGCAACAGAGAATGACATTCAAGTTCAACGAATCAGTCTTTTGTGCCTGCTTGTGCACAATTCCGTTGTTGAAAACTATAAAGGTTGAAGTGAACCTTTTTTTTTTTTTGAGATAGTGGCTTGCTCTTGTCACCCAGGCTAGGGTGCAGTGGCACATCATCAACGTTAACCTTCTAGGCTCAAGTGATCCTCCTGGCTCAGCCTCCCAAGTAGCTGGGATACAGGCCCATGCCACCATGCCTGGTTAATTAAAAAAAAGCTTATTTTGTAGAGATGGGGTCACAGTATGTTGCCCAGGCTGGTCTTGGCTTAAGCCATCTCCTGCCTTGACCTCTCAAAGTGCTGGAATTACAGGTATGAGTCACTGTACCCAGTCAGACCTATACTTTTCAAATGTAAAAATTTATTTTCTAGCCAACATGTCCTATTTGGTGGTCTAGGTGTTAAAGAGTATAGACTCAGCTGGGCGCGGTGGCTCACGCCTGTAATCCTAGCACTTTGGGAGGCCGAGGCAGGCAGATCATGAGGTCAGGAGATTGAGACCATCCTGGCTAACACAGCGAAACCCCGTCTCTACTAAAAATACAAAAAAAATGAGCCAGGTGTGGTGGTAGGCACCTGTAGTCCCAGCTACTGGGGAGGCTGAGGCAGGAGAATGGCATGAACCTAGGAGGCAGAGCTTGCAGTGAGCAAGATCATGCCATTGCACTCCAGCCTGGGCGACAGAGCTAGACTCTGTCTTAACAACAACAAAAAAAGAGTACAGACTCCGAGTTGGAGTCCTGAGTCCAAATGATGACTCTGGTAATTTCATAGCCTTAGTTACACAAACCTAAGATAGGGTAAATAAGAGTACCTACTGTATAGGGTTATTAAGGAAAATTAAATGAGTTCCTGCCATATAGTATAGCTGATCCTTGAACAACACGGATCCACTTATACATGAATTTTCTTTCACCTCTGCCACCCGAGACAGTGAGACAAACCCTCCTTTTCAGACTACTCATTGTGAAGATGACAAATACAAAGACCTTTATAACGATCCACTTCTACTTAATGAATATTATATATTATCTTCCTTATAGTTTTAATAACATTCTTTTCTCTAGCTTACTTTACTATAAGAATATAGTATATAATACATAAAACAGCCGGGCACGGTGGCTCATTGCCTGTAATCCCAGCACTTTGGGAGGTTGAGGCGGGTGGATCATGAGGTCAAGAGATCGAGACGATCCTGGCCAACATGGTGAAACCCCGTCTCTACTAAAAATACAAAAATTAGCCAGGTGTGGTGTCACATGCCTGTAATCCCAACTACTTGGGAGGCTGAGGCAGAAGAATCGCTTGAACCCGGGAGGCGGAGGTTGCAATGAGCCAAGATCGCACCACTGCACTCCAGCCTGGCAGCAGAGCAGGACTCTGTCTACCAAAAAAAAAGAAAAAAAGAAACCAAACCAAAAAAATATGAAACATAGAAAACTAGTGTTAATGTTTAAGTCAGTAGGCTATTGAGGGTTTAAAAGTTGTATGTAGATTTCTGACTGCACAGGGGTGGGATCCATGGATGTACCTGTGAGAATGTAGGTATTTCAGGAAGCTTCTTAAACAAAAGCAAGTAATTTAGAACAAAGACCTTTCAAAACAATTACAATTTGATAACTGAACAAAAGAACATTTGGTTAAGTTTAAAGAATCTAGAAAAGATCCATTTTCCTCCAAACAGATTTATTGAATATAGCAAAATTCTATATACAAAGTGACCTGGAGCTGCTGCTTCAAAACATGATCCTTTCTTACTAATATCTTGATAGTCGGTCCATAGAGCATTAGAAAGCAATTGACTCTTAAATAAATAGAAAAGTGCCCAATGCACATTAAATGAATGGCCTAACTACTGGAACTTTAGTAGTTCTATAAGGTAATTAACATAGGTAGGACTGAGTTCCTGTGACAGGCTGCTGAAGAACAGATATGAGGTGTCAAGAGGCCATTTTGTGCACTGCCACTGTGATGCCATCATGTTTCTGGATCATAATGTTCCTGAAATGCAAGGAAGAAAATATTCAGTAAGATGTTATCAGTGGTACTTCACTGTAAGATTAAAGATGTTGTTTGGTTTAGGACACAATGTATAAAATAATGTAATTGTTTCTCTATGTATAAAACCAATAAACATTAACAAAACATTTGGGAAATACATAAACGTATAGCATATAAACACGAAATGAATTCTTAATCCTACTACACACAGACAACCACTGTTAACATTTCCCTGGTTCTTTGTTTTGGTTTTTTTAGGCACTGTCTTGCTGTGTTGCCCACGCTGGCCTCAAACTCCTGGACTAAGCAATCCTCCTGCTTCAGCCACCTCAGTAGCTGGAACTACAAAAAAAAGGCTTTCCTGGTCCTTGTTTTCTTTGCATGTATATGATACAGTCATGTGCTGCATAACAATGCTTCAGTCAACAGTGTACCCTACATATGATGGTAGTCCCATAAGATTATAATGGAACTGAAAAATTCCTATTGCCTAGTGACCTTTTAACTGTCCCAACGTCACACAGCACAACACACTACTCACATGTTTGTGGCAATGCTGGTATAAACAAATTGTGAAATTGTGCTGCCAGTCATAAAAAGTATAGCACATACAATTATGTACAGTACATAACACTTGATAATAAATGACTATGCTATGGTTTATGTATTTACTATACTTTTTTTTTTTTTTTTTTGAGATGGAGTCTTGCTCTGTTGCCCAGGTTGGAGTGCACTGGCGTGATCTCTGCTTCCCGAGTTCAAGCAATTCTCCTGCCTCAGCCTCCCAAGTAGCTAGGCTTACAGGTGCCCGCCACCATGCCTGGCTAACTTTCGTATTTTTAGTAGAGACAGGGTTTCACCATGTTGGTTAGGCTGGTCTCGAACTCCTGACCTCAAGTGATCTGCCCGCCTTGGCCTCCCAAAGTGCTGGGATTACAGGTGTGAGCCACTGTGGCCGGCATACTTTTTATAATTATTTTAGAGTATACTACTCTTACTTATTAAGAAAAGGTTAACTATAAAACAGCCTCAGACAGGTCCTTTAGGAGGTATTCCAGAAGGTATCTTCATTACAGGAGACAGGAGATGACAACTCCATGCATGTTACTGCCCTGGATGACCTTCCAGTGGGAGAAGATGTGAAGGTAGAAGATAGTGATATTGATGATCCTGACCCTGTGCAGGTCTAGGCTAATGTGTGTTTCTTCTTTGTTTTAACAAAAGTCTAAAAGTGAAAAAAAAAAAAAAAAAATTAAAAGAATTTTGTGCAGTTGTACAATTGTTTTAAGTGTTATTATAAAGGTCAAAAAGTTTCATTGGCTCACTCAGAGCAACTTCCAGTCTTGTAAGCTCCGTTCATGGTAAGTGCCCTATTCAGATATACTTTTAAAAAAATTTCTCTATATCGTATTTTTACTGTATCTTCTCTATGTTTAGATACACAAATACCACTGTTATAACTGCCTACATTATTTAGGCTACAAATCTTTGTAGTCTAAGAGCAATACAGCCTAGGTGTGTAATAGGGTATACCACCTAGGTTTGTTTAAGTACACTCTATGATGTTCATACAACAAAACTGCCTGACACATTTCTCAGAATGTATCCCCATTGTTAAGCATTGCATGACTGTATGTTTCTTCTTTTTACAAAGCTGTGATAGTAGCAGTTGTATATGTTTTTTCACATATTATTCTGAGGACCATCACTTGGAATATCTTTAGTAATTTTATTAGAAGTAATTTTTGGCTGGGTGCAGTGACTCATTCCTGTAATCCCAGCACTTTGGGAGGCTGAGGTGGGCAAATCACTGGAGCCCAGGAGTTTGAGACCAGCCTGGGAAACATGGTGAAACCTCCTCTCTACAAAAAATAGAAAAATTAGCTGGGTGTGGTAGTGCACACCTGTAGTGTCAGCTCTAACTCGGGAGGCTGAGTTGGGTGAATCGCTTGAGCGATTGAGAAGGGTTGAGGTCACAGTGACCCATGATCACACCACTGTACTCCAGCCTGGTGCCAGGGCAACACCTTGCCTCAAAAAAAAAAAAAACGAAAGAAAAAAAGAAAAAAAAAAGTAGTTTTTATTCTTGGATTAGTTTTCCTTTGTGCTATTTATTACTTGCTTTTGGTTGATAAACTGATAGTTTGTGCCAATTCTTATTCTTCATTTAAATAGCATGTGTCTTGAGAGCACATTAGCTTTAGGGATCAACTTGTCTGTTCCTGTGGTCCAAAAGATTAAGAACTTTTCCCAAAGTAGTTTGAATGAGGAATCACTGATGAACACAGGGCCGGCCCCCACCAATTTTACCAGGAATTTTTCTCAACAAAAAGGAAAGGATCTGTTGAAATCTACTCACCCATTATCTGATTCTAGACACACCACAGGAATATCAGTGGGGTCAGAGGTTAGCTTAGCTGCTTGCTGGGCTAGAACAGATATCACTCCAGCATGCTCATCTGACAGGGTCCCACGGCCTGGAAAACAGAGATGATATATGTCACCTGATTGCTCATAGAGTATTTCTGCTAGAATAAGCTAGCTGGTTGTTTTAAAATGTCAACAGAATTGTCTTTTTATTAATGTTTGTATAAGTCTGTATATATTATAGTAACTAAATCTTGGGTACAAAAGTACCTATAAATTCTAGGTACAAAAATTAATTACTAAGTATACTTCACAATATATTTCTGTATACAAAGGCAACACAAACTTAACTGTACCTGAAACCAAATCAGGTAACAGACATGCCACTATGGCAGAGCATATGGATGTACCATTACTATACAAAACATTTTGACCAGATCCGATGCCGACATTTGGGCCTTGAAGGTTTCTTGAAGGAACTCATTTAGTTTTAGATTTCCATACCTGAATTTCAGTCTTTCCATTAGTGAGCCTGGCAAATGCTTCCAAAAATTTACCCTTTTCTCCCAAATGACTGATGTGCATGTTAAACATAACTGAGTTACACAGATTACCTCTTTCAGTTACTCTTCCAGCAAAAATTCAGAGCTTTAAACATTCCTGACTTAGGAGCAACAAGTCTTGGATTTACTAGTTCTGTCACTAATTAACGGCTTTAGTTATTTACCTTTCCAAACTTATTTCCTCATCTGTAATTGCTACCATTTATTAAGTATTATGTCTCAGTTCTATGTAAGCATTTTATACATATTATATAACCTTAAAATATTGTGATTAGGCCAGGTGTGGTGGCTCATTCTTGTAATCCCAGCACTCTGGGAGGCTGAGGTGGGTGGATCACCTGAGATAAAGAGTTCGAGACCAACCTGGCCAACATGGTGAAACCCTTTCTCTACTAAAAATACAAAAATTAGCTGGGCGTGGTGGCAGATGCCTATAATCCCAGCTACTCAGGAGGCTGAGGCAGGAGAATTGCTTGAACCTGGGAAGCAGAGGTTGCAGTGAGCCAAGATTGTGCCACCACACTCTAGCCTAGGCGACAGAGCAAGACTTTGTCTCAAAAAAAAAAAAATTGTGATTAAGAGGCCTCAGGGCCAGACAAAAATCCTAGCTTAACTACTTACCAGCTGTATGACCTCGGGCAAGTTATTTAACCTCTGTGCCTCAGTTTCTTTTTTTTTAT
Source organism: Rhinopithecus bieti (assembly GCF_001698545.2). NCBI lineage: Eukaryota > Metazoa > Chordata > Mammalia > Primates > Cercopithecidae > Rhinopithecus > Rhinopithecus bieti. The sequence continues at coordinate 761,394 of NW_016804657.1, forward strand.
TTTTATTTTTTGAGATGGAGTCTTGCTCTTGTCATCCAGGCTAGAGAGCAATGGTACAACCTTGGCTCACTGCAACCTCTGCCTCCCACGTTCAAGTGATTCTCTGCCTCAGCCTCCCGAGTAGCTGGGATTACTGGCACCTGCTACCATACCTGGCTAATTTTTTTTGCATTTTTAGTACAGATGTGGTTTCACCATGTTGGCCAGGCTAGTCTCGAACTCCTGACCTCAGGTGATCCACCAGCCTCTGCTTCCCAAAGTGCTGGGATTACAGGTGTGAGCCACCACACCCAGCCTCTTTTTTTAAATTTTAAAAACATATATATATATATTTAAATAGAGATGGGGGGGTCTGTGTTGCACAGGCTGGTCTTGAACTCCTGGGCTCAAGTTATGTGTCTGCCTTGGCCTCCCAAAGTACTGGGATTACAAGTGTGAGCCACTGCACCTGGCCCCTCAATTTCTTTTTCTACCCCACTGGGTTGTTATGAGGAATAAGAGTATATGTAAAGCACTTACAATGGTGCTTGGCACATAAGAGCTCAATAAATATAATCCTATGATTATTACCATTATTAAATAACAACCCAGTGAAGAGAATGAAGCCCTAAATGGTAGTTTTTTGGTCCATGTTCACACTACTAGCAAATGAAAGAGCAAGGGGTTGAGACCAGGTATGTCCAACAATGAAACCCCATTTTACTGCCTATTCACTTCTTGTTTAGTGTAGTTGAGCTTAAAAATAGTACATCACCCACCTTGCAGGATTGTTGTGAAAATTAAAGATAATGTATTTAGAACCTAGCAGTCTCAGCATATGGAATACACTCAATAAATGGTTAACAGCCGTCGTTATCTGAAGTCCTTTCTAGACTCAATTTAAAATGATTCAAATATTATTTTTAGTAGAGACAACTATTTATTGCTATAGGACTGCAAGGAACATCTTCCTTCATAAATACCAACTGAAAAGTTTCAATTTTCTGATACTGTTATTTGGAGATAATCTCTTCTCTCAAATGCAGAAAGAACTGGCAAGGTAACAGGAAATAAAAGCTAGAAAATAATAGCACGCTAGGCTCCAAGTCAACATCAGATGCTGTGCAATTCACCAAATGGTTGGTATGAGAGATACTTACAACCCAGATTAAGTCCTTGTGAATCTGTGCACAGGACTCCAACAATGGAGGGATTCTTCATTCTAATTCCAGGAACGCAAGAGAGTTGAAGTACATAATGGGAGAAAAAGGATTTAAATAAATATCAACATACAGGTGTTCTATGTACCAGGCATTCTTTAAGTGCTTTAAATCAATGTTTCTCAATCTTTTTTCATTGTCACACCCTAAGAAAAAAATTAAGTTCTAGGGCCGGGTGCGGTGGCTCACGCCTCTAATCCCAGCACTTTGGGAGGCCGAGGTGGATGGATCACCTGAGGTCGTAGTTCAAGACCAGCCTGACCAACATGGAGAAACCCCCGTCTCTACCAAAAATACAAAATTAGCTGGGCGTGGTGGCGCATGACCGTAATCTCAGCTACTCGGGAGGCTGAGGCAGGATAATCGCTTGAACCCCCGGAGGCGGAGGTTGCGGTGAGCCGAGATCACGCCATTGCGCTCCAGCCTGAGAAACAAGAGCGAAACTCCGTCTCAAAAAAAAAAAAAAAAAAAAAAAAAAAGGGAAAAGAGTTCTAATTAATTTAAATAAACTAGTTTCTGATGAGAGAAAAAAATGTGTACTGCTGAGTTCTGCAGGGCCACAAACACTGCGTGAAAAACATCTAGGATGCTTTCACTCTTGTTAAAAAATGCATGTTTTAGTACTAACTCATTTAAAGCAGCTGTTGAAAAACTCTTAAGTTACCTCCTGGAGGGTAAGTGGAAGCTGAGGGGCATCGGTGGTAGGCAGGTGTCTCTCTGTACCCTTTATACTTTTCCAGTTTTGAATTTTACATAGATACTGCTCGTTCGAAAAATTTAAAGGATGATTTTTATCTACTTAAGCACCAAGTAACTGATAGGTTACACACAAGGAGAAACGTGTTTGTTTACACCGCAGGGCTCGACTCTGCACAACCGGCACAATCTTCCCAAAAGTCAACCCGTTTCCTAAAACTCGTGCGGAACAACCCTAACCGTAAAGACGATTTCAACAACGAGATTGGCAGTTTTGGCATGTGGCCTGGGCCCAGGAGACTCGCTCAAGAGGGAATGTGCGCTGCTCGGCAGGATTTTAATTCCGGGTCACCTGCCCCGCCCTGCGACCCTTGGGTAGGGCTTAGTCCCCTCATCCCGTGTCCCAGGGGTCGCGAGACTCTCCGAGACGCCCTGGCCGGCACTCGCAGCTCGCGCCTTTCGTCCCGCTCAAGTTCCTCCGCCGCGACCTCAGCACAGGCCGAAGCGCGCACTACTCACGTGTCTTCCAAGTGCTGCTCCAAGGTCGCCTCCATCCCATCCACCGACCGCCCTGACCCAGAACCCAGCGGCACGGCACGTCCTTCTCCAGCACAGTCCTCAGTCACTTGACGCGAGCGGGGCGTGGACCCTAACGGCGCCTCCAAAGGGACAAAATTGATCACGGTGCAACGTCCGCGTTCTTTACTGGAAAACATCGCTGCGCTTCCGCCGCACAGAGCCCGGCGAAGGCTTGGGCTGCTGGCGCGGTGACCTGCTCTTGGCTCCATGGCGGAACCGGCCCGGAGGGATTATTCCCCTCTAGGGAGAGAGGTCTGCAGCCGGGCCTCAGTGTCTCAGTTCGTGGCCTGGCATTTTGTGTGTTTTTTAACCTTTGGACCCTACTTCAACCTACTCCGAGACCTAGGGGACAGATCTTAAAGTTTTACAGTAACCCAGGGGTCAGACAGGGTCTGATCTAGCCTGTGGGGCAAGTACGGGGAAGACACGGGACCTCTGGGAGGGGCTCAGGAGGCTCGTAGGGGGAAAGACGCACACAGGGACTAAAGGACCAGATGGAGCAAGGTTCAACTCCCACACTGAGTGTCGGCAAAGTGTCGGGATTTTAACGAAGACATTGGTGCTTATTATGGTGAGGGGACTCAGGACAGTTTAGGGGAAGAGAGTGGCATTTGGGTCCTAACTTGTAAGGAAGACTGGGTAGGACTATTTAAAAATAACTTTAAAAAATTAATTATAAAGCTGGTAAAAATAAAGGAAAACACCTATGGCCCCACTGTCCACAGATGACTTTTAACCCCTTGGAGAGTATCCTTTCAGATAGTTGTCTTTGCAAATGTGTACTTTTAATGTTTTTTCGTTTGCCTTTAAAAAGTTTTTTTTGGGTGCACAGGGTCTTGTGCTGTCACCCAGGCTGTAGTGCAGTAGAACAATTATAGCTCATTACAACCTTGACGTCCTGGATTCAAGCCAACCTCCCCTCTCAGCCTTTCAACTGGCTAGGACCACAGCCTCGAGGCATCATGCCTGGCTAATTTTTACATTTTTTGTAGAGATGGGGGTCTCGCTGTGTTGTCCGGGCTGGTCTTAAACACCTTGCCTCAATAGTCCTCCCACTCTAGTCTCCCAAAATGTGATTGCAGGCCCAGCATGTTTTGTTTCTTTTTTTCTTTTGTAAGCAAAATTGACATACATACTGGAGGTACAATTCTGTAGCTGGCCTTCTTTACAGAGTTTAGAATAAATGTCTTTCCATGTCAAGTTTTCACTTACATCCTTTGTAATTGTTGAAAAATATTCCATTTTATAGCTGTATCTTAATTGTGGATTAAGGTTGGAGTGCAGTGGCACTATCATGGCTTAGTCCAGCCTCAGCCTCCTAGGTTCAAGTGAGCTTCCCACCTCAGCCTCCCAAGAAGCTAGGACTACAGGGACGTACCACCACACCTAGCTAATTAAAAAACCAATTTGTAGAGATGGGGTCTCAGTGTGTAGTCCAGTCTCAAGTGACCCTCCCTCCTTGGCTTCCCAAAGTGCTGAGATTGCAGGCCAGCCACTATACTTGGACTTTTTTTTTTTTTTTTTGCTTTTGTTTGTTTTTTGTTTTAGCTATTACAGTGCTGGTTGAATATCCTCATAGCTAAATATTTGTGCAGTTTTAAAATTTCCTTATAAGTTACTAGAAATTGAATGACTGGGTTAAAGGACATGGTCATTTTTTAAGACTTTTGATACATACTTACAAATTGCCTCCCGAAAAAGTGGTGCTAATTTACATTCAAATTGGTAAGCTTCACCCCCTCCATGGATCATTCCTTGTGCTAAGTTTCTTCCGACTCTCTCACCTCCAGCTTTTTACTCACAGCCTACCTTCCAGTCTGGTTCCCAGCTCCCAGATCGGAAGATACCAGACTCTGGTATTGAACCAGAGTCCAATACCCGACACTGGCATTCAGAGTCCCTTTTTATTCCTCAGCTGTCATAGTGAAACTTGCAGCTTCCTTAAAATTCCAGTCTGTTCTCTGTCGCCCAGGCTGGAGGGCAGTGGCGCCATCTCAGCTCACTGCAACCTCTGCCTCCTGGTTCAAGCGATTCTTCTGCCTCAGCCTCCTGAGAGTAGCTGGGATTACAGGCATCTGCCACCACGCCCAGCTAATTTTTGTACTTTTAGTAGAGATGGGGTTTCACCGTGTTGGCCAGGCTGGTCTCAAACTCCTGACCTCAAGTGATCCGCCCACCTTGGCCTCCCAAAATGCTGGGATTATAGGCGTGAGCCATTGCGCCCAGCCAAAATTCCAGTTTGAATGTTATAATTCAGGGGTCTTGGACTCCTGCTGTAGAGAAATTATTCATGTTGTTAGGGGTAACACAGTATGGGCCATATTAGTTTTAGAAAAAGCAGTTTAAAACTTAGCATTAGAAAATGTAAGTACTGCCTGGTGCAGTGGCACGTGCCTGTAATCCCAGCTACTCAGGAGGCTGAGGCAGGAGGATCCCTTGAGCCCAGGAGTTCAAGTCCAGCCTGGGCAATATAGTCTGGTAGCCACATTAAAAAAAGTAAAACAGGGCAGGGCGCAGTGGCTCACGCCTGTAATCCTAGCACTTTAGGAGGCTGAGGTGTGTGGATCACTTGAGGTCAGGAGTTTGAGACCAGCCTGGCCAACATGTCGAAACCCCATCTCTACTAAAAATACAAAAATTAACTGGGCGTGGTGGTGCGTACCTGTAGTCCCAGCTACTCAGGAGGCTGAGGCAGGAGGATTGCTTGAACCCAGGAGATGGAGGTTGCAGTGAGCCGAGATTGAGCCACAGCACTCCAGGCTGTGCAACAGTGTGAGACTCTGTCTCAAAACAAAGTAAAACAGATGAAAATAATTTTAATAACATTTTAATTATTCAAACAATATATTCAAAATGTTATTTCAATTTGTGATTGATAAAATACTAATATTTTACATTTTTTCTCCTGTACTGTCTTCAAAATCCAGGGTATATTTTTCAGTTAGCAGCACATTTCAATTCAGACCAGCCATATTTCAAGTGCTCAGTAGCCACCCGTGGCTAGTGGCCACAGTATTGGCCAGTGTAGCCCCAGGGTATCTCAAATTATCTCAAAGTTAGACCAGTGATTAAAGGATTCTCTGGGCCAGGTATGGTGGTTTTCAGGCCAGGTATGGTGGTTTTATGCCTGTAATCCCAGCACTTTGGGAGCCCTAGGTGGGTGGATAGCTTGAAGCCAGGAGTTTGAGACCAGCCTAGCCAATGTGGGGAGACCCTGTCTCTACAAAAACACAAAAATTAGCTGGGCAGGGTGATGTGCACCTGTGGTCTCAAGTACTTTGTGTGACATGGGATGATCACTCGAGCCCGGGAGGTCGAGGCTGCAGTGAGCTGAGATTGCACAACTGCACTCCAGCCTGGGTAACAGAATGAGACCCGTCTCAAAAAAAAAAAAAAAAAAAAAAGGATTCTCAGAAAGGCTAGTGATTACTTTTTAAGGTATAAGGAAGGCCTTTTAAGGGAAATCAAGTAGGAAGAGGATGATAGCTGGCTCACGTGTCCTTGCCACATGGGAGGTGAGAGAGCAGGCTACTCCTTACCACCCACTCTTTCTCTGCCCTGCTGCTCTCTTGCCCCTGCTGCTCTCTTGCCCCTGTGCAGGGAGGCAGTGGGAGAGGAATAGCATATATAAATTGGGCAAGTGCTAGGGGCTGGAGTGATGGTTGGAGAAAGTATCTGACCCTTAATTGTTTTCTGCTTTCTTTAGCTTGTGGGGTATTTAACAATTCTTTGTTCTTAGTTTTGAGGGCCAGCAACCATTTCTGGGATGACAGAAAAAGTTCCATGACATCCATATTAGAGCATTTGTTTCATTGTATTGTAACTTTTTTATGTTTACTTTTGAAAAGTTCATTCTTTTCTCTTTTTACTTCTTTTTTTTTTCTTTTTGAGGCAGGGTCTTACTCTATCATTCAGTCTGTAGTGCTGTGGCACAATCTTGGCTCACTGCAACCTCTGCCTCCTGAGCTCGTGATTCAGCCTCCCGAGTAGCTGGGACTACAGGTGTACACCACCATGCTTGGCTATTTTTTTTTGTATTTTTTGTAGAGATGGGTTTTCCCACGTTGCCAGGCTGGTCTTGAACTCCTGGGCTTAAGCAGTCTGCTCTCCTTGGCCTCACAAAATGCTGGGATTACGGACATGAGCTACAGCACCCAGCCCTTATGTTTACTTTTCATAGACAGGAAGAGTGTCTTCGTCTCTGCATTGCTAGTGCAATAGAGCGTGATAAAAATTCAATAAAGATTGATCGAAGAGTCTTGATGTCTTTTGGGAAAGGAGCTCTATGGTTACTTTTACTCTAAGGTAAAGAAATTTAGGTCCTGAACTTTAACCACCTTCTCCTCTTCTTTCTCCCCTCTTTCATAAGTGAGCTCTTGGAAAATTAAAATGCCAGGAGGGTCCAGCAGAGAATACCCAAACCCACATGTCCTGATGGGAAGTGGGGGATAAGTAGAGAGGGAAACACAGACCCTGCCTGCCATCTCACTGCTGCTGGCCCAGGGGACCCTAACTCCTCTTCTTGACCCGTCAGAAGCAGAATCCTCTTGAGGATCTGTTTAAGAAGCACAGCTCTGGTAGAAAGGCTAGCTTTCCTCTGGGTACAGAGGGCTCTGCTACCCCAGGGCTGTCCACACTGGGCTGTGAATCACTCTCATAATGCTCAGGGTCACGGGCTTTCAGTGGAATGAGTCCTCTTGTGCCACCAGGGGGCACCAAGGCCACAGAAAACCCTACTCGGAAGGTTCTGGGGCGAGGGAAAGGAATCCACGGGTCTGTGGAGCTGGCAGAGCATGGGTAAGGATAGCATTATGCTAGGTGGCCTTGAAGTCAGATGTAAATTGGGATCCTGGCTTGGCCCCTGACTATCCATGGGAACTTTGAGCCTCACAGGGCTCATTTGTGATGAGGTTGCGGGGAGGATTGTATGAGATACTTTATGTAAGAGGGGCTGGTGCATTGTGGAAGTCAATAAATAAGTTTTGTTAAATCTGAGTAAGAAGACCTGTTTGTTTCCTCAAGTTGCTTATAATCTAGGTGAGGACACATCTGAGAGAATAACTAATAGTTCAGTGAAGGTAAGAGCCAAATGATGGGCACAGACCTCAAGTGGTCTAGCATTTATAGGAGAGGGGGATTGTGAAACAGGACTTAAAAGAAATTAAAATGTGTAAGCAAAACTCAGTTGTATGTAAAAAAAAAAAAAAAATCCCCTGAGAAAGAGAAAGAGGTGGAATCCTTTAAAATTAACTGCCTATTTTCTGTGGCTAGTGAGCCTTATCTCTCCCTTTCCCAGGCATTGTGAAGACCCTGTTTCCCTAGCTGTGCAGCTGCAAGGTCACTAGACAGATAAACTCCAGTCATAAAACATGTTTTTCCTTGAAAAGTAAGAAATAATGTAATGCATGTCTCAAATGAATGACTGTTTCTTGCTTCTGTAATATGCTTTCCCCTGCACAGATCTCCCCCTGCCCTATGACATGCTTAAAAGGTAACCTGACTCTTTGTTTGGGGCTCAGTCCATTGGATGTTAATCTGACTGGCTTGGTGCGCCTAAATAATAAATAATATATATCCTCCTCAACCCCTCAGTCTCTCCGATTCCTAAATTATCCTGCTGCAATTGCAGGGCTAGATTTACAGACCTGCTTTATAAAGCTATGTTAAATTAGATCAGTATATTTTATTCTTTTATTAGATTTTCTATAGCATAAAATGATAAAATACAGCAAGAAAAAAAGTCATTTGAAATTCTAGTCCTAACCCTAATATGAATGTGAAGGAGCTGGGCTAGAATGGAATAAGGTATAATTTGCATAAGGTGGAAATGAGGACAGGCCCGTCACAAGGATCATGAGAGTCTTGCTGGTAAAAGCATCTTACTGCATTCATGCTGCAGCACAGGACCCTGATGCAGAACAGGTTGGGGACACAGCCCTGCCTTCTAATAGTGGACACCATCTGAGAGCTGAGGTGTAGATTCAAAGCCTGACTCCTAATAGCGATTGGTAGTAATATCATCAGCAGTTCATGTACATGGGGTGACAATGGCGTGCCAGGCAATTCAGAGGGCCTCTTGGTCCTCACATCATTTTTGAAGTAGCTAACATCACTATCCCCCTTTTACAGCTAAAAAACAAAACAAAACCCTGAGGCTCAGAAGATAAATATTTGCTGAAGATCACCGTGCTTGTAAGTGGTGGAGCCTGACCATTAACCTCCCCACGACACTGCTTCAATTTCTATCACTTCATCAACCACACAACCCGAGAACTGTGAGGGGATTTAGCAGGCCCAGTCCAGATCTCTTATCCTACAGAGAAGAAATCTGAGGCTCAGAGAGGGGAAGGGGCTAATTTGGACCTTTAACTTCTGATTCTTAAATTTCTTTCTGGTGTTCCAGCTATACTGTACTACAAGAGGCCGTCTTAGAGCTTTAGTTAAACCAGCTTCAGAGAGACTCATTTTTATGGGTTGAATTATGTCTCCCTAAAATTCATGTGTCAAAGTTCTAAGCCCCAGTACCTCCGAATGTGACCATATTTGGAGATAGGACTTTTGCAGAGTAATCAGGTGAAAATGAGGTAGTTAGGGTGGGCCTTAGTCCAGTATGGCTGGTATCCTCATGAAAAGGGGAAATGTGGACACAGACGTACATAAAGGGAAGACAGTGTGAGGAGACATAAAGAACAAATAGTCATCTATAGCCAAGGCCTGGAACAGATCCTTCCCTAACAGCCCTCAGAAGGAAGCAACCTCGCTGACACCTTGATTTTGGACTGCTACCCTCCAGCACTGTGAGACAATAAATTCATGTTGGTTAGGACACCCAGTTTGTTATGGCAGCCCTAGGAAACCTTTGTGGATGTATGTGCTCATATACCCATAAAGTCTAAAAGTCAAAAGTATCACAGACTTTTGGCAGCCCTTCAATAATACAAGTACTGGTTGGGAGGGTCACCCTCCCCAAGGCAAAAGGATAGAGCAAATGATCTTTCCAGCTTGCTCCCAACCTTGAACTTTGGCCAAGATATATTTCTTTCACTGGACATTGGCCAACAGTGGTGTCATGACTTATTTGACCGTGACCTTGAGTCTGTTTTATATCTCTGAGCTTGACCTACAGAAGAAGCTCAATAAATGTGGGTAGAGGGGATGAGTGGGAAAATCACCTCCCAGCCATTCCAGTTCAAGCCTTTCCAAGCAGAAGAGGCCCACCCTAATGACCTCATTTTCACTTGATTACTCGATGTCAGAGTCATAGGTGGGGCAGGAAGTAGGGTATGTAAGGCCTGTCAGTGGATAGAAGTTGAAGCTGGACACTGTCTCCTAAAGTTTAGAGCTGAGCCCGAATTCTGGAAAACACAAGCAAAATACATTTTAGATGACTCAGGATGGGCTAAAGAAGTTCCAGTACAGGAAACTATTTTCCTGCTGCTTTATTAATTCTGCTACAGAAGATAAATGAGATGCAGACTTTCATATCCAAGTCTTCATTAGATGCCCAGTTAATGCAGCCATGACAAATGGGAATGAAGCCCTTATGAATAAAAAAAAGATCAACCCAGTATAAAAAATCATAGACCAGAGAAATGAAAATTTAGAGGAGCTGATAAAATACCCTATCCTTAATTAGACTGTCAGCATATACATCAAATTAGCCTTAATGCCAAGATTTATTGGCCTTGGAATTGGGTAAATTAAATAAGTGCTTACAAATGAATGGAAAAGAAATTACCTGTATTAAAACGTATTTGTGATGCAGGACTGTGCACCGAGGCTTTTAGTCAAACTCAGGCTTGCAGCTTCTTTTGCTCTGCATCCATTTCCACCCCGTGTTCCCCAGTGGGTTTCAGAGACCCTCTTTGTGGGGTAACAATATGTACCATTGTCAGCTATCTCTGCTGTTGTCCTGGAAAAATCCTTCTTGGACAGTAAAATATTTTTGTCTTTATTTCACCATCTCCAGATTAGAAGGGTGTTACTGATTCTTACCTCAGAGAAGAGAATGTCATGGAGACAAAATGACCTGCTTAGAGTTCTGCCTGCCCCAGCATGGAGAGCAGAGCACAAAGATTTCTTCTGGACTCCCACAATCTCCCTTGGAATCCAAGAACTTGTCTACCATCCCAACACTTTAGTACCCTCTTGTAAGCCCCTGGACAAATCCTCTGATGCCTTGATACCTCAGTTTTTCCCCACTATAAATGGGAAGATAAATTCACCATAAACTGTACTTACCTTGCAGCGTCATTATGAGAATTTCATGAGACAATGCGATATAAAGCTCCTAGCACAGTTCCCGGCACCATTGTAAGCACTGAACAAATGAAAGCTGTTGTAATTAGGATCTCAAGAAATGACAGCTGAGGCAAATTTGGATTAGAAGGCATTCAACATTCTCAGGTGCAAGCAACAGAAGCTGACTCTGGTTTAAATAATAGGAAAGGAAGTGAATTAAAAGATATTGGGTAGCTTGTGGAATTGGGAGGACTGTAGAGCTCAGTCTAAGTTTCTAGTGACAAAGCTTCAAATCATACATGAGGAAAATGCCCCAGCCGCTCCTGTTCCTGGTGTGACTACACACACATAATTGCCAGCAGTACCAAGGCCCCTCTGCAGGAGGAACGTAACCCTGCAATCACTGCTTCCCCTGAAGTCAGATACCTCTGCTGCTGCCCTTCCCAGTAGTCATGGAGCCTGGATCACATACCTGGCTTTAGTTGTAAAGGAGGCTGGAGAGAAAATGCTCTGCTCTCTGTAACGATCTTGAAAGTGGCCCGCACATAGCAAAGCTATTCAAAAGCGGGTGAGCAGCATGAAAGCATCCAGAGGGATTCTTGCTTTGCACGAGGGAGAACTCTTGCTCCCAGCGTTTGAGAACCCGCAGGGGCATTTTCCTCATGCGTGATTTGAAGCTTTGTCTCTAGAAGCTTAGACTTAGAGTAGGACACCTCTGAGTGTGAATGTCCTACCTGAGTTCTCTCTCATGCAAAGCAAGAATCCCTGTGGAGGGATTGACACCACAGCCTCTTCCATAATGTCTCCGAGCAACTTTATTGGGCAGCATTCCACTCCTTGGCAAAGGGGAGAGGTGGATTCTACCTCTCTCCTGCATGAGCCTAGTCTAATATAGCATTTGGGAGCACTTTGTGCTCCTAGAGATCAGGGTCATCATAAAGGATCTTGGAGTCTGCACGTGTGCCAGCTTCATGTTGTGGCCTCACTGTAGATCCACAGTTCCATTTCTTTATGGATCCCTTACCCCTACTTTGCCAAATTCTATGCTGATAGCAATAATAATTCAGACAGGGCTTCCTCAGTCAAGGAGTTTGTGCTCTGTATAGTTAATAAGCTAGAGATAATGAAAAAAAACCCAACTTGAATTTTGGGTAAGAGAAACTTTTCAGATCAATGATCATTACCAATAGCAGCTTCCATGCATGACCCTGCCCGGAGCTTGGGGCCTGCACTACTGTTTCCAGGAAACATGTTCTTTTTAAAAAAAATTTTTTTTTGTAGAGATGGGGTCTCAGTCTGTTGCCCAGGCTGGTCTCAAACTCCTGGCTTCAAGCAATCCTCCTGCTTCAGCCTCCCAAACTTCTGGGATTACAGATATGAGCCACCAAGGCTGGCTGATGGGTACCAAATTCTAGGAGAGGACTTGAATAGGGTAGGCATCTGTCTTTCCCCATTCCTTTTAGGGACAGAGCTCTCCTGGGCGGGATAAAGAGAGAGGGAGAGGAAGGAGGATGAATAGTGAAGCACCAAACCTCAGAATCAAGGCCTTTTTCTTTTTTCTTTCTTTCTTTTCTTTTTTTTATTTTAGGTGGAGTTTCGCTCTTGTCACCCAGGCTGGAGTGCAATGGCACGATCTCAGCTCACCACAACCTCCGCCTCCCGGGTTCAAGTGATTCTCCTGCCTCAGCCTCCCAAGTAGCTGGGACTACAGGCGTGTGCCACCATGCCTGGCTAATTTTTGTATTTTTTAAAATAGAGACGGGGTTTCACCATCTTGGCCAGGCTGGTCTTGAACTCCTAACCTCATGATCTACCCACCTCGGCCTCCCAAAGTGCTGGGATTACCATGAGCCACCATGCCCGGGCTCTTTTTTTTTTTTTTTTTTGAGGTGGAGTTTCACTCTTGTTGCCCAGGCTAGAGTGCAGTGGCATAATCTCGGCTCACCGCAACCTCCACCTCCCAGGTTCAAGGGATTCTCCTGCCTCAGCCTCTCGAGTAGCTGGAATTACAGGCATGCGCCACCACACCCTGCTAACTTTTTTGCATTTTTAGTAGAGACCGGGTTTCTCCATGTTGGTCAGGCTGGTCTCGAACTCCCGACCTCAGGTAATCCGCCTGCCTCGGCCTCCCAAAGTGCTGGGATTGCAGGCGTGAGCCACCATGCCTGGCCAGAATCAAGGCCTTTTTAAAACTTCATTGTCTTGTCTTTACCCTTCATGGTGCCTAGAAAAGCATCTGCCTCATAGAAGGTGTTCAGTGAATGACTGTTTCATTAGTGAAGGAATTCCCTTTGGAAATCTCATAGGAAACTGACCCTCTCCAACCCTTCACCTGTGCATTATTCCAGCTCCCAAGGAGGCAGCAGAAACTGGGGTAATCACAACGGTCAACAGCAGCAAAGGCAGCACTTTCTGATTTACTTGACTGCTATGGATGCCACCTCTCTCCACGCCTCAGTTTAATATCTGTAAGTTTGGTCAGCACGTCGTTCAAGAACATTGCGTTTACTCTGGTACTTAAAGATGAAAAATCAACATTTACAAAGCGGATCCATTGTCAACCTAAATAACAAACAAAGAGAGTCTCTATAAAAGAAAAAATGTTTATTTGGGAATAGAGCATTGCATAGGAATATGCCTGCCTTAGTAATGCGTGTATTCAGGGAGGTAGAGGAAGACAAAGGTTTTTAACGGACAAAATGAAGAGGATTACATAATTGTTTTGAAATAGTTATCCTTGGCTATAAAGATCAATAACAAGGGTGATGCCAGTCCAAGGTTGGACAGGCAGTTGCTGGGCGGATGACTTTGCAGAAGTCTTTTTTGAGTAAGGTTGTAATGGCCTTTGTAGGAGGTTGTGGCTTTTGCGATCTTTTGTGATAGCTTTTGTGACCAGGCATACAAGCATGAGAATGCTCTCTTCAGGGCCTTCCCTGGCTCTGTTTATCAGGGGTTTCTTGTTAGTGATTCCATTTTGATTCTGACAACTTTCACACATTCATACACATTGTCTTATTTAATCTCACAGTCATTCCATGACTCTAGCCCCATTTTGTGAATGAAGTAACCGAGGTCTGGAGAGGTCAACTAACTGGTCAAGGTCGTAGAACTTGAAAATGTTCACTGTCTTGGGTCTCTAATACTGGGGCTGACCATTCTCCCAGGCAATGTTGAATGAGTCGGCCCAGGTGAGTCGGCTCCTCTGCAACTGTGTCTCCTCAACTAGTTTGAACAGCACAGGCCTGGAGTCAGTCCCATAAAGTGACTAAGCGTTTCCTTCTGCCCATTTCCCCTCAGCAACAGGAGGACTTGTCCGTGTGTCTTCAGACACCACACAGTAAATCAACTGCCACATTAATTCTGGACCATCAGTATTTTCCCCCAGGAGAAAGTCAGAGGCAAACACACTAATATCTCATTGATATTTTCAGTTGCCAAAGGGGAAGTGAGATGAATCTAATCCCATCTGTCAAGGTGGAGAAGGGCTGATTTGAAAGCAGCATAGATTACTTTAAGGAGATGATAGTTTATCACTCTCTGGACAAGGGAATACGAAATGAGGACTAACCTCCTTTATGAGTTGGTAAAACATTGATCAGCAAAGACAATATCTGGGGAAATGAACACCAAGTTCTCTGGCCCTTTTCCCACTCTTCCTTTCCCCAAGACTTTATGTTATATATATATATATACACACCCGCACAAACAGGACAGAATCCACCTCCTGCCCCTCAAGAAATAGTTAACATTTGTTGAGGATTAATTATTGCCAGGCTTTGTACTCCATGTTTTATATTTACTATCCAGAAGCCTTAAGTGTTAAACGAGGTAAGTGTTATTATTAGAACCTTTGTACAGATGTGGAAACTGAGGTGTATAGAGGTTGACTTGCCCGAGGTTACCCAGCTAGTGAAGGATGAAATCAGATGCAGTCCGGCCAACCCTGGGCCTGCTGTCAGTCACATGCAATAAACGCAGATCAACCAGCTTGGGAAGCCGCCTAGACAGCCCTGCTTAGACACCACTGAGCCTCTCTTCACTCACTCCATCCTTGGTCACCACCTTAGGAAGCCCTGCTGACTCCCGGAAGATGTGCCTTTTACAGGTTGTAGAGGCTGAGCCACAGCTGAAGGGCTGGAATGCCTGGGGGCCTCAGACAGGGTGTCTGGAGATCTGAGGCTCAAGGAAGGGTGGAGATGGGGCTGAAGTTGAAGGCCATGAGTCTTGCCAGCAAGCGGGGCTCAGTGAGCTGAGGTGCCTCTCAGTTACTTCTGTGTGTGAATTTCCGTGGAGGACAGTGATGGGCTCTGGGCCCTCAGAAAAACGGGACATCCAGCGTGTCCAGCCACAATGCAGCCTGCCCTGGCTACTGAGAGTCTCAGAAAATGCCACGGTCATGGGTTAGGAAAGCCTGGGGACCATAACAATGTGACTTCAAAAACCCAAGAAGGAATGTGCACACCTGAGATGCTCAGAATGCATGTGTCAGTGTTCAGTTCTAACTCTTTGCTTCAGCCAGGGACAGAAGCACCCTCTACAGTAAAGAACCACAAGAGAGGGCTTTGCTGCCGGCCTCAGCCAGGGACACATGCGGCCAAAGCAAAGGTCACTCCAGGGCTGGGCTGCAGATTTCAGCCTCTGTGGCCAGAAACAAGCTTCCCAATTAATAATATTCTGGATCGGAAGAGATGGCTGCTCTATCTCAGGCGTGTTTGCTGTTGATCCCTGTGATTGATGCTGATAACATTAAGAGTCTGTCAAGGTGATATTTCATGAATGTCTTATGTTGGGGGATGATACAGTCAGCAAATGCAATTCCCTAGCTCAGGCAGAATCAGAGATGACCCAAAGCGCTGATGGAAAGGCCCAGGCCCTTTCCAGCCTCTGGCAGGGTAGGGGAAGCGGGTGAGGTGGGGGCTTGGGAGGGGTTGGGCTGACCTGGAACTGTAACAGGGATGTCCCATGAGGGGCTGTGAAGAGAAACAGTATGTGAGACAGGCGAGAAGCTTTTCTCTGCGTTTCCTCATGTAGAATGATCCCATCTGTGTAGGCCATGAAAGAGTCCAGGGAATTTCACCCCAAAATGTTGAAACCGCCTTTGCAAAGATTATGACAGTGAGAGAAGCCTGGCATGGCTGACCTTATCTTGCTTCTAGCCTCACAGGCTGGCTGTTCTTGCTCATTCCTGGGCATAGGCCAAGTTAATCTTGGGAGGGATTTATGGTTTAACTTTGAAGCCAGATCACAATAGTCCCTCCCTAAAACTGACCCCTTTCTTGTTCTGGTACTGAAGCTGCCTTTGTAAGACTAATGAAAGGCCACAAAATTAGGATTATGGAAGGGGCCTGAATTCTGATAAGATGTAGGCATAGCTTGCCTTTCCGTCATCGTTTATTGCACGGCACTCACAAGATTTGTAGCTTCCCCAGTTGGTCCCATAGATAATATCACTATGGTAGAACCTCAGATTGATCTTTTGAGATGTTTTTCAGACTTTTGTATTCTGGTGACTGACTCCATCCAGACCCCATGACTCATGACTCAGCTGGTCCTGTGGCTGTTACCCAGAGTCTGACTCAGCACCAGAGGACCATTTTCCACACTCCTATCTATGATTTCATCCCCAACCAATCAGCACCACCCATTCCCTAGCCCCCTGCCCACCAAACTGATATCCTTAAAAACCCTAACCTCCTTCTCAGAGAAACTGATTGGAGTAATAAACTCCTGTCTTCTGTGTGGCTAGCCTTATGTTAATTAAACTCTTTCTTAGGGCAGCACTGCTCTCAGTGAATCAGCTCTATCTGTGCAGGGGACAAGAAGGACCCACTGGGTGACTACAATATGGCATTTTGGTGTGTTGGTTATTTTAAGTTAGAGGCCTTTGATGCTGGAAGAAGCTTTACTCTGATATCTCCTTATCTACCACAAGACTGGATCTGCCAAAGAGAACACAATTGCCTTTCATTCCCTTGCCTTCCGTTCCCTTCCTGAAATCTCAATATCTATGGCAGAAAAGAAGACTGGGGAATGTCATACACAGTATTACACAGTAATGTCATGTACTCCACAGTATTTACACAAAACATAGAACACAGAATGTAATACACAATATTTTCACAAAACAATATCTGTCTCTCCAACTCATTCAAATTCTAAAGAGTCATTTACAGGTTAATTTGTGTCTTCTATGCCCATTCATTCTCCCTAACGATCATTTACTACTCCTCAAAATAATTACCACCATTCTCCATCTCCCACTCCCCTATGAGGAAGGGTATATAAGTTTCTGTCTGGATCTCATTAGACGACTGTGTAATTGTGCTTCTATGATCCCTACCCCCCATGTTAAATGAATTTTGTATGCCTTTTTCTTTTATCAATCTGCCTTTTGTTAGAGTATTTTCAGAGGAACTTCAATGCGCAAAGGTGAAACTTTTCTTCTTTGACCCTACAGCTATTAGACTTGATTGAGTAAGACACACAATGATGAAAGTAAATAAGAAGAAAAACATTCTTCCTGCTGTCTCCAGAAATGTCTGCCCCAAACTTCTATTTCTATCTATCAGAAGTTCATGCATTAATCATAAGGTTGATCTCAAAAGTGATTTTGTTTGTTTGTTTTTGAGAAGGAGTCTCACTCTGTCACCTAGGCTGGAGTGCAGTGGCACAATCTTGGCTCACTGCAACCTCTGCCTTCTGGGTTCAAGCGATTCTCCTGCCTCAGCCTCCTGAGTAGCTGGGACTACACAGGCACGTGCCACCATGCCCGGCTAATTTTTGTATTTATAGTAGAGACAGGGTTTCATCGTATTGGCCAGGCTGGTCTCAAACTCCTGACCTCAAGTGATCTGCCCGCCTCTGCCTCCCAAAGTGCTGGGATTACAGGCATGAGCCACCGTGCCTGGATGTGAAAAGTTTTTTGAATTCCCAATTAGAAATGATCTTCACCCTGACTCCAATAACACTTTGTATATTACTGTAAAAGCATAATGTTCAAATATTTAAAATATACCTCCTTCAAGTATAAAATGGACACGTGCCGAAGACTTAGCAACTCATGAAGGAGGGAACCGATAATGTAGTTAAGCTAATTCAAAGAGCATTTTGAGGAAGTGAATACTTATGGTCATTTAAAAGGAAATGTTAAAATAAAATTTCTAGGTTAAAAATAAAACTCGTCATCGCATATATGGTCAAATGATTTTTGACAAGGGTACCAAGACCATTCCATGGGGGAAAAGACAGTCGTTTCAACAAATCGTGTTGGGAAAACTAGACATCCATGTTCAAAAGAATGAACCTTTACCTTACCTTCCACCATATACAAAAATTAACTCAAAATGGATCAAAGACTTAAATGTAAGAGCTAAAATTATAAAATGCTTAGAAGAAAACATAGGGAAAAAGGTCTATGGCATTATATTTGACAATGACTTTTTTTTTTTTTTTTGAGATAAGGTTTCACTCTGTCACCCTGGCTGGAGTTCAGTGCAGTGGCGCAATCTCAGCTCACTGCAACCTCCACCTTTCAGGCTCAAGCAATCCCCCTACCTCAGCCCCTAAGCAGCTTGGACTACAAGCATGCACCACCACGCACAGCTAATTTTTGTATTTTTGTACAGAGTTTCGCTATGTTGCCCAGGCTGGTCTTGAACTCCTGAGCTCAAGCGATCCACCTGCCTCAGCCTCCCAAAGTGTTGGGATTACGGGTATGAACCACTGTGCCCAGCCCTGATCCCCAAATTTTTAAACAAAGCTGCTCTTTCATAATCAATTGCAAATCAGAAGATCTTTGAATCTATCTATAGCTTGCAAGGCCCCTATACAAGACACCTCACCCTTTTAAACTTAAGCCAAAGTGTAACCTCCTGGCAATCAATTTTGCAATTTATGATTTTGCCTGTGGCTTCTGCTGTTCTGAAATTTATGCCTGCCTCTAAAAATCCTTGCCTGCAAGCCACTGGGGAGGCTAGGTTTTAAGCACTTAGCTGTCTGGACTTCCTTCCTTAGTGCTCTGCAATAAACACCTTCCTTTCTATCACCACAAAATCCTGGGTATGGGTGTCCGGTTTTACTGTGTTGGGTGAGCAGACCACAGTTTGGTTCTGTTACAAGTCCCTGCTCCATCTCACTTGCTACAACATGAATGAAACTTGAGGACGTTATGCAAGATGAAATAAGCCAGTCACAAAAAGACAAATACTGTATTATTCCACTTATATGAGGTACTTACGATAGACAAAATCATCAAGACAGAAGGTATAATGATGGTTGCCAGGGGTTGAGGGAAGACAAAATAGGGAGTTATTTTTTAATGGGTGAGGAGTTTCGGTTTTGCAACATGAAAAGTGTTCTGGAGACGGATGGTGGTGATGGCTGCATGACAATGTGAATGTGCTTAATACCACTGAACTGTTCTTAACTCCACTGAAACATGGTTAAGATGGCCCGGGTACAGTGGCTTACGCCTGTAATCCCAGCACTTTGGGAGGCTGAGGCGGGCAGATCACTTGAGGTCAGGAGTTCGAGACCAGCCTGACCAACATGGTGAAACCCAGTCTCTACTAAAAATACAAAAATTAGCCAGGTATGATGGCGTGCACCTGTAATTCGAGCTACTTGGGAGGCTGAGGCAGGAGAATTGCCTGAACCCAGGATGCGGAGGTTGCAGTGTACTGAGATCGTACCACTGCACTCTAGCCTGGGCAACAGAGCAAGACTCCATCTCAAAAAAAAAAAAAGGTTAAGATGGTAAATTTTGTACCAATTAAAAAACAAAATGGCTAATGCCCTATAGGGCAATTAAACATCATAATCTTTGGTGTTATCTTTTTATTAGATAGAAATTATTTATATTTACTGGATAAGATCTGTAAGTTAACATGTAACTTCACAGAATCTGAGCCCTTAATGAATAATAAATAGCCAAGTCACAGGGAGATACTTTCCCTGAGGTAATTAAGCAATCCTTGGGTAGGCTTGTGAAGAAATGCCCAAAATGACGTTGGAAGGACATGCTGTTCTCTCTTGGCCTTATTTCCAAGATTTGGACTCTAAGTATTATTTTTTAACATCACAAATTTTTTATGCCCTGGTCTCTTGAGGGTAGGGACTGTGTCTCTTTCATCTTTGCCCGTCTCCATATACTCTGGTTTGTAGAATAGAATTGAAGAAGGAGCCATGCACTAGATAGAGCTGGTTGGGAGTAGCAGACGTGCCTGCTCATTGCTTCTGTGACCTTGACCCATCCTGTAAGTTCCCCACGCCTCGCTATTCTTATCCGTCAACGATGAGATTGCACCTAAATCCTGGGTGCTGTGCTGGGCCTGGGGATGCTGTCTAATCTCTGGGTTTCCTGGGTTTGCTCTAATCACCCATATGAAAAAGAAGCTACTCAAGCTGTTCCTCTTCTTATTTTCCTTAGGACAGGAGGTGTCCTGGTGATCAGCTGGAGCTCTGGGGAGCTGTTGCTGAAATTAACTTGAGAGCTTTGGAGAGAGATTTACACGGCGGAGCCGAGCCAGGGCTGCTCCTTTGGCAGGCACTGTTGTGCCACTGTGGAGGCGCCCCTGGTTTTCCCATGCTGTGCAGTGTCCTCAAAGGCCTTTGGAGCCATGCCCAGGCTCAGCCCCATCCTGGTGTCCCCCTGTGTCTGTTGTGCCACTGCCCAGCTACTTCGCTTGGCCATGGGCTTCACCAGCTTGCAGACAAACCCATCTATCTATGCCTCCCAGCCCAGCTTGGCCCACTTGCAAGCACTTACAGAGGGTTTCAGAAGGAACATGTCTGCCATCTGTGTTTGGAGACTGTGTCCCAGACTCTCAAGCTCACATTAGTCATGGCCACAGATGGGACTGGAGTCCTGCCCACTGGAGTCCCAAAGGTCTCTGGTGTTTGTTTTCCACTCTGCATGCCTGGATTGGGGGACGGCAGGGGGATACAGGTTGTTGGCGTACATCCCAGCTGGGCCGTTTCCTTGGTTCCCTGGGACTACCTCGCTTCCTCTCTAGATCATCAGTCTCAGCAGAGGAAACCAAAAATCTCCTCCTCGCCCCACAACCATCTTTTGCTGACTGCTAAGCTTCCCTGCTCTGAAAACATAACCACCATAAAAGCAATAGGCTTGTCTCCTCTGTTCTAAGCATGTACTATTCAGGTGATGTAGGGCGAGTAAACGGGCCCAGAGAAATTAAATAATTTTTCTAAGGGTACCAGCTGATAAGGGACAGAATGAGGATCTGAGCTCAGTTCTAAATGACCCCATCACTCATGCTCTTTTTTTAATCCCCTTTATAATTATTTTTAAATAACATTTAATTAATTTTCTATTATAAAAGGAACACATGTTCAAACAAAAAACTTAGAAAATATAAAAATGTATGAAGATGAGACAAAATAACCCCAGTATTAGCAATGCCAACTTGCCAAGACAAAATGTTAACGTTTTATTTTTTTTCTTTTCAATCTTTATTCTCTGTGCGCGCGCACACACACACACACACACACAGGCAAAGTGAAATCACATTGTGTATTCTTTATTGCTTCTAGCATTTTCTACTTAGCAATCTAATATTACTATTTCCTGATATCAATAAATGATCTTCAATCCCATGCTTAACTCTTCTGTCCAAGGCATGTTCTGCACGATTTTGTTTTCTCCTGTGTCCGGTCAAATGCCTCCTTTCTGGCCTGCATCTTAGGGGGACACTGAAGTCTCCTTTCCAACAGAAGTTCTATTCAGGGGGAATCTGTTGTCTTGTTCAAAGCCCATCCTGGGCTGGGGAGTGAGCAGGAGAGGGGGCGGGGAGGGGAGAGAGAGAGAGAGACCACCCACAGGTGACTAGAGTACCCTTTGTAGAAGGATACCCCAGAGGCAGCATGGCCCTTCACCACCACAGTTACCTGGAACTAGCAGAAACTGTGTGGAGGAAGAGGCACATCCCTTTTGAATGGCTGTGCCCCTGCAGCCACCTCAGTCCCTGCTTCCTGAAGGGAATCAGTTACTGGGCTCTGGGAGACAATTTTCAAAGTGAACTTCCATGGATGTGAAGGGAACCTAGAAATCTGAAGGTGCTAGGTCTTATTTTGCTCAGAACTGAAAAAGCCACTTTGAGAGGGCAAACATTGAGGAAAAAATGAAGAATATTTCATTGTTTGGGGAAATCCTGTGAGCCTATAGGAGTCGTCTTAGCCCATGTGCATGGTCACATGGCCTCTGTCCAGGATGGCCAAGATGGAGTGACTTCCCTAGAAGGGACTGGCTTCCCGGGAGGCAGGCCTTTTCAGGGCTCAGCCCCAGGCCTCCTTACCAAAATGTTGAAAAAAAAAAGTTTATTCCACAGACCACTAGAAATAGGGAAAGCGTTGATGGATTATAACTCAATTCTCAACACCAACAATCCATAACTCTCAAAGATCTGTGACTCCAAAAGGGTGACCTGAATCAGGAGACTTATAATTGCATTGCCGAAGTGCAATGTGATCAGAGGCAAAAACATAACTAGGACCTCCCACCAGGAGTTGAAACTCCCTTTATCCTGGGTCTGTGGTTATCTCATTGTTATTTTCTACTGTAGGTGAATTATTTCATTGTAGAGTCCCCTATTTAGAAAATACATGGCATGTGTGCCAGCATTTTCCCATCCTGCACCTATGGCAGACATCACCAATCAACATCGGCACCCTCCCCACTAGAGCCTAGAAGCAGCTTCAGACTCAGTCTCAACATACTTCTCCAGGCAGCCATTATGAATCAGTCAGCACTGACCTGGAATGAAATCCTTTGCCATTCCTGAATTAGTTTATAATCACAAACAGGAATTGTATAACAAGTTCTTATTAGATAGAATACTTAGAAAGTCCTCAGGTTGGTTCGTTTGCCTGTTTCCTCATAAGAATGAGGGCAGAGCTGGGCATGGTGGTTCATGCCTGTAATCCCAGCACTTTGGGAGGCTGAGGTGGGAGGATTGCTTGAGACCAGGAGTTTGAGACCAGCCTGGGCAACATGGCAAGATCCCGTCTCTGCAAAATATATATTAAAAAAAATGAAATGAAGAATGAGGGCAGGAGGTGGCGGGAGAAGTGGAAGCAGACGGAGGAAGTTAGGTTGAAGAGAGCCAAGAATTCTTATTCTGATCTTACCATTTTCTTTCTTTCTTCACTCTGTCACCCAGGCTGGAGTGCAGTGACGCTATCCTAGCTCACTGCAACCTCTGCCTCCCAGGCTCAAGTGATTCTTGTGCCTCAGCCTCCTGAGTAGCTAGGATTATAGGTGTGTGCCACCATGCCTACTAAATGTTGTATTTTTAGTAGAGAAAGAGTTGCGCCATGTTGGCCAGGCTGGTTTCAAACTCCTGGCCTCAAGCGTTCCACCCACCTCGGCCTCCCAAAGTGCTGGATTTATAGGCGTGAGCCACCATACCTGGCCCCATTTTCTTATTTAAGACTGAATATGTTTCTCCCGACATTGCCACAGGTAGCCTCCTTTCCTGCCTGTTCCTAGTCCAGCCCTGGGACTCTTCTCACCTCTTGTCAGGGTCCCTTGAAGCAGGCGCTGGGTTGCCCTTCTTCCTGAGGCAGGCAAGAGGCAGAGCTGGGTTCAAGCAATTCTCGTGCCTCAGCCTCCCAAGTAGCTGGGATTACAGGCATGTGCCACCACGCCCGGCTAAGTTTTGTATTTTTAGTAGAGGTGGAGTTACACCATGTTGTCCAGGCTGGTCTCAAACTCCTCACCTCAGGTGATCCACCCACCTTGGCCTCCCAAAGTGCTGGAATTACAGGGATGAGCCACTGTATCTGGCCTATTCTTTAATGAGAAGAATAGAGCAATGCAGTCCCTGAACTGGGCCGAGGTTCCCAGGGGCTTCCCAGGAGCATGCGGCTGTCTTATTTTAGTGAAAAATTAGCCAGCACAAATTTATCACCCAATATATAGCTTTGGCCATCAGTATTCCCATAGCAGCTTCTGCTGATTGCCTTGTTCAATCAACACAGGGTGGAGGTAATATTCCATTCACATTGCGAGATCCTGGCTTTGTGTTCTGACAGGCCATGTGGGCAGGCTGCTCTCTGCTCCAACACTGCCTCAACACTATATTCACACCATCCTGATTTTTTTTTTTCCCAAGTGTTTGCACGACTCAGCCTATGCAAGGGATTATGGAGCTCAGTGGCTCTGTGGCTTCTTTTCAGGTTCTGGCAAATGACTTTCTTCTTCCTCTTCTTCTCCTTCTCCTCCTCCTCCTCCTCCTCCTCCTCCTCTTTCTTCTTCTTCTTCCCCTTCTTCTTCTTTTTTTTTGAGATGGAGTTTTGCTCTTGTTGCCCAGGCTGGAGTACAATGGCGCGATCTCAGCTCACCGTAACGTCCTCCTCCTGGGTTCAAACGATTCTCCTGCCTCAGACTCTTGAGTAACTGGGATTACAGGCATGCACCACCATGCCCAGCTAATTTTGTGTTTTTAGTGGAGACGGGGTTTCTCCATGTTGGTCAGGCTGGTCTTGAACTCCCGACCTCAGGTGATCCACCCGTCTTGGCCTCCCAAAGTGCTGGGATTACAGGTGTGAGCCACTGCGCCCAGCCGTTTATTTGCTTCTTCATGGCAACTCACAGACCATGATCCCCACTTAATCTTGTGGGTTTGTAGTAGTAGCACAGAAAAGCTATGTTGAACCTTGACACATCGGTTAGCTTTTCCAGGTGCTCAGGAGGGGAAGGTGAACTAGCTGTGTGTAGTGTGGTAAATAAAGGGGCTGGGCTACCTTTTAGAGGTTTGGCACACTGAGTGACTTATACCCTGACCAGGGACCTGGGCTAGGAACTTAGCTACATGGCTTGGTGGCCTGGGACCTTGGTCCCATTTGCAAACCCAACAGCTGCACTGGAAGAAGCTTTGTCATAATAGTTATTATTATAGCAACCATCCAGAGGATGCTGCATCCTAAATATCCCTCAGCAGTAGTCCAGGTAAGAAGCACACCTGACTATGCTCTTCTCTGCTTCAGAACCCTTCAGGGAGCTCCACTGCCTACAAGGAAAAGTCCACATCTGGGCACTTGGGTCTCCATGAGCTCCTGCCTGCTTGTGGCTCCAGTCTTACCTCTCACTGCTTCCCGCATTAAACATTTGACGTAAACATTGAACTGGGTTCATTGTTGCATATTCCCCCTCACCCCCAAATCAGGCTTTGCTCATTCCCAGGATATCTTTCAACTTCCCCCACCTCCCCACCTGCCTAACACCACCACTCACTAACAAGGAGCTGTGCTCCAAAGCCTGTGGTCAGCTGTGTCATGGAGGAGCTGCCGTGCTCTGTCCAGAGGGCTCTCTGTGCAAAAGGTGGAGATGGATGAGAGGGGAGCAAAAAGCAGATTTGGAGGAGTGCAGCATGGTCTTGGGAGAGCGCCATCCCTGCTGCTCCTAGCTGTGTGGCCTTGGCCGAGTTACCTAACTTCTGTGATCCTCAGAGATCAGAGGTTGGGTCTGAATACTCAGGAGTCTTCAGTGGAAAGGTGGATGCCATGGGTGTGCCGCGATTTCCTGGAGAATGTGTAGCTTAGCGGGGAATTGTGTCACTTGAGCACAGAGACTGAGCCTTCCCCATCTTTCAAGCCTTTAGTCTCAAGCACAGCCTGCCCCCTGGTAGCCCCTAGGAAATGTCCACCAAATGCATGCAAGGTCTTACAGTTGCCCCACAGCTTGACATCCCACTTCCTCCTGAGCCTCCTCCTCCACTGCCTTCTATCCTCTGCTCGAACCCCTTAACTGATGCCCCAGTTTTTCAAGGGCAGCTTCTTCTGTGTTGTTTGTTCATTCACTCAACTAACAAGGGCTGACCATGCATCAGCCTTCAGGAACTGAGGAACAAAGGTGCTCACACTCTGATGGGAGGCACACGGAAGCAGTGGCAATGAAATCTGTAAAGTTTTCTGTGAGAAGTTAAAGAGAAAATGCTAGAGGATCCCAGAGGAGGAAGTTACTACTGACTGCATGGTGGCTCCTCCCCAGCCTCATACCCTGGCTCTCACTCTTCAGCCTGCCCCAGTTCCCCGCTAAGCTACACATTCTCCAGGAAATCGCAGCACACCCATGGCATCCACCTTTCCACTGAAGACTCCTGAGTATTCAGACCCAACCTCTGATCTCTGAGGATCACAGAAGTTAGGTAACTCGGCCAAGGCCACACAGCTAGGAGCAGCAGGGATGGCGCTCTCCCAAGACCATGCTGCACTCCTCCAAATCTGCTTTTTGCTCCCCTCTCATCCATCTCCACCTTTTCCCCCCTGCTCTATGTCCTGGGAGGCTGATCTGTGAGGATGCCTTAGTGGGCTCCTGTCCTGGCTGCCTTCCAGGTGGATTTGGCTAGTAGCTCTCAGAGAAGTAGAAGAAAGGAGGAACATGAAACCAAGGAATTAACTCCTCTATCATGCTTCCAGTGAGGCCACCTAGGTTGGCTGTTCCTTGGCAGAAGGGGATCCTCTCAAGGGAGCTTCTCTACAAGACCTTCTCCTTCTGGTCTAGATAGCTGTTCTCCTCCTGGTCTTCTGGCTGGGTGATGGGAGAAGCTCCTCCACTCTGCTGCTACTGGCTCTAGGTTACCGCAATAGCCCTGCCTATACCCGACACCACGCTCACACCTTTGAGAAAACACCCTCTGTGCATCATCCTAGTTTGAATGGCTCCCTCTTTCCTGCGGGCCCGGGATTGATGCATGCTTCTTCTGCATGTCCTGGATTGGCGAATACCATCAATATCTGTACAGCTCTCCTGGCCCCAACCTTAACCATCTCCTATTCTTCTTTCTCTCTCATCCCCCTCTAGGACCTGAATGCCTCTGAAGTTCACTCCTTTGGCCCCACTCCCTTCCTGCTGCCTTTGGGCTCTCCTTATCTGACTCTGCCTATTGAAACTGTCTGCTAGCCGGCCCAGCATTTTCAGGCATGGCTTCACTCATCCATCTCTCCCTTGCTGAAGGTCTCCTTATGTAACACACGATTCCTTCAGATGGTCCTTCATCACTAGCAAGAAACCTAAATTCACTAGATGAAACCTAAATTCATTGGCATGGCAGACAAGACTCTAGCCTTGCCTCCCAGAGGCCAGTCTCTGTCTCCGCCACTCCCTAAGTGGACTGCATTCTGTGTTTCTGCTGCCATAAACATGATTTATTCTGGCTGGAACATCTTCTGTCCGTGTCTGCCGAGTGCACTTCACACCCCCTGCAGTTCAAGCGTCCTTCCTCCACAAAGCCTTTTCTTTTGATCACTACAGGACCTGTAAAAGTTATCCTGGGATAGCATGTATTTACTAGACTGAAATGATCTGTTTGCCCATCAATTTCCCCAACTGATATATGGCAAGGAGGAGTTGAATCTAAGAGCAGATTTCAAATCCTATGTCCTTTCCATTGCCCTGTACCCTGCTCCCCATAAGAATACCTATTTCTTAGGGTTGGTGGGAGGATTATGTGAAATAATGCATGGAAAGTACCTGGCACACAGTAAGTGCTCAGTAAATACTGTTATAAATGGGCGACCAGGATGGGAGCTCCCCACCTTATCTATTTCCTGTGTATCTCTGAGTCCTTCGAATCTCTTGCCTCCTCTACCCAGACTATATTTCTGGGGGTTACAAATCGTTGAGGCTCCCAGTTAGAGGTGAAGATCCCATTAGCAAAGATTGAATATCGAATTAGCTGTCAGGAAGCCCAGCTTGTTAGGTCAGCAAAGAAAGGGAAGGGAAGGGAAGGGAAGGGAAGGGAAGGGAAGGGAAGGGAAGGGAAGGGAAAGAAAAGGAAGGGAAGAGAGGAAGGGATAGGAAGGGATAGAGTCTTGCTCTGTCTCCAAGGCTGGAGTGCAGTGGTGCGATCTCAGCTCACTGCAACCTCAGACTCCCGGGTTGAAGTGATTCTTGTGCCTCAGCCTCCCCCTGAGTAGCTGGGATTACAGGCGTGCACCAACACGCCTGGCCAGGAGAGAAAAATGTTATTGATAGGCAGGTATGCATGTGCATGTGTGTGTGTGTGATTGTGTCCAAGTGCTGAGGACGTGCTATTCATGGGGTGCAAGAAGATAGATCTTGCTTCTCCAGTAGTCTTGTCTACCTGCAGGTCTTGTCAGGCCATATCTCCAAACTTCTACTTGCTTTGGAAATCTCACATGGACCCTTCCCAGGATCAGGAAAAAAAAAATTAAGTCGAGTACCTTAATTCTATGACTCTACTTGACTGGCACTAAGAGATCTTGACCACTTAAAACATTCATTTATTTCCCACATACCTGGCAAAATTCTATTTTGCCACAGGCCCTGCTGCCCTAGAAGGTTTTGTTACATGGCAGTGGAATTTCACTACTAGGGAAATCCCCTACTGTTCAACCTGTAGAAGCAGAAGGAAGGAGCAGATATCCAGTCACATGGGGGTACATGGGATTGATTACAGGGCTTCTCCTCCTAGCCTAGTGGGATAAAGTTGACAAAGAGGACAGCTGTTATCCACCCCATCTCCTCCCTCTCCACCCTAATGGAGGAAGAAGCTTCCTGAGAGAAGCTACTTCCTGAGCTCAGCCTTGCTTCTGTCCTCTGGAGAGTCAGCCCCTCAGAGAGCATGTTGCCCTCTCTGAGCATTTGCCAGGCTGGGCTGGGCTGGATGGAGGGAGCGGAGACAATGCCTGCCTGCCTGCTTTCTTACCATCTGCAGAAGCCTCGGCCTCTGAGTGAAACCGAGTCACTGCCCCAGATGCTGGGGACCTGGGCATCTTTGTCCCCTTGTGTCTCCTCCTAGCACTGGCCAGGAGCCTACAAAGTGCACTTGGAACCAACTAGTCCAAGTCCTTGGTGAACTTGTCATTTTCCTTAGTTCTCTCCATCCTCCTGGCCCTTTTAGGGACTTGTCACAGCGCCTGCTGAGAGTGATTGGCCAACAGAAGCTCCTCCTGCACTCTCAGCCCACAGTGGGGGCAGGGGCAGGCCGAAAGGCTGTGGAGTGAGAGAAAGCCACCTGCTAGGAGGTTCTGGCTTTGTTGCTGCCACTGACTCAGCCCTAGGCCCTTCCTGTGTGACCATCCCATCAGACTCACACCCCTGAGCTAACCTGCACCCAGGCCTTCCTGGAAGTACAGTCTCACGCTCAGGGCAGTGTTTCATGCCTGTCTTTCCAAGGAGTTTCTGTAGGATTTCAACATGTGGTCTCTCTGCTGCCCTCAGAGCTACTCATGTGACTCTGTTTCCTTCTTTTCAGTCTTTTAAAATTGTGGTGAAAGGCGAATAACTTTGAATTTATTTATTTATTTATTTATTTATTTATTTATTTATTGAGACGGAGTCTTGCTCTGTCGCCCAGGCTGGAGTGCAGTGGCTGGATCTCAGCTCACTGCAAGCTCCGCCTCCCGGGTTTACACCATTCTCCTGCCTCAGCCTCCAGAATAGCTGGGACTACAGGCGCCCGCCACCTCGCCCCGCTAGTTTTTTGTATTTTTTAGTAGAGACGGGGTTTCACCAGGTTAGCCAGGATGGTCTCGATCTCCTGACCTTGTGATCCGCCCATCTCGGCCTCCTAAAGTGCTGGGATTACAGGCTTGAGCCACTGCGCCCGGCTGAATTTATATTTTAATCATTTTTGAGTGTGCAATTCAGTGGCATTAAGTATTTTCCTTCCTTTTTGCTCCTGGCAGCCTTAACAATAAAACAGTGGTCCTCTCTGTTTCCCCCCAGGCCACATGGTGGGTGTCGGGGGTCAACTTGGATGCCCCATATCTCCCATTTGGATGAAAAGTTTCTATTCTGACAACCACCCATTTGAAAAATGTAAACTTCCATGGAATCTGCCTTCCTTCAGCAGAAAACTAATGGGAGGCTTTTTAAATTAAGAAATTAGAGTGAGTTGGCCGGGTACGGTGGCCCACTACTGTAATCCCAGCACTTCGGAAGGTCGAGGAGGGCAGATCACTTGAGATCAGGAGTTTGAGACCAGCCTGGCCAACATGGTGAAAACCTGTCTCTACTAAAAATACAAAAATTGGCTAGGTATGGTGGCGTGCACCTGTAATCTCAGCTATTCGGGAGGCTGAAGCTAGAGAATCGCTTGAACCTGAAAAGCAGAGGTCCCAGTGAGCTGAGATTGTGTCACTGCACTCCAGCCTGGGCAACAGAGCAAGACTCTGTCCAAAAAGGAAAAAAAAATTGAGAGTGAGTTGGTCCTGATTTCACTTACTCCTACTTTTACCAGCCTATGTGAGGAAGGAGACAGGACTGGACCCAGAGCTTAGAACACCATAAAGGCTGCTGGCCTCTGGTACCACTGGGGAGAGGGACTCCAGTCAGCTGGTGAAGGGCTCGGTTCCCTGACTGCTTGGAATGAGGACTTGTCTGATCTTTCCCCAGAAGTTTGCAGTTGTTTGGGATAGAGCCAATGTGCTGTCTTTGGGCAGGAGCTTGCCTTTTAATGTACTGTGTTTGTATCATAATGCTTCTGGGTACGAGAGAGAGAGAGCCTGGCTTAAAGTCAGTTAACAGGTGGTCAAATCAAGGATCCAGGTTCTTTCATCTTTCTGCTCTGTCATCCTCAGCATTGGCTTTTTTCCTAAGACCAGTTACCCCGGTGGTCCCAACTCTCCAACCCCCCATGGTGGAAGAAGAAAGGCTCCATGATTCCTTGATTCACCCAGCTGTAGAAAGAAAGAAACCACTCCTTCAAGCATAGACTTTATGGCCTTCCCTTCTGATTAATCAGGCCAACATAGCTCACCTGTACACCCCTGGATCATCTGCTGTTACAGGTGAACAATGTGGTGGGTTGACTGTTCAAGATTCAGTGCTAGTGCTGGGAATATGGTCAGCTTCCCCTGAAGCACAGCTTCTAAGTACCCTGGGGAATTGCATTACATGTAGAAGAGATAAACACTGAGCAAAACTTGGTTTCTGTTAGAAGAAGAGACATGGGAAGTGGTCCCCTACAGCAATGTTTTTCAAAATGTGGATTGAGATCCATTAGTGGGTCATGAAATCAGTTTAGATCACAGTTGATGGGGAAAATTCAGCCTTTATTTATTTGTATAAATAAAGTTTCATTGGAACACAGCCACCCCCACTTGTTTCCTATTGTCAATGGCAGCTTTCCCACTACAATGGCAGAGTTAATTACTTGGGACAGAGATCATATAGTCATCAAAGCCTAAAATATTTACTCTCGGGCCTTTTACAGAAAATATTTACTGATCCCTGGTTAAGGGGGTTGCAACCAGTACTAAAAGATGAAACAGATTAGACTAGATTAGAAAATATATCAGAGTGCATCCCATGTGATAGGGATAAGTATTATTTCATAAACTCTTTATTTTAGTTTTATATAAACATAAATTCGTGCTTGTGGGTGTTGGGCTCTAGTTTATTTCTTATGGTGGGCCATAGTCAAATAGTTTGAAAAATTGCACTGGAGCACCACTCATTTTTGGCCATGGAAATAGCTTCTTAAGAAGGCCTGTTTGGAGATCGAGACCATCCTGGCTAACACTGTGAAACCCTGTCTCTACTAAAAAATACAAAAAACTAGCCGGGCGAGGTGGCGGGCGCCTGTAGTCCCAGCTACTCGGGAGGCTGAGGCAGGAGAATGGGGTAAACCCGGGAGGCAGAGCTTGCAGTGAGCTGAGATCCGGCCACTGCACTCCAGCCCAGGCAACAGAGCAAGACTCCGTCTCAAAAAAAAAAGAAGGCCTGTTTGTAATAGTGCTGCCCTGTGGGTTGGATGTGATCTCCATACCTAAAAAGTTGGGTGCTGGGGAAGATGCCTTGAGTTAGCAAAGGGCCTTCATGGCCTAAGCAATTTTGGGGGGTGACCCTGTAGTGCTGAGTGAGCAACAGTATAGGATGATTAGGAGTCTGGCCAGGAGGAAACTGGACCAGCTGAGGTCAGACTTGAAGAGACTGTGCTGGAAGATCTAAGCCTTTGTTGGTTCTAACATTCTGTGACTTTCAGAGGGGCATTCACCCCATTCCGTGGGTGGAAAATCAAGGCCAGAGGAGACCACACACAGAAAACTCAGGGGCAGGACTAGTGACTTCGGCCCTTTGGTGGCTTTCTACCTGCCCTTTCCTGACTGTGAGTTTTCTTTGGCCCATGCTCCAACTGTGCCTGGAGAGAAGCTAGACCAGATGGAGACTAGCTGGGAGCATTGACTCCTGGGTTCTCCTCTCCTGAGAACTCTGATCTTGCCAGCACAAAGGGGAAGACATCTTCTCTAACTCCTACAGGGAAGGGAGTCCCGCCGGCTAGTTTTCCACGTTTCTGGGCCTCTGGCTTTTAGCAATTGCCCTCCTTTCCCTCCAATTCTGGCATCTTCCTGCCTGTGTGGGAGTCCTTAGTGTGCAAGGAGGCTGAAGGGCCCTGATTGTCTGTGAGAGCCTCTGCCATTAGTAAGGCAGTCCTGGAATGTTTATGGCCTCTGCCACTTCAAAGACATTGCTGGGCTCCCATCGAGGGGATGGCTTTGACATTTATAGGACGGTCAACAAGCTAATAAACCAGAGATGTTTCTAGTGCCTGAGGGATCCTCTTACAAGAAGAAATTTATTTCACATAAGAGTGTCCAGAAACTTATTGGAAATATCCAGCCAAGTGTGCATACTAACTAACCTCATGCTTCATTTTGATGAGACCTTATGTCCTTGGAGAGCAGACCCTGTAAGGCAGTTTCAGACAACCGGCTCCACCTCAGCAGGAGTAGCTGGGGGCCTGGGCTCTTCTTTCTGAAACTGCCTTCAGAGTTGGAGGGAAGGAGGGCAATTGCCAAAAACCTGGCTGAATCTGAGCTCAGGTGGAATTTTCTATCTCAGCTACCACTGAAATCAAATATGAGCTCAGGCACTGGTCTTCCAAGATGTCAAAGCACAAGTCCTTTCAGAAAGTGAACTCACGTGGACCCCAAGTATGTGAAATCGCTGAAGATTGAGCTGCTCTGTCCAAGTGGTGTGGGCAGCTTTCTGCTGGACTCTTCTAGCCACAGAAGAATACCCTTCCTCCTAGGATAACCCCTGAGATACTGTGTCTGAAAGCCCCTTATTTTGTAGAGAAGAAAAATAAAGTCCTAAAATGTTGAGGTGACTTCTTAGCTTGGGGTCCCCACAAAACAGAGCCAGAGGCAAAGGATTGGGTGTCAGTAATTTATTTGAAGGTGATTCCAGAAAATAGAAGAAAGAGTGGGGAGAAAGAAGTGAGCTGAGAAATAATGTGTTCTCCAGCTTGCAGGCTGGATTCTTCCATAGTCCCCAGAGAAGAGGTCTAAGGCCCTCGGAGTTGGAGCATTTACCCACTGGTTCCTCCTCCCTCTGGTTGAGGGTTCCTCCAGTGGGGAGGGATTGGGTTCCTGCACTTGTAGGCTGTGCTGATGAGTGGGTTGAGTTCCTGCAGTGCAGAGAGGCTGTGGGCATCACGTGGGAAAAAACGGTTTTCCAGGTTGACCCTGTTAGCGCAAGGTGAATGTCAGGCCTCTGAGCCCAAGCTAAGCCATCACTCCCCTGTGACCTGCACATATACATCCAAATGGCCTGAAGTAACTGAAGAATCATAAAAGAAGTAAAAATGGCCTGTTCCTGCCTTAACTGATGACATTACTACCTTGTGAAATTCCTATCTCTGCCTATCCTGGGCTCAAAGGCTCCCCACTGACCTTGTGACCGCCCTCCCCGCTCGCTCCCCCCCCCCCACCATGAGAACAACCCCTTTGACTGTAATTTTCCACTACCCACCCAAATCCTATAAAACGGCCTCACCCCATCTCCCTTCCTGACTCTCTTTTCGGGCTCAGCCCGCCTGCACCCAGGTGAAATAAACAGCCTTGTTGCTCACACAAAGCCTGTTTGGTGGTCTCTTCACGTGGACACGAGTGAAAGTGAATCTGAGCTCACATGGAATTTTCTATCTCAGCTGTTCCTGAAATCAAAGATGGGCCCAGGGGACATGATGTTGTGGGGCACCAGGGGAATCTGCTATGAGGAACTTATCCAAGGTCCAGAAAGTCCATGAGCTGGGCCTAGGATGCCAGTGATCCACAGGCAAGAGTAACGTATGAGATGTATAGTTATGCATATGGGTATACATGATCGCACCTGGGCATAGAAACACACACACACACACACACACACACACACTCACACATTCATCTGAATCTTAGCATTAGAAGGATTGTGGAAATAAAGGAAGACCAAATGAGAAAAGCAAAAGCTACTTGGCACAAGCTTGCTATAGCAAGGGAGTCAGCCACCCTCACTTGTGTATTGACAGAGACCCAAAGGCAGGCAGAGGTTTGGGAAAGCTTTATGGTGGGAAAAAGGGAAGGCTTCAGGTGTTTCCTGATTGGGGGCTGCTGGCCTGGGGAATCTGTAGGAGGGCTCACTAGAAACAGGACATCCTGTGTGATTGGTAGGGGATGCATATTTAGCTTCCTCTGGTTTGTCCTAAGTTGGAAGTGGGGACAAAAATTAGGGGGGTGGGGTGCTATTGGTTATTAATCAAGTCCTGGCCATTTGGGGTTGATTGTTTACAGGGGTTATTTCTTGGTTTTCTGGATTATTGTGAGAGATAGCAGCATGATTTGCCGCAAGTCTGACTTATGGTAGCCAGACTTCCTGGACTGTTTATGGTAGATAAGAGGTTGATTTCCTGGGCTTGTTGCTGCAGATTGTAGGGCAATCCCTGGTTTTAGACATGGTCTGGCTGTTGTCCATTTGTATATTCAGTCTCTTAAGATCTTAAAGGGTACTAAGGACAAAATTCCCCTCCACATCCTCCCTGACAGAGGGTCAGCTGTAAGGCCTCTTTCTGAACATATTTAGCAATGAGAGGCTCACTACCTCCATAGCAGCCAATTCCCTTGTCTACTGGGATATTCTCGCTT
This sequence comes from Rhinopithecus bieti, assembly GCF_001698545.2. Classification (NCBI taxonomy): domain Eukaryota; kingdom Metazoa; phylum Chordata; class Mammalia; order Primates; family Cercopithecidae; genus Rhinopithecus; species Rhinopithecus bieti. Next base: position 795,995 of record NW_016804657.1, read on the forward strand.
ATACTGGCCTAAAATCGTCTTCCCTGTACCTTCCACACTTTGATCCTACTTTTGCCTTTTGGGGCAACACAACTCTCTCATATGTGATAGGCAGTGTAGTACAGCAGTCAGAAGTGGGCATCGCCGGGCACGGTGGCTCACGCCTGTAATCTCAGCACTTTGGGAGGCCGAGACGGGCGGATCACGAGGTCAGGAGATCGAGACCTTTCTGGCTAACATGGTGAAACCCTGTCTCTACTAAAAATACAAAAAATTAGCCGGGCGTAGTGGCGGGCGCCTGTAGTCCAAGCTACTTGGGAGGCTGAGGCAGGAGAATGGCTTGAACCAGGGAGATGGAGCTTGTAGTGAGCAAAGATCGCGCCACTGTACTCTAGCCTGGGCAGCAGAGTGAGACTGTCTCAAAAAAAAAAGAAAAAAAAAAAAAAGAAGTGGGCATCTAGAGTTAGATTTGGGGTCAGGTTTTAGCCCTGTAACTTACTGTCTGTGTGACTTTGGGCCATCATGGAGCCTCCATTTCCTCAGCTGGAGTAGTGATGGGGTAGGAGTAACGCTGTCTACTCAGGACATCAGATAACGCATGTAGACTGCCCAGTAATGGATCACTGCAGTGGAAGGCTGCTTTTTCAGGCTAGGTATCTGCAATTCCTTCACTTCTTCTTTCTCATAAGCTTGGTTGCCATTTCAAGACCTACCCTAAAACGGTGCACCCACTTTCTGGCTCTGGAACTCAGCCTGCAGTGGGCCAGAGAGAGAGTGCAGTCCTGGGACTCTGCCTTATAAAGTGATGTATGGTTTGGCTCTGTGTCCCCACCCAAATCTTATCTTGAATTGTAATAATTCCCACGTCAAGTGCGGGACCCAGTGGGAGGTGATTGAATCATGGGGCGGCTTCCCCATGCTGCTCTTGTGATAGTGAGTGAGTTCTCATGAGATCTGATGGTTTTATAAGCATGTGGTATTTCCCCTGCTGGCACTCATTCTCTCTCCTGCCACCCTGTGAAGAAGTGATTTCTGCCATGATTGTAAGTTTCCTGAGACTTCCCCAGTCATGCAGAACTGTGAGTCAATTAAACCTCTTTTCTTTATAAGTTACCTATTCTTGGGTATTTCCTTATAGTAATGAGAGAATGGACTAAAACATAGGGTTAGAGTGTTTGGAACCTGATAGGTGACAGGGTGGTGGGAGGGGGAAATCGAGGGCTGCTGGGGAAGAAGATGATCAGGAGATTAGCAGGCTGGACTTTCTGGTGGGTGGGTGGGGGGACCTGAGGCTGGTAAGGCAGGTGGGATAGGACATTGTCCTGTAAAGCTTCCAACCTAACCCCCAAACTCAGCCTTGGGCTCCAAGTTTGGGAACACAGGCTAAGAGAGAAGGGCCCCAAGCTTTCTTCTGGGCGGGGCCTTTTGCGAAAACCTCCAGCAGGTCCAGACTGTTAAGGCTGCCTCTAGGCCAAGGGCCCCCATGCTGCCTTTCCCTCCTGTGCCCCAGATTCCCCCAAATATGAACCTTCAGGGAGACCCCATCCCAAGGGCAGAGCCGGGGGCTGAGACTGGAGAGCATGAACAAATCTGGTGTGGGGGCAGGTGGGAGAAGCCCCAGAGTGGGAGGAGAAGGTGGGATGGGATGGGCATCATGGCAGGATGGTGGGAGGAAACAGTGGAGCTTATTAATGTCTCTTGTGGCCGGGGACAGTGGCTCACACCTGCAATTCCAGCACTTTGGGAGGCTGAGGTGGGTGGATCTCTTGAGGCCAGGAGTTCAAGACCAGCCTGGCCAACACGGTGAAACCTCGTCCTCTACCCAAAATACAAAAAATTAGCCAGGTATGGTGGCACACTCCTGTAATCCCAGCTACTTGGGAGGCTTAGGCATGAGAATCACTTGAACCTGGGAGGTGGAGGTTGCAGTGAGCCCAGCTTGCATCACTGCATTCCAGCCTTGGTGATAGAGCAAGACTCTGTCTAAAAAAGAAAAAGGCCTCTTGTGCCTCTTTTCCAGTCCTTCGTGGCTGATCAGCCAACTTGGCAGCTCCTAAGTAAGCCCCCATCCTGTGCCTAAGGCTGACCAGGCATGAGGAGGTGCAAACACTGCTTACCCTGAGATCCTGCTGCTGCACCTCCTTTCCTAGGCTCTGCCAAGTTATAATGGAATGTTCTTAAACAATAGTCTCAGCCCTGTGGCCTGAGAAGATGCTTCTGTTAGAACAACTCTCCTTTTCACCTTTCCAGCTAAATGATGAGGGCTCCAGTGGGGTTGAAGAGCAATGTCCCATCATGAAAGATATCCCAGTCCATAGGCATGTTAGCCCACCCTCTCTCCTTCGGTTCCCTTAAAAATCTGGGAGGTGAGGCAAGTCCTGAAGATACAGACTGGAAGGAGTGAGGGAATCTGGCTGATCTCAGTGGCAGAGCTGGGACTCAAACCCAAGCTTCTTTATTCCAGGCCTCCTCCTCCTGGGCCATAGCTGGGTGGAGTTTGGGTTCTGCCATTGTTTAGCTATGTGACTTAGGCACTTCCATAACTTCTGGGTTCAGATTCCTTCTGGGTTCAGGAACTTATGGGTTCCAGTTCCTTCTCCGTGTGGTGAGGGGGTAGAAACAGAGCAGACTGCCTTGGGATGAAACCTTGAGGGCGAAAATGCCAAGTCCTGCCCTAGCAGCGGACAGGAAAGAGAGATATGGAGAGAAATCCCTTTCCCCTCGGTGGCTGGCTTCTCCCTGGCCTCCTGGGTCAGCCTGGGCCATCTCCCCTCTGGGCAGTGAAGCAGTTTTTACCCTGCCTGTGACTCTCAGTTTCTTTGTAGACTCCTTAGGCATTGTGACCGGGGAGCTTAGTCAAAAATAACCAAATGCCACAGGGCCCCAAAGGAAGAAGTGTTCTAGCATTTCTTAGGACATGTTAAGAAACAAACACACACAAGCTGTAAATTCTGGGTGTGTCTAGATAAAGTGGCTCTGGCTTATCTGATCTTTGACAAACCTGACAAAAACAAGAAATGGGGAAAGGATTCCCTGTTTAATAAATGGTGCTGGGAAAATTGGCTAGCCATAAGTAGAAAGCTGAAACTGGATCCTTTCCTTACTCCTTATACAAAATTAATTCAAGATGGATTAGAGACTTAAATGTTAGACCTAAAACCATAAAACCCTAGAAGAAAACCTAGGCAGTACCATTCAGGACATAGGCATGGGCAAAGACTTCATGACTAAAACACGAAAAGCAACAGCAACAAAAACCAAAATTGACAAATGGGATCTAATTAATTGAAACTAAAGAGCTTCTGCACAGCCAAAGAAACTACATCAGAGCGACAGGCAACTTAGCAGAATGGGGAGAAAATTTTTGCATATCTGCTCTCATCTGACAAAGGGCCTAATATCCAGAACTATAAGAACGTCAAATCAATTTACAGAAAAAGCAAACAACCCATCAAAAAGTGTGGCAGGATATGACATAGCGTCTCAAAGAAGAATTCATACAGCCAACGACACATGAAAAATGCTCATCATAATTACCATCAGAGAAAATGCCAATCAAGACCACAAACCATCTCATACCAGTTAGAATTCGCTGATCATTAAAAACCAGGAAACGGGTGCTGGAAAGGATGTGGGAAATAGGAACACTTTTACCATGTTGGTGGGGACTGTAAACTAGTTCACCATTGTGGAAACAGGTGGCGATTTTCCTCAAGGATCTAGACTAGAAATACCATTTGAGCCCAGCCATCCATTACTGGGGATATACCAAAGGATTGTAAGTCATGTGCTATAAAGCACCCGTTTTTGTTTATGGTTATTGCGGCACTATTCACAATAGCAAAGATTTTGGAATCACCAACATGTCCATCAGTGGACAGAGTGGATAGAAACTGTGGCCATTACCCATGGAATACTATGCAGCCATATAAAAAGGATGAGTGGCGCTTCTTTGTAGGACATGGCATGCAGCTTGGAAACCATCTTCTCAGCAACCTATTGCAGAACAGATAAACCAAATACGCATGTTCTCACTCTCATTAGGTGGGAGTGACAATGAGATCATTGAACACAGGAAGGGGAGCATCACGACCCAGGTCCTATTGTGGGGAGGGCGGGTGAGGGGCAGGGATAGCCATTAGCGAGATTAATACCTAGATGTAAATGATGAAGTTAATGGGGTGCCCAGGACCCAACATGGGGCCCCATGTATATTTTGTCAAAAACTGCTGTTGGCACATGTACCCTAGAACTTAAAGTATAATTTAAAAAATAAGGGAAAATAATAATAATAATAGAAAACCTAAAACCAAAAAAAAAAAAAAAAAAAAAAGTGGCTCTGGCTTTAAACAGTGCCACTGGGAGACCTGAAGGGAGTGGCTCCTTGCTTCTGGTCCCCTGGGTCTAGTCCCTCTAAACAGCTGGCGTGAGGGAGGGACAGTGTATCATTCAGATTTTGCTCTTCAGGGAGGCCTTCTCTGCAGTGATTACTTAAGGAAACAGGATTTTATTGTGGTGCTGATTGGCCAAGGCCTGGTTTTCTTGGTCCCAGGTCCACATCATACCTGATAGGAGGATAATGTGGGAGGAGGGGCAGATATGCTATGAGTGCCAGTGCTGGTTCCCACAGCTGCTGTAACAAGTTACCACAGACTTAGTGACTTTAAACAACAGACATTTATTTTTTCACAGGTCGAGGGGCCAGAAGTCTGAAATGAAGGCATTAGTAGGGTCACATTCCCTCTGAAATCTCTAGGGGAGAATCTTTCCTTGCCTATTCGAGTTCCTGGTGGTGGCTGGTGTTCCTTGGTGTGTAGCAGCAGCACAATTCCCATCGTTGCCTCTGCTCCCCTTGGCCTTCTCTTCTCTCTCTTATAGGAACATTTGCCTTTGGACTTAGGACTCGCTTCTGTAATACTGGATGATCTCATGTCAAGATCCTTAAACTAATTACATCTGCCAAGAGATTTTTCCCAAATATGGTCATATTCACAGGTTGCAGTGCGACAGAGACATATCTTTTTGGACATATCTTTTTTCAACCCACTAGAGTGTCTAAGCACTCTGAGAGTTCTGTCATGTACTTCTCATAATACACCTGAGAGAAGGGTATTATTCCCATGTTTCAGAAGATAAAAGTGAGGCTCAGAGAGGTGAGATAACTTGTACCAGTTCATATCATCAGTGAGTGGCTGGACTAGGATGGAAACTGAGGGCTTCACCACCCAGACAAGAGGGCAGGGGCCAGCCTGTGGAAAGGTATGGAGGAATGCAAGCTCGGCCCATGGGGGAGCTGTGAGCAGCTTCATCCTGCTGCAGTGGTGAGTGTGTGAGGGTGGAAATGATGGGAGAGGAAGCTGAAGGAGAGCAAGGCAGGTCTTTCAAGACCTTGGACCCAGGCTAAGGAGTCTGGGTTTGACCTGGGGATACAGAGGATCCTTTGAGACTTTGGAGTTCTCAGAGGTGAAGAGCAGACTTCTGGGTTGCATGGAAGATGGATTGCAGAGAGGTAAACCTGGAGGGAAGGGCCTGTCAGGAGGGTGGGAAGAACAGCACCAGTGCAGATGGAAAGGGAAGGAAGAATCTAAAGTTAAGGGGAGGTCCAAGTGACAGGATTAAATGACCAATTAATTCAGATAAATTTAGGAATCTAGGAAGTTCCCAGGTTCAACTCCTGAGTGTATTGTGGTGCCTGCCTCTCACAACGCTGGAAGAATGTGGCAGTGGGCAACCATGGTTTGTAGCTGCCCAAGATCCTTGGACACTTTCCCTGTATTCAGATCTCAGTCAGTTATCTCCCAGTGTGCTTGCAGAGGTGCAGGTGTGAGCACTGGGCTGTGCAGTCAGACAGCCCACGTGAGCCTTTCACAGGAAAGAAGCAGCTCTACAGGGGCCTGGACGTCATCAGATGATGGCAGAGGAAGCTGAACGTAGAGCTGGGTCAGGTCTCATCAACAGAGTAGCTGCCTTTGGGAGACACCTTCCTTGTTAGGCAATTCTATGGTTGGTTCTGGACACCCTGTTCTTGGACACTCAGCTGCATCCTGTTTCTCAAGACACCTAACAACTCAACGAGCTACTTAACAGTCTTCATTAGATTCCGTTTCTGCTGAAGCCAACCAGATTGGACTCTGTTATTTACAACTAAGAACCCTGAACAGTATAAGTGAGTTTGGCAGCTAGGGTGAAAAGGAGGTGAAAGGACAGGGGCATGTTGAATGTGAGGTGCCTTGGATATCGATGTGGTGATATCCAAAGGGCTGTTGGCTCTACGGCCAGGAGTGTGGGGTGGCCTGTGCTGGGAACACGGGAGTGAGATCGTGAATGTGTAGGTGGCTGTGAGCCCTATTCAGGACGAGTGTGCAGGGACAGGATACCATCGAGTGTGGAACCTCAGTGAACAGCTTCATTTAAGAGATGGCAAGAAGCAGGGGGAGACTTAGAAGAAGACTGAGAGGGGAGGACTTAGACACAATGGTGTCATGAAAAGTAAGAGAGGAATTCAAAGAAAGAGTAGTGCCTGGGCCAAAAAGGCACAAAAGGGCAAGAGAGACGAGGAGTCAAAAAAAAAAATGCCTTGTGTTTGACATTTAAAAGGCTAAGGATAGGCCAGGCAAGGTGGTTCATGCCTGTAGTCTCAGTATTTTGGGAGGCTAAGGCAGGCAGAATGCTTGAGCCCATTTGGAGCTCTTTGCAGCAATAGTAATATGACATAAAAACATCTGTGATTTCTCCTGGCAACAAAATCACAATACTGTTAAAATTTTTTATAGTTTGTGGCCTATGGTCCAAAGAAAATGTTAAAAATTCAGTTAGAAGTTAGTGAACATTAAGATACAAATTTTCTGTCTACCAAATTTATGGATTCTCTGAATTCTGCTCATGCACTCCTCAGGGGCTGTGACTCCAAGTTAACAACCCCCAGCCTGGATGCTTGGGTTTCCTTTATTCTATTATCCCTTTCTTTATCTCTTTTTGAAACGGATCAGAGTTAATTCTTGTTTAATTATTAGCAACAAACCAGTAATAAAGGGAGCATTTTTTTTTCTTTGAGACAGTCTCACTCTGTCACCCAGGCAGAGGTGCAATCTCGGCTCACTGCAACCTCCGCCTCCCAGGTTCAAGGAATTCTCCTGCCTCAGCCTCCCGAGTAGCTGGTATTACAGGCACATGTCACCACACCTGGCTAAATTTTGTATTTTTAGTACAGATGGGGTTTCACCATGTTGGCCAGGCTGGTCTCGAACTCCTGACCTCAGGTGATCCACTTGCCTCGGCTTCCCAAAGTGCTGAGATTACAGGCATGAGCCACTGCACCCAGCCAAAGGGAGCATATTTTAACACATGTGCTCAAACATTAACACAAGATCCGCGCATTCAGTCAGGAGCAAGGAGACCCCTGGATATGGGCTCCCTTCCTAGCTTGCAGAACAATAACCATGATCTTCAGGTAGAGTTGAAAGAGGCCTCTCAACCTCTCCCCCATGCTTGGGTGAGACTTATTCTGTGTCTGAAGGTAAACAGTCTCAGGGGACTATGCCAGGTCAGGGAATATTCCACTCCATAGTCTCACTCCATGAGAAGTCACCCTACATCTTGAAGGGCCCCTCAAGGTAGGCCTTGAGATTGGCTGTTGCTACATGCGCGCACACACACGTCTGTATAAATGGTCCATGGTGACACTGACATCAGCTAAAACAGAGAAATAAGGGCCAGGCTTAAGTTATGAGATGTGACCTGCACGTAGCCCTCTTACACAGACACTCAATGGCATGCTGCCCATCTGCCCTCTTTCTCTCCGAAGGTGTGTAGGAGTCTGGGAAAGGCTTGCCCAGCACATCTCCACTAGCTCTGTCCTCCCTCAGGGGAGCCAAGTCCATTTTTAGCACTTTCACCTTTACCCTCCATGTTTTACCACTCGCTTCTTGATTCACTTCCCCTCCTACTTCCCTCCTTTGTTTCCTCCAGTTTCTGTTTGCTTAGTTCAGGGTTTCCCTCTTCTTTCCACTCTGCTTTTCCACACCACATCTGTCAGCCAAAAAGTAGTCCTAACTGTGGCTAAAAAGAGTCAAGTACTGTTGAAATCTGCCTAGACATGGGAACAGGAGAGCTCTAAGGTCTAGAGGGAAATTAGACCCTAGAAGCACGAGTTCCTGGTCTTGACACATGGAAGGAACTGAGTGAATGTGTAATTAAGTTATTGAATAAAGAACCAGTACTGCTTATCCCTGGAGCTCCCCAGAGTCTCTTCTGGGATTTCCACCAAGTTGCCGTCTATCCCTTGCCCTCCTCTAATTAAACTGGCTTTTCCTCAAGCACTAGCATTCAAGAGAAATAAAATGTTTTTAATCAATGTTCTTGGTTTTGTTTTGCAACAACATTTCTGGCTACCATTCTTCACTGCAGTTGTGAGATGATGAGTTTTGTGTGTTTGGGGCAGCGGGGAGGGAGGGAGTGAGTGAGAATGGGGAGTGAATGGGACGGGTGTTAGCCTGAGAGTCACATGATCTAACATTGTCTCTTGGAAGGCAGCTTGTGATGTGGGGTAGTGTGTGCAGGGCAAGCAGAGCCCACAGGACCACTTCTGTAAGGTGTTCCTAGCCCCCAGCAAAGCGCTGCCTCCTTCCTAGGTAGCTTTTCTCCCAGAGTGGAAGGTCCTCCAAGGCTGGGGTGGTCTCTTGGTTCTTCTGTCACAAGCCCAGCCCAGGTCACAGTGTACAGGTGGGCCTTACAGACTCATTATTTTGATTCTCACCTCCCAGGAGAATTTTATATTAAAGCATACAAGTTCATATGTTTATAGTAAAAATTGTCAATTGGTCTCAAATGCTGCTGTGTGCTGGGCATTGTGGTAAGCACTTTACATGCATCATCTCACTTAACTCTCCACCTGCAGTCAGAGGGATCCTTTCAAGGTGTGAATCAGGCCATGTGCTGCGATGTGTGTCTACAGTCCTAGCTATTCAGGAGGCTGAGGCTGGAGGATCGCTTGAGTCCAGGAGTTCCAGGCTGCAGTGAGCCACAATTGCACTCCAACCTGGGTAACAGAGCAAGACCTTGTCTCTAAAAAAAATCTAAATGTGTATCAGATCCTGCCTCTCCCCTGTTCCAAACTCTCCAAGTGTTCCATCACACTTGGAGTCAGGTTCCTGCCATGTCCCACCAGGCAGGCTGGATTTGGTCTTTGGCTCCTGCTCCAACTGCATCCCCTCCCATCCCGTCCCCTGGCCCACCTTGCTCTTTGCTTCTCCTGGAACTGGCCAAGAAGCCTTGCCACAGGGCCTTTGCACTGACTTTTTCTCCAGGCTCTGCCTAGCTCACTCCTTCACTTTATCAGTAGTCTGCACAAGTGCCTTCTCAGAGAGACCCTTACCACATCTAAAATAACACCCCTTGTCAAAGTCTGTTGCCTTCCCTGCCCTCTTTTTTTTTTTTTTTTTTTTGAGAAGGAGTCTTGTTTTGTTGCCCAGGCTGGAGTACAATGGCATGATCTCGGCTTACTGCAACCTCTGCCTCCCAGGTTCAAGTGATTCTCTTGCCTCAGCCTCCTGAGTAGCTGGGATTACAGGCGTGAGCCACCACAGCTGGCTAATTTTTGTATTTTTCCTAGAGACGGGGTTTCACCATGTTGACCAGGCTGGTCTTGAAATCCTGACCTCAAGTGATCCGCCTGCCTCTACCTTCTAACCCAAAGTGCTGGGATTACAAGCTTGAGCCACTGCGCCTGGCCCCCTGCCTTCCTTTTTAACAGTGCTTAGCAAAATTGGCCGTTTTATTACAAATCTGTTTATTTGTCTATCACCCGTCTCCTTGACTAGAGTCGAAACTACATGAGGACAGGATTTTGTTTTGCTCACCACTGTATTCCCAGTGCTAAGAACAGTGCCTTTAATACAGTAGGCTCTCAATAAATATAGTCAACGAGTAAATACATAGATGAATACTCACAATATCTTATGATGTAAATGCTATTCTTACCGCCATGTTATAGATAGGAAAACTGAGGCTTGGAGAGATTAGCAATATTTTCAAGGTCATGAAGCCATCGATCTAAAGTCAAAGTAGCTGCCTCTGGGGGCTTGGCTCCCGGCCCCCGTGCTAGTTAGTCTTTCTCTCTGCACTCATAAAGGCCTGCCAACATTTCTATGTGGAAACCCTACACCCATGTGACACTTGACGAGAAAAGTTTTGCGGATGAATCTGTTTGTGAAATACTACAAACTGCATTTCCCACTTGGTGTTTCAAACACTTGTTAGCACATGAAAGGCCCTGAAAAGTTCTGCAAAAACCAAGCTGGTTTGTGTTTCCCAAATTTTTGACTGTAGTCGTCTTTTGTTTATTTGTGTATTAACATATTGCAACACATAGCTTGGGAAATGTTGGCTTTTATTATTGTGGAGAGAAGGCAGATCATCTGACAAAGGACTGGGAGTTCTCTCTGGGTCCTCTGACACAGAGAGGGCTGGGGTCAGGGGCTTCCCTCGCAGGAAGAGGTGCCCTCCCCAAAGTCAGCTTCCCACCAGACTGACATCTGAGCCCACCGTGTTTGTACACTCACAGATAAGGCCCCTCTCATGCTCATCCCTAAACCTGGAAGGCCAGTGGTGTGGCTCTATTACCTTTCAGCCACAGCCCATACCAACTCGGCTCTGCAGGGTACTGGGAGAGGGTGTGCCCTGTGTGTTTGCTGGCTTTCTGCCCTTAGGTCATTGTACCAAGGGACACTTGCTGGTGTTCATCCTGAGTCCGTGAGAGAGCAAATCCTTATGTGTGTGTCACTTAGGAGCATCAGCCTCACAAGCCTGGTCTTTTTTTCCTCACTGTCTTATGTCTCCTCGCTGTAATTTTAACCTTTCAGAGAAATAAGGATACCGCCTCACCCTCTTCTGTCTTCTCAGCTACCTCTGTGTTGAGCCCATGGTAAATGCCTAGATAATTCTTGGTGTGAGTGTGAGGGAACCAATAATCCTGTATGTTGCATAGTTTGGTGCAGGGAAGGATAAATGGTTATGCTGCAAATCCCTTAATTCATTACCAGAGCCTTTCCTCTGCCCCAAGCAGGATAGAAGGATACCCAGAGGCAGAAAAGAACATGGAGTGAAATGTACGTAACTGTCTGAATCACTGCGTTCTTGGGAGAGTTAGAGCAACTGTCAGAGCCCCGAAGTATCCATTTTATTGGTTTTGATGTTGATTTGATGTTGTTAGAGATTCAGGTCTCATCTTGGCTTCTGAGATCATCTGAGTAACATCGGTGTTGGAGAAGGGAAAAGCAGAGATGAGGCATCCACAGGCAGCCCTGGATCCTGAGTGTAAACATCTGGGAGGAGGCGGGGGATGCAGGAGAGCCTGGCCTTCCCAGCTTGCCGGGCACAAGGCTGAGCGGGAGGAAGCGAGAGGCATCCAAGCAGGCAGTATTTTATCTTCACCCCAAGTGACCATGAGAGGTGCCATGCAAATCTCAATCATGCTCCTCCTAGTAACTGTGTCTGACTGTGCTGTGATCACAGGGGTAAGTCGCCTAACATTCTCTGTGCCCTGGGTTTTGGGAAGATGTCAGGGTCTGCACAGGTTGTAAGCCCAGGAACCATGCAGGAGACTCTGTTGGCTCAACACACTGTGAACCAAAGGGAATGGGGAGTTATGCATTAGACAGCACTTTAGAGAGGGATTGCATGCGATTTTCAGACTAGTTAGATCTCACTCTACTAAATGGGATCTGCTTTTGAGAAGCTGTGTATGAATCAAATACTGTTTTAAATGCATTAGTAGAGCATTGAAGATTTTGAAGTTCAGTCCTTTGGTAAAATGAAGATTCCTATTATGTAATAAGGAATTCCTTTATAAAGTGGATTGGCAAACCTTAATTTATCTTTTGTGTGAATTTTAATTTTTATTTATGGTTTGGTTCACATATTAATATTAATATTAATTTACATAGCATGTTGACTTAATTAAAGGCAGTAAGCTTAATTAAATGTGGTAAGCTTATAAACTTCTATTGTATAAATTTAACCTCTGCTTAGAAAGGATATCTTTGAAATTCTTTCACTCTGTGCCTGCCCAGTTAGTTCTGAGAGGAATATGGGTGACACTAACATTCTGAGTGTACCCCAAAGCAAGTGTTCAGATAACAAGTAGAAATCCAGTCTCAAAGCAGAGGCTCAGCATATGGGCACTGTCCAATTGGTTCAAAATATTCAGATCATAGTTTTCTCTCGGAAGTTTGCCTTTATCTCGAACCACCTTCAAATAGGGGCGCATGATGTGTTATGGTAGCAGGACCATTCTTATTGAAGCAGAAAGCAATGCTTTACCTGAGAGCTTTCCATATAAAAGCCACTGGGAAAAAAGGGTCAGGGGGAGCAGGGAAACTAACTTTTAGTTCAGCCTCCACCAGCTTTTTACATGGATAATGGAAATGTAGAGAAATACCAAACAATTCCTGGAATTGGGTTAATTTTACTATTCACCGAAAGGACAAATTCTTTCTTTTCTCTTTTAAAGGAAAAAGACTGAGTTCAAAAGAAAAAATATTAAAGGCAAGTCAAATGCTTTTGAGATCCAAAGCAAAAATAAAAATACCTGTGAAGGCAAAATTATACCTCATGAAGTGTTTACACTGTAGGCTGCCCTTCTATGGGGTAGCTTGAAATTCTGGGAGGGCAAGAACAACGGAGAGAAGCCCCGGCTGCTGCGCAGTGAGGGCAGGAGCAGCGTGGTTGGCCTGGATGCTGGGCTTGCCTCACCACCCGTGCCAGCTCCAGCACTGGCCCAGAGTGGCAGCAGGGCAGGCAGATCTGAGAGCGGCAGGCAAACATTTTCATAGTGAAAAGCACAATAAAGAGTGCATTTCCCTAGGTAAGGGGAAACCCAGGAAAGACAGATGAGTAGTTAGAACAGGGCAGTAAGGGGAAGTCAGGAACCCCCAGGCTCCCCACATCCTCCATGTCCTGCTGGTGTCCCACTTCTGACTCTCAGCAGGAGCCCAGGCTCCACCACCTCTACATTCCCCTGCTCCCTGGACTGTAGCTGTCCCCACATCCAAGGCTTTATGATCCTTCTTCCGAGAGTGGGACAGCAACGCCCCACCTCTATGGGAGAAGAAGAGTCAACTGGGGTTTCCTTTGCCCCAACCCCGAGCTTTTGGGGACTGGCTGGGTGTGAGATGTGCCCTTGCTGGGCCGGAGACAGGAACAGCTGGGTACCTGCCACCCGTAACTCCTCCGCATGATCAGTTGAGCTGACATCCACTCTTTCCCTCTTGGGTCTGAGCAAGTAGGGGCTTCCAGGTCCCGCCACGGCCCACACAGCAGCCTGAAGGTGCCCATAGGCTTTTATTGGAGAAGAGTGATCCAAAACCCAGCTTTGCATTTTAGCTCAGAAAAGCCACATAGCATCTCTGAGAATGGAAAGTGTGGATGCTTCTTCAGCGGGTCCCCACCTGAGTCTGGAGCAGTTAAGAGTTCTGTCTTCCCCAGCCCTGGCTTTTATTTAACATGAGCTTAGGTGGCCTTCTTTACAAATGGCACCTTTCCCAAACCAGGCAGGGCCGCTCAGCCCCTGTGCTGCGATCCTCTCTGGGGATCAGGGAAGTCAGCAGAGAGACCCTGGGAGAGGCACCTGTTCACTGGGGTGCTGGCCCCTTGGCTGAGGCTGGGCCTCTGAGGGCCAGGGTGGGGGCGCCTCCATGCAGAGGGGAGGCACTGACCACAGTGCAGTCAGGGCTGGAGACTCCTGGTCCAGGGCAGCTCAGCACTGACCATCCAGGAATTTGAGCCATCAGGGTCCCTCCCACCTCTGAGAATTCGAATTAATTCAGTTCCACCAGCATCCACTGAGCATCTACTAGCCCTAGAAAAGCTATGCCTTCTAACCCCCAGCCTTGTCAGAAAAGGAGGACTGTCTTCCTTCTGAGCGGCCTCAAGGAGCTTGGAAGTTTCCTCAGATCCAAATCCAATGCCCTCCTGAGCCCTGAGCCTAGCCATGAGGGGAGCAGGGCAATAAAGCGTGGCCCAGGGCATTCTGTTAGGCTAAGGCCAGGGGTGACACTCTCAGCCTCTTCTCGCTCCATCCTGATAAGGGCTTTTTGGATCTACCCTTCCCTTCTGCTTTCTCTTGGGTGCACTAATGGGCTGCTCCCTTCTCTCTCCCACCTGCAGGCCTGTGAGCGTGATGTCCAGTGTGGGGCAGGCACCTGCTGTGCCATCAGCCTGTGGCTTCGAGGGCTGCGGATGTGTACCCCGCTGGGGCGGGAAGGCGAGGAGTGCCACCCCGGCAGCCACAAGGTACTGTGCAGACACTGCATGGGTGCACATATGTGGGTGGGCCATGCGGGGAGCAGAGGGTGACGTCCTGGGGCCTTGCTCTAGCTGGGAAGGCTAGAGAGGCTGGCTCCAGAGAGGGAGTCTAGGGAAGCTGTGGCTCCAGAGGACTTCACCCTCCTCTGACAGCTGATCCAGCCCTGATCCAGCCCCTGAATGTCCAAGGGGAAGCAGAAGGCTATGGGGTTGCTGTGTCCCCACCACCAACAGGCACCCACCTTACTTAGTGCCCTGCAGATAACACATTTCTACATTTATTTGTACAAGGCCTGACATGATCCACTGACAAACTTCTAGCACAGGTTAGAGAATCACTGATCTTAATTTGATCCTGACAGCAACCCTGGGCAATGCTGAAGAAACTGACAGACAAGCAAACTCACGTGACTTGCTCAAGGCACTCAGCCAGTGAGACAGAGCTGGGACTGGAACTGCAGTTTTCCAGCGCCAGCTCTAGTTATACCTCACTGATGTTGGGCACTGCCGCCTTGCTTTTGAAGGGGCAGCCTCAGGTGGAGAGGTGCCACTGATCTCATAGGCTGTTAGACAGGCTGGGCATTCCCAGCCCCTAATTCGCTGTGTGGACTTGGGCAAATTAGTTCACCTGCTCTTGGGCCACACATATACAATGAGTGGAGCAGACTCACTGCCTCTAATGTCCCTTATGGATCTGATGAATTCAGATTTGGGAAGGATCTCACATGCCCCTTGCTCTGAAGGAAACTCCCTTCAGGAACATAAAAGTAGACCCACAAAATCACCTTTCACATCTGGTAAGGTCTACAGTGAGGCAAGTGAGGTGCCCACTTTAAGGAGTCACTCACTCTTGTGCCCTGAGTACATAGTTCCTGCCCTGCTCCCACTCCTTGACTGCCAGCTCCCAGTCCAGAGTCCTCTGGAGCCACAGCCTCCCCATTGCACTCCCTCTCTGGAGCCACTTTACCACACTTCACCAGTTAACCAGTGAAGCTCCCAATTCCCACAGCTTTTTCATTAAAATGCAAATAGTGTTGGTTCAATCTAGTCTGACATTGACTATTAGAAGGCAATTAGGGCATTTCCACAGGCTCTCAGGTGACTTGCTCTCCTCCCTGGGCCTTGCCCCTCTCTCCACATGTACCCCTCTGTCTGAATTAGACATTCCTGAGCACAGGCTGTCGGGCTTACCAGCTATCTTACACCTGGACTCAGGCATGTTTCCTGCTCTTCGGGGACTTACCTGCACCCCGGCTCGGTGCTCATCTGGGCACAGAGCATCCTCCAGCAGTCTCTCTCCCAGTCACAGCCCCCGCCCAACTTCCTGTCCCAGGATGAAGAGGGGCTAGAGAGTGGTGAACGAGGCCGGACAATGTGGCAGTCCTTGTAACCTTGGGAAATGTGAGGTGGTTCAGCTCCAGATCCATATTCCCAATAAAGACAACAGTGGTAATAAAAACTAATGCTGAATGCTTTCTGCATGCCACCCTTCATACTGGGTGCTTTTTGTCATTTTAACCTCTTTATAACCATATGTGGTAGGTGCTATTATTAACCCATTTTACAAATGATAAAGCTGAGGCACAGAGAGGTCAAATGATTTGCTGATTGTCACACAGCTGGGAAGTGGTAGACCTGGGATTTGAACTCCGGCAATCTGACAATGGGCCCATGCTCCTAACTCCTCCCTGAGGATACCCCAGTGGTTTAGCACTCCTCTGGCGTGTGAGTCAGGGTAGAGATGGTGGCTGTCCTATTCGCCGCTGCACTTGCAGCACCCACCAAGGTGCTGAGCCCATAATGGATGAGCAGCAAACATTCAATCAATGGACGTATGTGTGTGTGTGTGTGTGTGTGCAGGCACAAGTGTGCTGAGTCTCCAGAGCCAGGTAGCCTGGGTGCGAATCCTAGCTCCCCCAGAAATTAGCTGTGTGATCTTGGCGTATTGCTTAGCCACACTGTACCTCAGTTTTCTCATCTCTAATTGCTATTCTTGTTGTGCTAGGTGCAATGGAGAAGTGGGCTAGGGTGTGGGGGGAGACATTTGCCAGCCCTGGACTGAGCAGAGACTGCTGCCAGGAGGCCCACCAATGTCCCTTTGGTGAAGGTGTTGCTTTCTTCTCTCCTTAGGTCCCCTTCTTTGGGAAACGCAAGCACCATACCTGTCCTTGCTCACCCAACCTGCTGTGCTCCAGGTTCCCAGACGGCAGGTACCGCTGCTCCATGGACTTGAAGAACATCAATTTTTAGGCGCTTGCCCGGTCTCAGGATACCCACCATCCTTTTCCTGAGCACTGCCTGGATTTTTATTTCTGCCATGCAACCCAGCTCCCATGACTCTCCTAGTCCCTACACTGACTACCTTGATCTCTCTTGCCTAGTACACACATATGCACATGGGCAGACATACCTCCCACCAAGACGTGGTCCCCAGGTGGGCCTGAGGATGTCCCAGCTTGAAGCTGTGGTGTGAGAGATGGCCAGCCTGGTTCCCTTCCCTGCTTAGGTTGCCAGAAAGGTGGTAAATAGCAGAGAGGACATTCCCCCTCCCCTCCCTTCCTGGGCCTGCTCTCCTTCCTGGGCCCTCCCCCTCTCCCCACATGTACCCCTCAGTCTGAATTGGACATTCCTGGGCACAGGCTCTTGGGTGCATTGCTGAATCCCAGGTCTTGGCCTGACCCTCAGGTCCTTTATGTGGTCTGTGAGGACCAATTTGTGGGCCGTTCATCTTCCCTTGATTGGTTAACTCCTTAGTTTTAGACCACAGACTCAAGACTGGCCCTTCCCAGAGGGCAGCGGACAGTCACCCTAAGGCAGGTGTAGGGATCCCAGGGAGGTCAGTCAGCCTCCTGAAGACTCTGGTCCCAGCCAGCCTGTGGTCTGTGGCCTGTGACCTTCTGCTAGAATTGTCATGCCTCTGAGGCCCCCTCTTACCACACTTTACCAGTTAACTACTGAAGCCCCCAATTCCCACAGCTTTTCCATTAAAATGCAAATGGTGGTGGTTCAATCTAATCTGATATTGACATATTAGAAGGCAATTAGGGCGTTTCCTTAAACAACTCCTTTCCAAGCATCAGCCCCGAGAGCAGGTTGGTGACTTTGAGGAGGGCAGTCCTCTGTCCAGATTGGGTGGGAGCAAGGGACGGGGAGCAGGGCAGGGGCTGAAAAGGGCACTGATTTCAGACCAGGAAGGCAACTACTCACCAACCTGCTGGCTTCAGAATAAAAGCACAAACTGAACTGAGATGTATGGCATGGTGTTCCTGCTGTCGGTTTCAGCCAGGGCCTATGCCTCTGTGGCAACCTGGGGAGGAAGGCAAGGACCAGGCTGTGCCCAGGTTGGGGAGGAGTGTGACTGGTATTCCTCCCCTCCCCCACCCAGCCAGGGTCTATTTTTTGGAGAGAGTGGATTTCAGGGTCTTTTTGAAGAAAGGATAAGAGGCAGCCTCGTGGGCTCTGGGCAGGGGGTGCGCTGCTCAGAAGAGTTGGGGGCAGGAAGGGGCTATGAGCTGGCATGATCTGGAAAGTCCATTGCTGAGATCGCTTAGCAGGGACCAGCTGCAACTTTCATTTTTGAAATTTGGTCCCATTTGTTTTAGGTCAAATATTTGACCCCACCAGGCCACTGTGTGCCTGGAGTGAAGAAATTCACATTACTAATGGAGCTGGCAAGGATGTGAGCCCTCCATCCTAACCCAGAGACTGGTAGCTTCCTCTAAATGTAGCTTCCTGGTCTCACTGTCTCCTCTGCTCCTCAATTTTTAGTCCAGAAAAATGTAACATACAATAGGAAAGCACATCATGTTCCATTCTATTTCTCAGAAGCTTCCAGGAAGACTATGGTTTCTGAGGCCTGGAGGGCTTCTGCACTCCCTGAGGGCTGGCTCTGCGTGTGTTCTCCATCCATCAACCCTCCCTGCTTAGGGGATGCCCAGGACAGTCTTTACTCCAGGACCCACTTAAGCCAGGCCAGCCCCCAACAAGGTCCTTTCTTTGTTTTTTGTTTTTGTCTCCTTTTATGGACATTGTCACCTGCTGTGGTGACTTGGAGCCTTCTTGCAGCCCATGAATCTCTTTCTCCTTCAGTTTCAGGCTCAGGCCTTGGATATAAAGTTCCTTCCCATGTCCAGGATTCCATTTTAACCATGACCTGTCCTTTGATAGTCATAGCTTTTCTCAAGGTACCATTGATTGCTGCCTGGTGGACTTTTGTGGGACCCTTTCTAAATTGTGCCCCTCCCTGCAAGCAGAGCCATCCTGGATGAGGCAAGGTCTTGTCTCAGAGCAGCAGGGGGCAGGTGAAGGTGGCTGCAGGCACCAGGACACCCCGTGGTGCTCACTAACATGCCAATTGCTGTTCATAATCTATTAGGGTGGTACATTAAAAGTAATGGCAAACCACAATTACTTTTGCACCAACCTACTAATTGGACCCATTTTCATATTTTCTTTTCTTATTTTTAAGAGAGAGAAGGGGTCTCTTTCTGTCATTCAGGCTGGAGTACAGGAGCATGATCATAGCTCACTGCAGCCTTGAACTTCTGGGCTCAAATGATCCCCCCACCTCAGCCTCCCAAGTAGCTAGGAGTACAAGCACGTGCCACCATGACTGGCTAATTTTCTCTTTCTTTCTTTCTTTTCTTTCTTTCTTTCTTTCTTTCTTTCTTTCTTTCTTTCTTTCTTTCTTTCTTTCTTTCTCTCTCTCTCTCTCTCTCTCTCTCTCTCTCTTTCTTTCTTTCTTTTTTGTAGAGATGGTGTCTCACTATGCTGCCCAGGCTGGTTTCAGACTCCTGGACTCAAGCAATCCTTTTGCCTTGGCCTCCCAAGGGGATTACAGGTGTGAGTCACTGCACCTGGCCCATGATGCAAATCCTGATGTGCAGTTTGGAATTGTATGTCGTACCAAGTGGAAAGGTTAAGAGGCAATGCATTTTTTTTTTTTTTGACAGGGTCTTTCTCTGTCACCCAGGCTACAGTGCAGTGGCACAGTTATAGCTCACCGCAGCCTCCATGTCCTGGGCTCAAGCGATCCTCCGGCCTCAGTCTTCTGAGTGGCTAGGACCATAGCTTTGTGCCAGTAAGCCTGGCTAATTTTTCTTTCTTGAGACAGAGTCTTGCTCTTGCCCATGCTGGAGTGCAGTGGCATGATCTCAGCTCATAGCAACCTCTGTCTCCTGAGTTCCAGTGATTCTTGTGCCTCAGCCTCCTGAGTAGCTGGGATTACAGGCACACACCACCATGCCTAGCTAATTTTTGTATTTTTAGTAGAGATGGTGTTTAGCCATGTTGCCCAGGCTGGTCTTGAACTCTTGGCCTCAAGTGATCTGCCCACCTCGGCCTCCCAAACTGCTGGGATTACAGGTGTGAGCCACTGTACCTGGCCAAGCCTGCCTAATTTATATTTATATTTTATTTTTTTTGTAGAGATGGGGTCTTGCTTTCTTGCCCAGGCTGGTTTTGAACTCATGGGCTCAAGTGATCTGCCTGCCTTGGCCTGCCAAAGTGCTGGGATTACGGGAGTGAGCCAAGACGCCTGTCCATCAATGCTAATTATTGTTATTTTTGTTTTTGTCCCCTTTGCAATTTCTTAGATATATTTTTTATTGTATTTGTCTTCTGTGTCTTAGTTTCACATTCTTCTCTACTGGCTTGGGAGTTCCCGTCTTCTTTGATCAAATGTAATATAACGCCTAAGACCATTCTCATTTCTTATTATCTGAATTTTGAGGAATGTAGAATTGGTCCCCATTCCTATTACTGGAGACAAAAGGGCAGAGACAGCAGAGGCTAGGGAGGTTAAGAAGAATACATTTGTGAGTGTTCTTTATATTCAGGAATATGTTCTTCATAAATATAAAAATAATTTACTTATAAGAATGTACCTATAAGAAAAATGAATTGAATTAAATTAAATTAAATTAAATTAGAAACAGGTGAAACTGACATAGCTTCAAGATAGGGAGGAATCTTCAAATGCAGCCTTTACCTCCTATTTGGCTCCAACACTTTCTTCACCAACTGGTGGTGTCTGCTACCATCTAGTGGTTAAAGTGGGGACAGCGTGGGGAGCTGAAGTGGAAAAGATGGGCGACTCAGAGGCCCCTCCTCGAAGCAGATGGGGACCATTCTGCAGCAATCCCCAAACGTTAGACTCAGTAACAGATTTAGAGGGACAGCGCTTCCATTTGTGGAAATAAGTCTGCCACCCTATGGACACACGAAAAATGCTTAATTGCTGCTTGGGCCCTGTGCCTTCCTGGACACTTCTTTCTTCGGAGCTGCTGTCATCTTCCTGCTGGGATTTTAGGAAACGCTGAGGGCATCCCCTCTGACTGCTTCTTTAGGATCGAGAAGGTGGAGGTAGGCAGGGGTCAGAGTAACACTATAGAGTGTCCCCATCCTTCATTTGTGTATCCTTGGGACACAGCATGAACGGCAAGAGCTGCCTCTCTGAGGCTTTTGCATCATTTGATCCCCTTCCCAAATCTGCATTTGTGTCATTGACCTTGGTTAAGGCTTCCACCCTCTCCCTGGTATCCAGAGGGAGGCCGGGGTGGGCTACAGCCTGGAGCCCTCCCCACCAACGAGGTAGGGCTAGACACAGACTGAGAAGAGAGTAGCAGCCAGAGCAGAGTTATCCCAGGAGCTCTCCTGAGGGCCTGAAACACTCAAAGGAGATTAAGTGGAAATCTGCTGCTAAACCCAACTCCACCTGAATATTTAACAGTGAACATGGGACAGTGTAGTCTGTAGAATACCAACTGGTGGATGACTGAGCAGGCACAGGTGAGTGCATGCTGACTGCTGCTCCTCTCCTGTCCAGTCATCCCCTTCTGAGGCCCCAGGAGGCAGTGGCCAGAGGTAAGACCCAAGGAGGAGCAGGAAGCCTCCTAAAGCCAGAGGGAAAGGTCAGCTCAGCAGAGCCTCCGAGGTTGGGGACCTGCTTCAGAGTTGAATCTGCAGGACGAATGACAGCTCGATTTTACTTAGAGTGTGTGTTTGTCTAGGGTGGCTCTGCTTGGGCAGGGGCTGGGAGGGGGTCAAGACCCTTGAGCTGTGGAGAGCAATACTTGATGTTTGTCTTTCTCCGTTTCTGCTGCTATAATGAAATACCCGTGACCGAGTAATTTATGAAGAACAGAAATGTATTTCTCATAATTCTGGAGGCTGAGAAGTCCAAGATTAAGGCACCAGCAGATTCAGTGTCTGCTCAAGGCTTTCTTTTTATCCTCATATGGCAGAAGGTAGAAGGGCAAAAGGGGCTGGCTAGTTCCCTGGAGCCCTTTTGTAAGGCCACTAATCCTATTCACAAGGGCAGATCCTAGTCTGACCTAATCACCCCAAGGCTCCACCTCTTAATATGATTGCATGGGCAGTTACGTTTCAACACGTAAATTCAGGGGGACATTCACACCACAGCAGCATTCCTACATCTTCATACCCTTGACAGTGACAGTCATTGAGTTCCAGAAATTGCTACTTGAAAATGTGATCCATATACTGCCCAGG
Organism: Rhinopithecus bieti; assembly: GCF_001698545.2. NCBI lineage: Eukaryota > Metazoa > Chordata > Mammalia > Primates > Cercopithecidae > Rhinopithecus > Rhinopithecus bieti. The sequence goes on from NW_016804657.1 coordinate 817,787, forward strand.
CTGGTCTCAAACTCCGGGGCTCAAGCAATCCTCCTGCCTTGGCCTCCCAAAGCACTGGGATTACAGATGTGAGCCACTGCGCCTGGCCCATTAGTCGGCCTTGACCTGTGAGTCCTGCCCGCGTCAACCTTGAGGATTTGTCTGGGTTGTCAAAACATCAGATTCTACCAGAAGGGGAAGGAAGCACAAGGGGGCCTGGGGGCACATTCTCTGTCTGGGTATCTTCGGGGACACCTGTTCTGATTGGGAGCTGGAAAGGAAAACAAAAAGAGTCATTGTTAAACAAACAGGTTTTCTCCACTGAATGACAAGTGAATGAATAAAACACACTATATCCACACAATGGAGTATTATGCAGCCATGAAAAAGAATGAAGTATTGATATACACCATAACATGGAGGAACCTTGAAAACATCACGCTGGGTGAAAGAAGCCAGTCACAGAAGGTCACATCTTGTATAATTCTGTTTCTGGGAAATGTCCTGAATAGGTAACTCTGTAGAGACAGAAAGTAGATTAGTTGTTACCCAGGGCTGGGTGTGGGCTGCAGGTAGGAAAATGGGGAGTGACTGTTAATATTCTTTTTGGAGCCACAAGAATGTTCAAAATTAGTTAGTGGGCATGGTTGCACCACTCTGTGAGTATCCTAACATTTATTTGAAATGTATATTTTAAATGGGTGAATGGTCTGGTGTGTAAATTATATCACCATAAAGCTGTTAAAAAATACTAAAATCCAAAAAGTAAAGAAGAAAAAAAAATAACTCTACAACTTCAGTTTGTAGAATTGAAACGATGAGGTCAGGAAGGGGCCAGGGCTCACAGTTTCCGAGTTTCGGTGCTTCCAGGGACCCAGGAGACCCTCAAGCCCCAGGGCACATCAGGAGTGGGGAGGCTGGGCGCTCTCGGCCGCACTGTGGCTTGATGTTCCTTCATTTAATATTTGTTTTGTAGGCTGAAGAGAACGATTTGATATTGACTCAAACTGTGTATTTCTTTGCTAATGTACCAAATAAGGCATTTGTTATATGTGGTTTTCTACCCCAAACATCTTCTACACCAATGGCATACTGGACTGTTTTCAACTTAGATGATTAAAGAAACCCCCTACGAGCAGAACAAACGCACTATACTGTGCACTGTGCAGTCTGGGGTTTCAGTTTCCTGGGACTGCATCTTAAGATGAATGTGAGGAATTTTTGTTTTCCACTGGAGGGCACTGCCCACCCTGGTGGGAACAGAGAGGTCCCTATGTAGTGGCTGAGTTAGCTGGCACAGGCCTTAACTGGCTCTGAGTCTTCTGTTGACTGCAGGGATGTTTTGTGTCCCCTTTAGAACTACACCCTGGACAGCTGACTCTGACAAGGAATAAGGTTGAAAGATGGGATGCCATCTCTTGCTCCAACCCTGGTTGGGCCATGGCTAGACTCAGAAGCCCAAAGCCACAGAATCGCTGAGGTGAACAACTTGAGGTGAACGAGAGTCAGCTTCCCTGCTGAGGTTTTCCATCCCATATTTATGACAAAGGGCTCTGCCGGGGTCTGCACACAGCCACAGTCTGCAGCCACACCCTAGGTCCCTGCCACTCTGCTCTGTCCTGTCCCAGTTCTCCGCTCACCTGAGGAGCAGTGCTTGGGTCTTGGGAAGACCACCTGGTCCAGGTCACAGGAAGGATATGATTTACGGTCCTTTTGTCCAGAAGATCCTTTCCTGTCTCCTCGATAGTCTCTGCTGCCCATCGGTCATGGACATATTTGTTTCTGTGCAACTTGGAAGAAAAACACGAGTGTGGTTCTTAAAAGGATTTGGAGCTCCCGCGGGGGCTGGCCTGATACAGGGCAGGAAAATATTCTGGGTCTAGTGAGGACAAAGGGACCTTTATTTGGGAGCTGAAGATTAATGAGGAGGATTAACTGGATCGCAACAGAGAGAAACACTGGTGAGTAAGAAGACGTGGGCACATTTCTGATGGAGGCGAGTCATAGAGGAGCCTGTGAAATTCTGTCTCAAAACTAAACCCCAAAGATTAAGTAAACAAATATGTCAAATGGCAGCTTGACATGTTCTTGTTGTTCTACATTTTGCTCGATTGGCATTTCTCATCAAATTAGTGGGAAAGCTACCTTGTTTATGTTTCTGGACGGGGGGGTTAGCACAGGGGTTCACTGCATGGACTGCCTGAGTTTGAACCCTATTTTGGACTTACTAGGGACTTTGGACCCAAAGTTACTAAACCTCTCAGTACCTCAGTTTCCCCGTCTGTACAATGGCAATAATAAAAATAGCACCTACATGTTGTAACCAGCACACTAAACTAGCATTACTTGGAGGGATCTCTTCAGTGAGGTAAACTAATAAAATGTCCAGGAAGGAACGAACAATCTTTTCTCGGATGCGCTTCGATTCCCTAGAAGCTGAACATGGTAGGCAGAAATCAGTTTGTTCAGATCATGTTCTGTTATTATCTTGAAGTTTAGAAGCACAGGTTTATGTAGGCAGAGCTCAATAACAGCTCCATTTGGGAACATAGATACGCAGATCTTATCTAAGAACTTCTTAATACCTCGCTTAAACATATGAATCACTCTTTCACAGTAAAATGAAATGTTTGCTCAATATGGGCTATGATCCTAATACTGTGCTATTAATTTTATTTATTTATTTATTTTTTGTAGAAAAAGCATAAGGAGAGTGGGCTTTGAAGTCTGTCCTGGCTCCTCTCAGATTGAGTCCAAATCAAACCTCCCAAACCATGTGTGTTCCCTGAGACAGGCCTCACCATTGCTCCAACTCCCTTCTAGGAGGAGGCAGTGCTAGGGAATGTTGCTCACCCCCTAGACCACCAGTTCCCAAGTACCAAAGGAAGATGTTGCTGCCAGGACTCTGCTTCTGTGGGGCCTGTAATGAGCCCTTCTACAGCTCGGACTCTGATGCAGGTGCTCCTTGTACCTCCCACTCCCAGAGAAACACTGCCCTAACCCATCAACCCAACCTTTGAAGGAAATCAGTTAAACAAATAATGAAAATTCAACTTTTCTTTCCAAGTGGCAGAGAGGCTAGTTTCCGTTAGGAGAAGTTCCAGCTAAGATAGAGGGTAGTCTTGTTGCAAGGATTAGCAAGCCCGGGAGAGAGAGGAAGGGTATGTGTGCGCACCTGGGTCTGTGCCCATTGATAATTAGGTTTCAAAGGGGGAACTATTGTGCCTGTGAAAACCTGAGTCATCAAAGTGCAAAGGGGGAAAAAGAATACAAAGAGAGGGGTCGTTGCTCAGGAGAGAGAAGAGGTCCCTTGAAAGGCAGTTATTTCCACGCACTTGAAGGCAAACAGCTGGGCCCCCACCTGGACTCTGGAAAGCCTTGAAGGTGAGGAGGCTGAGCTGGCTGCTCTGAGGCCCAGACCAGGAGGCAACATGTGTTCTACATACACACTCCCTGGACCCATCTGGGGCCCAGCTGGGAAGGGATGAGACAAGGACGTGAGCTGCCAGATGGGATGCTCAGGGTCTCCAGGGGGTGTCAGAGAGCCAGGGCAGCAGAAGGTGGGGCCCAGGACCCTCTCCTGGGAGCTGCCCCACTCCAGGAGCTTCCGAGGGTGGTATCTTAGTAGCAGCAGCCCCATGGGCAGAGGCAGCCTTCAGCTTACTCTCATCGTGAGGGGAGGACAGTGAGACATCTGAGAGCCTGCACTGTCAGGCTGGCCATGCCTGGTCTCATTAGCCTGCAAGAAGGGGCCCTGGTGCAGGCCCAGGGAGGTAGGGTCAGAGGAAGGAGCCTGTGAGGGGTCTCAGGGGAACTAAGCACCTGGGGGAATTTGGCCCCAGCCGGGGAAGGATGAAAGAGAGGGTTCTTGCCTTAGCTCCCTGTTGCAGTCTTGGTTGGACAAATTGGCACCCCAGTGTCCCCTGGGGCCTGACTGCAAAGCATGTGGGGCACAAGCGGCTTTTCTGGGTTGCCCCAGAGGTCCCCTGAGTCCTTGAGGAGTTGGGTACAATCAGAAGTGGGACCATATACTGCCCCCAACATCTCTCACCCTATTTCTCAGACTCTATCCCCACTGTTTCCCACTCTACAAGGCGCCCTCTCTTCCTGCTCTGTCCTCTCTCTGACCTTCAGGCTGGTGGTCAGAGGTCCGCTTGGTGGTCCTGGGACCGAAAGTCTCATCTCAGCATCCTGAGTCAGGGTCTGTTTCCACATCTGGTAAATGGCAACAGTAACCCCCGACTGCCCATAGGCTGTCACGAGGGCATCCTCGGCAGTGCTCCCCCAAACTCCCCTAGGGTTAAACTCACCTGGGGTGCTTGTCAAGTACCCAGAATCCTGTGCCCCAGCCCAGAGCCACTGGATCTGGATTTCTGGATAGGAAGTCTGGCAAGCTAGAGTTTTAGCAGCTTGAGAAATGTTGGAAAAGGGTGAAGCAAAGAGGCCCCATTCACTCACTCTTCTTGGTTTGGATCCTGCTCCACCCACCACCGCCTAGCTGCAGGACCTGGGGAAATTTGCTCCTCTAACTCAATTTCCTCATTGGTAAAATAGGTTCCCGTTAGAGCTTATCTTGTGAGGTTGTTGTGAGGACTAAATACGAGGAGCAAGCCCCAGGCTGGCACAGAGAGGAAGCACAGTAACTGTGAATATCACTACTAGATAGGCTTATAGAATGAATGTGCTTTGTAGGCTGATAGATGAATTTTTTCTTCTCTTTATATAAAGTGGGCTCTGCCCTCTATTCAATAAAAGACAGCGTCTGTGCCAACCAGTCCTCAAAAGGCAAGTACAGAAACTGGATTGTGCACTTAATCAGGGTGGAATAGAACAGCCTGTGCCCACCCCCTCCTCTGATGGCTCATGAAATGGGCCAGGTGGGAGTGAGGGTGGCCTCCTGCAGCCCTGCACCTGGGCACCCTGCCCCACGAGGAGGAAGCAGGGCAGGGCCCTCTGTGCTCATACCCCTCTTCCTGACCCTTCCCCGCCTCAGGATTGCTGCCTTAAAATAATGCTTTGACTGCTACCCCCAGTAGACCCACCCAGGATTTGACTGCACGCTGCAGCCCTCTTCATTCTGTAAACCACCCCGTGGAGTCAGTCTGTTCAGTTCAAGGTGAAGATTTTAACTCAGGCTATTTATAATTCCTGCAATGGAGCCGGTGTTAGTTTCAAAGCAGTCATGCCAGATGTCAACTTAGAAGTTGAGAGGGAGACAAGCGTTATTATAAATTAATGTTGCCAGTGATTAATATTTGATATTTTTAACATACATTCGTCTCAAAGGAAAAAAATCCTCTTTAATTAATGTGGCTAGATGTTGTGCAGTCCTTCCACTTACGTGGGATTACTGAAAATCTTTGGATATAGCTTTGGGCAAAAATCTGACGGAAGAAAATAATTGAACCCTGAAGTCAGAGTGAGAGTTTGATGCCCCCGTGTCTGTACACCTGTCTCCTTCCACTGGGACTGTCGGGTTTGGGTGTCATCCGCAGTCTCCTTCCTCCTTCCATCCTTTCCCCTGGGGACCTCCTGCTCCCACTCTGGACTGGTCCAGGCTGGAGAAGCCACTGGTTGGTTCCATCATGGCCTGGGAATCTGCAGATTTTTCTTTAGTCTGGGCTTTGCCAATATGTGAAGTGGCTCATCCTGTAGATTATCACCAGGTGGGAGGAGAGGCTTGCCCTACAGACCTCTGCTATTTTGTCTGCACAGGGCAAAAAGAAATGGTTGGTCTTATTTCAAAGCTGATATATTTCTCCCCACATTCACATTTCCTACATCTCTTGGAAAATGGCAAGTCCTGGCATCCCTAGTGTGGGTTCCCACAGTGGCACCGACTTGTGATATTATCTCTTTTCAAATGTTCCTGAACCTACCATTGATCTTAGCCTCCACTATACCTTCCTCAGAGTGGCCAGCTGGTGGCTAGGGTTAGCATCTGACCTGCAGACAAGTTGGTCTGCAGGTGTCGGCCTGCATTACACTTAAAAAATAAATTGGGGCCAGGCAAGGTGGCTCACGCCCGTAATCCCAGCACTTTGGGAGGCCAAGGTGATCGGATCACAAGGTCAAGAGATCGAGACCATCCTGGCCGACACGGTGAAACCCCATCTCTACTAAAAATACCAAAATCAGCCGAGCCTGGTAGTGTGTGCCTGTAATCCCAACTACTCAGGAGGCTGAGGCAGGAGAATCACTTGAACCTGGGAGGCAGAGGTTGCAGTGAGCCGAGATCGCGCCACTGCACTCCAGCCTGGCGACAGAGCGAGACTCTCTGAGAAAAAAAAAAAAAAAAAAAAAAAAAATTGGAAGGACACTGGGCCTCATGGCTCATGCCTGTTACCCCAGCACTTTGGGAGGCTGAGGTGGAGGATTGCTTGAGGCCAGGAGTTCGAGACCAGCCTGGACAACACAGGGAGACCTGTAAAATGGAACAATTTGGAAGAGAATTGAATTGCATTTTTTTTTTTTCTTTTTTGATCTGGTTTCTCCTAAAATTATTTTCAACATTTATTTCTAAATTTTAGAATTTGAAGCAAAATCTCTAGTATTTTGTAGGCCATATAATGTTAATGCCCACTCCTTAGTTTAGTAAAACGGATATAATTTGGATAGAATCTCTGTCGGTGATTTTTTTTTTTTTTTTTTTTTTTTTAACATTGGCTAATATACTCTTCTCCATTACTTGCCTAGCACCTGTGGTCATCCAGGCTTTCACTCTTGCCAGTGTCACTGAGCCTCATGTTTCTCATCTGTGAAATGAGGCCTGAGCAGGCTGGGGTAGAAAGATCATGGGTTTTGGAGTCGAACTGGTCCTGGATTGAAATCCTGGCAACGCTGTGTTCTGATCTTGGAGCTGAGTAACAACTTAACTTCTTTAAGCTTCATTTTTCTCATTTGCAAAATATAGATAATAGCAACTACCCTGCATGCTCTTGTTGATGATTCGATGAGAGGAGAATAATAAGAGCTTGCATTCATTGAGTGCCTGCTGTTGCCAGGCACCTTGCATGGCCTCACTGATCATCACAAAAATCCTACAAGGTAGAAGATGTTTCCAGATGAGGACGCTGAGGCTGGGAGGGATGACTGCCACGAGGGCAGAGCAGGGGTGCTGAGCACACAATGGGCACTCAGGGACCCAGGGCTGTGTAAGAGACATTGCCAAGGTCACCTCTAGTCCTGAAAGCCCCATGACTCAGACCCTTTCCCTCCCCTTTTCACAGTGACCAGGCCCCCAGAACCCATGCCAGGGAGGAGTGAGTTTTGCAGATGTTCAAGGAGAGAACATAAAACCTGAAGTTGTCCCTCTTAGTATTCTGAGTTTTCAAAAGGTGCATATTCCTTCCATTCATTAGATTATAGTTTATGATATTTGGTTCACAAGAGTGTATTTATTGTTATTTACAAGTAAACCTATTTTTTACTGTGTTGCATACATGACATAGAAGTTACCATTTTAACCATTTTTAAGCGTTTAGTTCAGGAGCATTGAGTAAATTCATGTTCTTGGGCAAACATCACCACCATCCATTTCCAGAACGTTTTCATCTTCCCAGACTGAAACTCCGAACCCATTAAACAATAAATCCCCATTCTGTCCCTGCTCCCAGCTCCTGGAAGCCACCATTCTGCTTTCTGTCTCTGAATTTGACTCCTCTGTGTGCGTCATATAAGCGGAATCATACAGTATTTGTCTTTCTGTGACTGGCTTATTTCACTTAACATAGCATCTTCAAGGTTCATCAATTTTGTAGCACGTGTTAGAATGTCCTTTCTTTTTAAGACTGAATAATATTCATATATATATATATGTATACACACATACAGACATACACACACACAGACATACACACACACACATACACACACACAGACATACACACACATGCCACATTTTGTTTATCCATTCCTCTGTGGAGGGACACTTGATCCTACTTTTTGGCTATTGTGAATAATGCTGCTACAAACACGGGTGTACAAATATCTTTTTGGGACCCGGCTTTCAATTCATCTGAGTGAACTGAAGAATCCCACAAGAGGGATTGTTGAATCATACAGCAGTGTTCTACTTTTAATTTTTTGAGGAATTGCCGTACCGTTTTCCATAATGGCTGCACCGTTTCACATGCATACCTGCAATATACAAGGTTTCCAGTTTCTCTGCGTATTTGCTAACACTTGTTGTTTTCTCTCCTTTCCTTTCTTCCCTTTTTCCTTCCCTCCCTCCTTCTTTTCCTTCCTTCCCTCCTTCCTTCCTTTGATAGCCGCCATCCTAATGTGTGTGATGTGATATCTCATTGTGGTCTTGATTTGTATTTCCCTAATAATTAGCGATGTTGAGCAAATTTTCATGTTTCTTGGCCATTTGTATCTCTTCTTTGAAGAAATCACTTCTATTCAAGTCATTGGCCCGTTTAAAAATCAAGTTATGGCCAGGCACAGTGGCTCATGCCTGTAATCCTGGCACTTTGGGAGGCCAAGGTGGGTGGATCAAGAGGTCAGGAGTTCAAGACTATCCTGGCCAAGATGGTGAAACCCCGTCTCTACTAAAAACACAAAAATTAGCCAAGTGTGGTGGTGGGCACCTGTAATCCCAGCTACTCGGGAGGCTGAGGCATGAGAATCACTTGAACCTGGGAGGCAGAGGTTGCAGTGAGCCAAGTAGACACCACTGTGCTCCAGCCTGGGCAACAGAGCAAGACTCCCTCTCAAAAAAAAAGAAAAAATCAGGTTATTTGCTTTTTGTTGTTGTCGTTGTTGTTGAATTGTAGAAGTTCTTTACATATTCTGGATATTAGCCCCTATCAGATATATATCTGCAAACATTTTCCCCCATTCCACAGGTAGCCTTTTCATTTTGTTGATGTGTGTCATTTCTTTTTTTTTTTTTTTTTGAGGCAGAGTCTCACTCTGTCGCCCGGACTGGAGTGCAGTGGCCAGATCTCAGCTCACTGCAAGCTCCGCCTCCCGGGTTTACGCCATTCTCCTGCCTCAGCCTCCCGAGGAGCTGGGACTACAGGCGCCCGCCACCTCGCCCGGCTAGTTTTGTATTTTAGTAGAGACGGGGTTTCACCGTGTTAGCCAGGATGGTCTCGATCTCCTGACCTCGTGATCCACCCGTCTCGGCCTCCCAAAGTGCTGGGATTACAGGCTTGAGCCACCGCGCCCGGCCGATGTGTGTCATTTCACGCACAAAGGTTTTTTAATTTTGATGTAGTCCAATTTGTCTATTTTCCCCTTTGTTTCTTGTGCTTTTGGTGTCATATCAAGAAGACCTCACCAAATCTAATATTATGAAGATCTTAAACATTAGATTTTGAACAAGTTTTCCTTCCCAACTACTAAGCGATTCCTTACAACTTTCTTTCTTTATTTTTGAGACAGGGTCTTGCTCTATTGCCCAGGCTGGAGTGCAGTGGTGACATCTTGGCTCATTGCAGCCTCTACCTCCCTGGCTCAAGCAATCCTCCCTCAGCCTCAGCCTCCTGAGTAGCTGGGATTACAGGCATGCATCACTACCCCCGGCTAATTTTTGTATTTTTTCTACAGACAGGGTCTCACTATGTTGCTAAGGCTGGTCTCGAACTCCTGGGCTCAAGTGATCTACCTGCTTCTGCCTCCGGAAGTGGTAGGATTACAGGTATGAGCCACTGTGCCAGCACAGACTGGGTTTACAAAACAAATCATTCATGATCTCAAGATGTGTGACGCGGTGCTCATGCCTCATTGTCCTGCAGAGGGCTCGTGTTCGGCATGTCCCTCTTCGTCATCCCATTTTAGTGCTGCCCTGTCCAGTCACGGTGCCCAGGTGTAACGTGGTGGTAGGGACAGAGCTGGAAGGGACCTGCTTCCTACCACAGAAACTTCTCACCCCATCCTCCTCCCTCCCACTCTGCTTTTCTCTTCTTTTTACCTTCCTACTTGAAAAATACTCCGAAATGGGATTTAGGACCTGTCTGCTAACCCCACTTCCCTGCAGCCCCCAGTGAATCCAAATTCACATGTCTGTTTCCAGAGCCGGGCCCTGGGCTGTGAGTAACGAGCTCTGTCCCTGTCTAGGTTCCACCTTCTTCCCTCTGGACATGCTGGGTGGCATGTGTCAAATTTATAAATATGATTTTGGAGAGGTCTTTGGATTATCTCAATCTTTAAAATCTTTTTATTTAGACATAATTTCAAACTTGCAGAAAGAGTCCCTACATACCTTAACCCGAATATCGGTAATGTTGACACCTCACCACATTTGCATTATTTTTCTGTCCGCTATTCCTCCCTCTCCCCTTCCCCCCTCCTTTTCCCTCTCTCACTGTCTCTAGATATTAAAATACATGTTATAATATATGATATATTTATATATTTTATGTATAAAATAAAACTGAAGTATCATATATAAAATATATAATCTATATTTTTTATATATGTATAAAGAAAACACACATCTATATAAGTTATATAGAAGATATATGTATGTTTTTCTTCCCCTGGATCTTTTAGGAAGCAAGTTGCAGACATAATACTCTTTTTGGTTTTTTTTTTTGAGACTTAGTTTTACTCTTGTTGTCCAGGCTGGAGTGCAATGGCACAGTCTCGGCTCACTGTAACCTCTGCCTCCTGGTTCAATCAATTCTCCTGCCTCAGCCTCCCAAGTGGCTGGGATTACAGGCAGCCGCCACCCCGCCTGGCTAATTTTGTATTTTTGGTAGAGACGGGGTTTCACCATGTTTGCCAGGCTGGCCTTGAACTGCTGACCTCAAGTGATCCACCTACCTCAGCCTCCCAAAGTGCTGGGATTATAGGCATGAGCCACTGTGCCCAGCCTGACATAATACTCTTTACTTCAGTATTACCCCCAGATCAAGGATATTTTCTTGTAAATATTAACATGAAAATTGGTACAAATACAGAAGTCAGGAAATTAACATCAGAACAATACTATCATCTGATCTAGACTCTTTTGTCAATTGTCCTAATCATGCCCTTTAGAGCAAAAGGAACATTGTTTTGGATTCTCTCTTGACACACAGGCAAGAGTGGGCTAGAGCCACGGCCAGCAGCCAGGAGGCTGGGTAGCCTCGGTCTTCCTCTCTGTGGTGGAGTCCAGTGGAGACTCTGCACCGCACCCTGGGTGAGAGAGCAAAGCCTGGTCCTGCCAGTGGCTGCCCAGGAGGAAAGCAGCCTTCATCTCCTGCTTTCCACTCATCACCTCCTCTGCTTCCAGACATCTGCCCCTATCTCCGCGGTGCCTGCTGGGCACTGCAGTGACAAAGCTGCAAGCGTCAGCCCTGACTTCGTGTTGTCGCCATTCAGGGCACTCATTCTAGAGTCATGCTACCTAAGTCTGAATCCTGGGCCTGCCCCTTATTGACTGTGTGATTTTGGGTAGGTTATTGAACAGATCTGTGCTTCACTTCCCTTAAAATGAGACAGATAGTACCTCAATTACAGGATTGTGGTGATCTGTGACTGGGAAGAAGTGATTTTATACATATAAAGGGCTTAGGATGCTGCCTGGTCAGCACCAGTGCTCGCCAGCATTCACTGTTATGTGATCAAGCTTGATGCCTTGCTAAGGGGGCAGCTGAATCTCTCCTCACCACTTCCCAAATTATCTTGAAATGTTGGTGACAGGAGCATCATGAAGCTAATGTCTAGTTCTTAAGTTGGGAGCATCAAAGAGGGTCCAGACTAGGGACAGGAGGATCTCCCAGGGATCATCTCATCTCTTGCTCTGTATCTAAGTCAGCATCTCAGTGTTACCTTGATCAGTGCAGCACCTGTCAGCTGGGTTTCCTGGCTAGACCTGCCCAGGGATGTGCTAGCTGCTCCCCAGGACCAGCCCCATTATATTCCTTCTAGCCAGCTGTTCTGAAATTTATACCTGGGGTTTGTTTTAATTAGGTATGATAGGACATGCAGACATGGACATGATTGTCACGAAGGAAGAAGTTTATACGTACAGACCCCTAGACATAGGAGGCATGTAGGGCCACATGGGGAAGCACTGGGGTCAGTCAGGAGGTGGAGGTCGTGGGGGAGTTGTCTGGGATGGTCAAGGGAAAGGAAAGTGTGACATACGGCCTTTATTGCATTGTTACGTGAAGGAATGGGTGACGCAGGGTAGGTCTTCTGAATAAGCTTAGAACTGTATAGTTTGAGTAATTTCAGTGGACTCTGAGCTAGAGGAGTGGTATTTGACCCTGGGGTGGTTTAGGGCAGGGAGAAAATTGGCTTGCTCTTTGAGAGTTTGATAAAGGAGAGGGTTGGGGGTGTGGGCTCTGGGTGGGTTGGTTTGTATATCAAAGACGCGCTCACAAGGGAGTCATTTGCCATCCCTAGGAATTAGCTAGTCCTGTGAGGGGCAGTCTGTCAAGGATCAAGGCCCCAGATGCCAGGGCATCAAGAATATGGAAAATCAGAGAACATGGTCAATATACCAGCTCATCCCTGGATGAAGTTCCCTGCCCTTCCTCATAGAGGCGAGTGCTCTACTCTCCCTTCCCCAGTGGCACCAGTCCATAAGCCAAGAAAAGGACTCATGCATTGAATTATACTTAGTTGCCTACGCGTCTGTGTGTTCCACTGGACTACAAGCTCCCTCGGGGCAGGGAGAGGAACTTACTCACCTCTACATGCTTAGTGCTTGGCACAAGGGCCAGGTGACCTCATTGGCAGAGAGGAGGAGTTATAGCTGTGGTGGGCCACAGGCCACTGACTGTTCACATGTGGGTCACCTGGGCACTTACTCCCTGATTTCGGCCGCTGGAGACCTCTTTTGGGAAGGAAGTCCCATAGCCTCATTTGCTTACCTCTGTATATAGCTGTTGAGTGAATGGGAGGATGAATTTAACATTTACTGAGTGCCTATTGTAGGTTAGGCATTGTTCCAGGTGTTTAGAGTTACAGAGATATTTCAGACAAAATTCATACCCTTGAGTTCTTAGTCCAGAGGGAGGCTGATGTGTAAGCCATCACTCAGCAGTGAGATAAGCACTCTGAGAACATCCCAGACTGAGGAGCAAACTGTGCTGGTGGTGGAGTGGGTGGTTACTGCAGACAATGTGGGTGGGCTCAACAGCACCTGATTGTCTGCTTCCACTATACAGACAAAAAAGTGCAATCCTCAGTTTTCCAGCCTACCTTGTAGCTGGGAGCTATAAAATGAAGTTCATCAGGCATGAGCAGTCTGCTGGTACTGCGTCTTCCCACTTCCCCTCCTTCTTGCTTTGAGATGGCATGTGATGTTTGGTGCTGTAACAGCCATTTATGGCCATAAGGAAAAGGCCAAATGAATTGTAGTGGTGTCCATTGAACCAATTCCATATTTTCTGGACTTCTTGTTTTGTGAGAAAATAAACTGCTATTTAAACCACGGTAGTCAGATTTTTCAATTACTTGCAGCCAAACTTGTTCCTAATTGATCTCATAGGAGATATAAGAAAAGGCTTCACACAGGACATACCATTTTCTAAAATTATTTCTTTATTTATTTACAAGAGAGATGGGGTCTCATTATGTTTCCCAGGCTGCTCTTGAACTCCTGGGCTCAAATGATCCTCCTGCCTCAGTCTCTCAAATTGTTGGGATTCCAGGCGTGAGCCACTGAGCCCGTGCCCAGCCCATAGGACATATCTTTTGAGCATAATCTTGAAGAATATGGGTAGGCAGACAATAGAGAGAAGGGCATTAGAGCAGAGGTATAGCATAGGTAAAAGCACAGTGAGGGAGAAGTTGCATGTCACATTGAAACGAATAAAAAAGTATTAGGTAAGTTTCTCCAAGATGGAGAGGAGGTGGGGAGGGTGTTCCAATCTCAATGAAGCACTGAGCAGAGTGTGGAGACAGGGCATGCGTGTCATGATTGAGGCATGATGAGTGTTTGCGCCTGTTACTGTCTAGGAAGCTGCAGAGATGAGGCTGGGAAAGTAGATGGGGCCACACTCCTGGTGGTCAGGAGCTTGGTTTGCAGGTCTCTGCTGGTAAAAGCTCCTGAGATGGGAGTGGCCTGATGAGGTGCTGGTTGACCAACCTATGGGATTCTCTCTGCTGGGTGCCGCCCTCCCTGCCCAGAGGCCTGCGTGGTAGTTGTGGTAATTGCCTTTTCTCCTTCCTTCTATCCCCCTCTCCCTTCCCATTCAGGAACCAGGAATGGGTTTCACTATTGCTGTTTCTCAGAACTAATAATATGCTCTTCCATGAGCAGGGTGGGGTCCACGCCCCATTCTTTCTCCCAAGAGGACTTGGCAATTCCATGATGCGTTGAGCAGAGGTTTCCAGGGCTCAGGCCACTTAATGCAGAACAAATAACTGTGCAGGTATGGAGGCTGGGAGTTATTCTCACCCAAATGTTCTGCTGACCTCAGCACGTGGACAGGCCATTACACCACGCACAGGGGCCATTTCATGGGGAGGAAGAAGAAGGGTGGGGATTTCTACAAATGTGCTGGGCGATGCTTGTTAGGTCTCCACCTCCTGGGGTCTCTTCCACTTGAGCCATTGCTCTCTATTTGTCCTACAGTAAATGCCCCAGGGCCCCTTAGTCTCCTTCAGGCTCTGAGGCTTTTCAAGTGTGGACATGATTCAGTCATCTTTTGCTAATGGCAGAATTCTAAAAATTCTAACAAGTTTTTAGAAAAGCCATGATAAGATTTCATCACTGGTTACCTGGTGCTGGAGGGGGATGACTCCCCTTGGTCTAGATTCCTTGAGCCTGGGGACTGACCCACAAAGTGGCTATAACAAATCGGTGCCCAGGGACACCCCATTTTGTTAGCTGTGGTAGTTATCTGTACAGGTCTGCAGCAATCTCAATTCTTGCCTCCCCAGAAAAAAGAATTCAACTGAGGGGCAAAAGAGCAGAAGGAGAGACCAAGGTAAGTTTTAGAGCAGGAGAGAAAGTTTACTAAAAAGCTTTAGTGCAGTAAGGAAAGGCAGGAAAGTACTCTTGGAAGAGGGCCAAACAGGCGACTTGAGACCAAGTGCGTGGCTTGACCTCGTGACTTGGGGTTTTATACGTTGGCATATTTCCGGGATCTTGCATATTTCTCCCGAAACCTGAGAGCTTATTGGGAAGCTGCTGATCAGTTCCAGGTGTTTTCTATCAACTAGGAGACTGCCTGTTGCTGGTGCTGGCTGTGACCAATTACTACTTTAGAGAGACAGTTAACAACAGCCTGATGGTCACCAAACGCTCCTGACATGTGTGTGGAGAGTCTTCTCCTGCCATACTCATACCTGGCTAGCTACCTGTAACCCCTTGATCTCCACTTCTGATCTCTACTCAAACATGAGCGCCAATAAAGCCAATTCAAGTCAATTTCTTGAGCATCTTCTGTGCATTTGCTATGGACACAGAGACTAGGGATCCCACAATTGGATGGGAGATGGAAGGATCTAATGCGTGACCCCACTGTGAAAAGCGCTTCAGGAGGAAGTCCAACGGGATGATGCCATGTGCTGCAGGGGGCCAGGTGGCAGGGAGTACAGCCCCTGGGAGTGCATGTGTGACCATCCTGGGCTCAAGTTCTCGGTCAACTACAAAGTGGTGTGACCTTGAGCAAGTTACTTCTCCGTGTCTCATTTTTCTCTTCCAAAGGCTCGAGGCAGAGATACTGAGAGGGTCATGTAAGGATCAAAGATAAGAGTATCAAGTGCTGGCATGTGTTTGGCTTTCTATAAATATGACACACAAATGACTACAGTTGTGTGACTCTGAATGGCTCACCTCAATCTCCGGTCCTATTTCCTCATCTGTAAAATGTGAGATTTACAAGCTTATGGCGCCAGTCCAAATCTCAGGTGTGTACAGAGCAGCAGGTCTTTTTGTCTTTTGTAAATCAATTGAATTTCTGCAGTGTGCCCCCATCTTCCAAGAGCACAGAAAGGGGTGGCTGAGTCTGGCATCCAGGGCCATCGTCCAGGAGAGTTTGTTGCTGAGTCAGGCTGGTGGTGCATCCCTCCCTTCCTCCCCCACTGACCCTCCTGCCTATCCCTGCCTTCCTCCCCAGGGTTGAGGGGAAAATAAATCTTGGTCATTTTTGTCAATGTCCCATTGTTGTGCTTTGATCCAGGTGACTCTCCAGCATGCCAGGTCTTTGTTGTCCCTGCCCCAGCCCCCATTGTTTCTGTGTCCTGTCTGGGCCAACCCAATCTTCTGGAAGCTGCCTTAGTCATACTCCCCCAGACAGGCCACACAGCCACTCTTCTCTGGGCTTTCCACTTCCCTGGGCTACCACCATGGAGCAGGGCTCAAGGCCCTGCCACTCAAGACCTGCCTGTCTCTCTTGCTTCTTCCTTCTGCATCCTCCAAGGAGCCTTGGGTTCTCACATGGGCTTAGGTTTCAGGCAACAGTGTCTTGAAAACCCTGCAGGTGACTTCTGCTTTCTGCTCTGCACACACCTTTTGTGAGGCAAAGAAAGGCAGAGCAGGCTTTTCGTTTCATGAGATAAAGAGAAAGCAGAAAACATACTTTCTACATAAGTAAGACTCTCAGAATATTATTCAGCCCACTAAAAATCTATAATATTTATGGTATATTTACTTAGTGTCAGACACTATGCATTTACTCCTTTAAAAATCTCCATTTCACAGATGAGCAAACAAGTTTAGAATGCTTAACTAAGTTTCCAAGTCACCCAGCTAATAAAAAGTGGAGCTGGAATATAAACTTGGGTCTCTTTGACTCTTCTTAATTCTATCACATGACCTTCCTGCACCCTAAAAGTTTTTGCAGTTCTTGGCCTGCTGGAATAAGCTCTCCTAATGCTTTGTGCTCTCTGGGTCAGGGTTGCTAATAGTGTGCAACTGAATGCTGTTAGACGGATTCCAATCTTGTGAACAAACACAGAGCAACCAGTGCTAAGGGATCTTTGATTCTTGGCTTTGAGAGTCACCTTCCAGTGGAAGAGTTGGCTGACCCTGATGTCCAGGGCCTGTGTTCAGGAGACTTTGTTGCTGGGTTCAGGCTGGGTCACTGGTGACATGAGGCAGAGTGGTGCAGCCCTTCTTCCTCTTGATCTTGCTAATCCCAGAGAACCCTAGCCTTAGATGCTGCAGACAGGGCCCATTGCACATGGATATTACTATCCTGAGGGGTGCCCAGAGGTGGGGAGGAGTGAGCTTGAAGCAGAGCTGCTTTCACACCTGATATTGTAAACACATTGAGCCTGTGGTGTTGTGTGCAGCGTGTTAGACTAGGAGTCTCAGGACAGTTCCAAGCTCTGTCTTCATTACAGGCCAACCCTTTGACCTCTCTGAGCCACCATCTCCTTGTCTGCAGGACATCATAAGGATGTCACCTGCTACTTCTCCGGCTGCTTCTCAAAAGCAGTGGCAAGGCCATGCACTCATTCATTTGCTTAACGAAACATTCCTTGAGCACCTACTATGCATCACACTTGGTTCTGGTGTGGCAGGAAGCACTGCTCAGAGGCAGGGCCATCACTGTGGGGCATGCAGGACCTGGCTTGGCAGGGCGGCCTCCTCAGGGAAGAAATCCGGAAGCAAGCTATGCTATTTAGCATTGACTTTGATCTCTGCTTCTGGCATCTGGGGAGGGTGGGTGCCACAAGACAGCTGGATGTGTTTGTGGCCACTTCCCAGGGCATGGGGAGTGGCAGTGTCCTGGCCTTCTGGGGACCTGGCAATCAGTTTTGTGAAGGGATGCGGCAGGGTGGGAGGCATTGCCATGGCGGGGATCAGGTCTCGCCGCATTCCTAATTCTGCTATGAAACATCAGTTCTGTTGACTGGCCTACTAAGTCTCCCTCCTGAGGCCCTTGCAAATCAAATGTATGCAACTCCAGAGCCTGTCCCTTCCCACATGCCAGCCTCTTTGGCTGCTCCTGCCTGCCCTGTCTTACGTCCCCACCAGGCCTCCCTCTCCACGTGGACATCTGTCCTGCCAGGCATTGGGTGGCTGACATTGTGCTCTCCCACTCTCCCATGGACCTGAAGCCCTTGCCTTCCTATTTTGCCCACCTAACCCTTACACAGTCCTGATTTGCCAGCGTTAGCCTCCCCTGGTCCTTGGAACATGATCTTCTCCATCAGCTTCATGGCCACAACCTTTGTTTTCCTTCTTATCCTGACTCTGTCTCTGGCTACAAGCCTCAGAGAATCTCTGGCCTAGACTCCAGGGGTCTCTACTCAACATACCCCTGCACATGTGCTTCTGAGGGGCTCTGTCTGCACACTCCAATGGGACTCAGAGGCTGAGTCTTGACCTAAGCTGTTCCTTACCCTATCACTGCCATATTTCCCTTCTTCTATGCGGGGGCACTTGTCTGCCTTCCTGGTTCAGCCCTGCCCCGTTCTTCCAATGCCAGTGTGATCTGACATCGATTTACCCCTCCCCTCCTCAGTACCCTTCCACTGTGGAACAGGGCCTATGTCCCTAGGGGTGCATGTGCCTCGGGCTTGTCTTCTCTCTTAGACTGTGCTCTGTAGGAGTGGAGGCCACACCTGCTCTGTGCTCTAAACCACAAGCTCCACTCACGGGGATGACAGAATGAACAATTCCTCTCTGCCACAGATGCCAGTTTGGGGGAAGACTGAGTCCCCCTGCCACTGAAAAAATGGGCTGGGGGCAGATTCATGGATAGGGCAGGCTACCAGCTTCCGGTGGAGTCAGATCGCGGGAGGAGAGCAGATAAGGCTGGAGTGGGATCTGCGGGGAACAGGCCTCTTACAGAGCATAAGGTGGAACATGGAACACATTTCTGGCAGTGCCTCCCCTGTGTTGGCTCGAGAAGTCCCGTCTGCAAGTGGGGAGCAGGTCAGAGAGGCCTGTGTTGACATTTCTCAGCCTGAAGACCAGGCATGTGTATCTTTGAACTTTGAAGTCCCTGGAATACAGATATTCTGAGATAACACTCAGAATACCTAAGACCCATGCTGATAAGGGCCACAAATGGCCTGACTCAGTGTGAGTGGTCCTTATCAGCATGGGTCTTAGGTATCCTGAGTGCCATCTCACTGTATTTGTGGAGTGACCTACAGTCAGGAGCTATCTCTGAAATCTAGGCTTCCAGCCACAGGACACCTGGCTCCCTCTATAAAGGCTGTGGAGTGGGCTCTGGCTGGAGCAGTGGCCAGCCTGCGGCCCAGGATGAGGTGCCTCGTGGTGCTCCTTGCAGTCTTTGCTCTCTCTGAGGTCAATGCCATCACCAGGTGAACATCAGAGCCCAGGGGAGGGCAAGGGCATCTCATCGTCCTCTCTGGGAGGTCTGTCCTTGGTCTTCCAGCCATTGGTCCCCCAGGGAGTCTTGGGAGAAGTGCTGCAAGTTCCCAGGATAACAGGTCCCTGTCAGTCTTGCGTTTGCATGCTGGGACCTTTGCTTCTGTATACTCCAGCACTTCACAGTGTGGTGAAAAGAACAGGGAGCCAGATGGGCAACTGGGGGAATAGGGCATGGCTCTGGAGTGAAACTGCCTGGGGTTTGATCCCCAGCTGCATCACTAACTTAACTCTCTGTGTCTCAGTTTCCTCCTGTGTTCATAAAATTTGAATAATAGTAGTGTCCATCTCATAGGGATGTTGTGAGGAGAGTTAATATTTAAAAAAGGCTTCAAACAGTGCACACTGTAAGAGCTATATATGTATTTCTTAAACAAAATAAAGTTCTCTATTATACTATGTCCTTTGTGGGTGAAGATCCCAGGTTCTCCTCCCAAAATAATAACTGACATTGATTGAGCCGTTTGCTTCTAGGTGCCAGGCACTCCACTAAGCCACGAATCCTCATAGATTAAGTAGATATTATCATTTGCATTTTATAGAGGAGACACTGTTGTTTAGGAAGGGTTTCTAAGGAGGGTCCCTGAGCTGTCTGAGGCTGCATGACTAGTAATGGAGGAGCTAGGACTCAGCCTCTGGTGGACTTGCACTCTCGCCATGACATCACACATTAATCTGCAGGTGCTCAGGTTTGAGTCTGGTCAAATCCTGAGCACAGAGAAGCCCCGATCCTGCCCTGAGAAATCTGGATCCCTGAAAAGGGGTCAAGGTGCCTTCAACTGGCCAGGAATCTTTGTTGCAGTCCTGAAAATAAAGTTCCTCCAGGTCCCAGGGGCGCTATCGGCCCCAGCACTTGGGATGTGAACAGCCTGCGAAAATCCATTCTCTCTGCCAGTCTTAACACTGCTGCCATTGTATGGCTCCCAAAGCATGTCTCAGCAGTCTCGCAGAGGAGGACCACGCGATTCTTAGAGGTAACCGGGACCGTGGGAATCACCGAGTTCTACTCCTATCTACAGGAGAGGAAACTAAGGACCAGAGAGTTTAAGCCACAGAGCTAGTCAAAGGCAGGGCCAGGAGAACGGCTGGAAAGGAAGGGGTTAACCTAAGGGAGCTGAAGCTCAGAGGGCTTTGGGGAGCCACCCAAGTTGACACAGATAGGGCAGTGCCAGGTCTAGAACCAGCTTCTGCATTTCCTCTCTTGATCTCTCCACTGTTGATCTGCCTCCATCATCTAAAACTCAGGCTCCCTCAGGACACCCCCATGAGACCAGGCTCTGTGCTGAGAAACACTTTGAGAATTTTCCACTCATCTTAGGGTAAAAGCTATCCAGAGAGTGGAGAAGGGGGATTGGCAGAGGGCAGGATCATTGTCTTAGAATTTGCCGGCATGTGGGAGACATCGTTTTTTACTGCAGACAGTGCGCTCCCGGCAGGCAGAGATGGTGTCCTTTCCAATATTGTGTGCCCCATGCCCTGTGCAGTGTCTGGCACAGCAAGAATTTGGTGACTGAATGAGTGATAATGTGCTGAGTGCCTTTCAAACCATGGGTTTCAAAACTCATTAGTGAGTTGCAAAATACCTCTAATGGGTCTCCACCAGCATTAGAAAAAGAGAAAGCCATAGAAAACATGAGAGTGCATTGCAGTTAGTAAGGATAGGCAGTGAATTTTGAACTGATGTAAAATACATTTCTTACTTTGAGTTATGATTAAAAAAAAGTTTGAAAGCCATTGGCCTGGGGTCAGTGGGCCATTGATCAGAAAGCTGGCTGGGAACAGAGTGTAGGGAGTGGTTTATGGAGCCCACTTCCGGGAGGCTGGGCAGCCTGAGGGAGATGCACACCCTCCTTACGAATTCTTCCCCATCTCCTTAGGGTTCCTCTGTACAAAGGGAAGTCGCTGAGGAGGACCCTGAAGGAGCACGGACTTCTGGAAGACTTCCTGAGGAATCACCCTTATGTGGTCAGCCGGAAGCACTCCAACTCTGGGGTGGTGGCCAGCGCGTCTCTGACCAACTACCTGGATGTGAGTGGCTCTGCTAGCTTTTCCACTAACGAAGTGGAAAGCGTCCCTCTGCCCCTGCCTCACCACGGCTGTTCCTCTTCAAGAAATCTCGGAGCCTGTGATAGAGGCAGTCTCCCTGCTCTCAGTCACTGCCACAAGAGGCTAGCCGACCCAGCAAAGGCAGTGCTCCTGCCTGCCAGCTCTGAAGGCCACCACCAGGAGGGTCTGAGCTCAGGCGCCTTCCTCACACAACATCCCCCAGGGTGCATGAACTGCCTCCCCCTTCCCCCAACCACCATCCCAACCTCGCACCCTTGCACCTGCCTTCCTGGCCCTGGGAAGCTCTGTCTTAGTCTGACTCAGCAGGTATGGAGACAGCAGGTGCTATTCTGCAGCTGTCCAGGACGCGGTCACCGGCTTGCTCTTCCTCCCACCCAGGACCCAGGCAGGAGCACCCCTGGTGCCTGTTCTTTCCTGGAGTTAGTCTTTCCCTCAGCTGTCACTCTTGCCAGTAAACAACCAGCCTTTTTTCTATTCTGTGCTCTCATTTCCTTATCTAGGTCATTTTTGCTGCCCGTCCCCAGCCTCTGCTCTGACAGTGGGGAGAGCTGGCAGGGAGGTGCATGTGGCAGGGGCCACTTGGGCCGGGACTTGGGGCCCACACCTAGCTTATGCCCCACCTCTCTCTGTCCAGATTTCTTTTTGCCCTGGCAGGGGTGGCCCATGTCCCACCCGGGCAGGATTTAAGTTTAGGACCCAGGTCTGCTTCTGAGGCTGATTCCAGTAGTGGTTGCAGGGCTTGTGGGAGGATGAGGCCAAGTGTGGCTGGGGGTGGGAGCCAAGGTGAGGGCTGGAGGTCAAGAACCCTCTTCAATATCTTCCCCCTCCTTCCATTTCTTCCCCCTTGAGGCACCCAGGCCTCTGGGCAGAAAGTTCAGGGCCTCCACATGATTCTCCTGCAGGTCTCCAACATTGTGGACCCCCACCAGACTGTGGGCCTGAGCACCCAGGAACCTGGCGACATCTTCACCTACTCTGAGTCTGACGGGATCCTGGGGCTGGCCTGTCCCTCTCTTGCCTCTGAGTAGTCAGTGCCCATGTTTGACAACATGATGCAGAGGCACCTGGTGGCCCAAGACCTGTTCTCAGTCTACATGAGCAGGTAGGAGCTGTGCCCAGCTGGGGGTAAGTTTGATGTCCTTGTAAGGACTGCCAGCTGAGGAGAGTGTCCACTCCTCGGGGACGCTGCAACTCAAGGGTAGTTGCCAGCATCCAAGCAAACCTTCTCCTTTCCAGGCACATCCAACCTCTTGTCCAAAGGCCCATGATATAGTCATTTATGCAGCCAGAGTTCACTGGACCAAAATTTGACTTTCCTTTCTGGCATTCAAAAAACAAAGCCCAACCCCACCTCTGCACAGGGGCTTTCAAGTTCTTTTTCCCAAAAGTGGCAGGGCCTCAATAACCATTTGCTGATGTCATTGAGATGCACAGACTTTTACAGCTGACTCCAAAGGAGTCCAACCTACTCCTTTCACTAGGGAGGAAGCTGAGGCTTAGGGAGGGACCAACGCCCTGAGTAGTGGTGGCCAAGCCAGGCCTGGAGCCTGGGGCTCCTGCACCCAACCCTGTGCCTCCTACTCTACCTCCCTGCATCCTGTGATGATGCAGCTTGGCTCAGACAGAGGGGAGATGGCAGGGAGGAGAGAAATGGACCCTCCCCAGGAGAAGCTGCTGGATGGCTGAGGCAGGGGAAGGCAGTTGGGAGCTAATTAGTGTATTCACTCATGCATTTATTCACTCAGTAGATATTTACCGGGCCCTTACTATGTGCAGGGGCTCTGCCAGAGATGGGGACACATCAGCAGATAAGACAAACTGGCAGTTAACATTCTAGCAGGAGAGGCAGACACCACACCATTATACACGTTATCATAATCAAACAGTTGTGATAAGGGCGCTGCAGGGGAGATTTGGGTATGTCAGAGGCTGAATAACAGGGGAAGAAGCCCCAGCTGAGCGCAGCCAGGGCACTCCTGGGCACTCCTCAGCTTTGCTGAGGGAGGAGTGGGCGTTGTCTGGGGAGAAAGCGAGCAGCAGAGCCGGGAGCTGGGATGGGCTGGATGAGTTCTAGGAGCCCAGGGCAGTGCTCCGGAAGTGAGTGGGTACAGTGTATGTTTCCCAGCCATGGGTGAGACACGGCCCCAGGAGGAACAGAGGGGATTTGTGTTCGGGTGGCAGTTTCAATCCAAAGTGTAGATTTCGTTGAAGATCTCCTTTCCTACTGGAGGCAGAAAGCCCTGGGTGGCAGATGACAGGGAGTAGGGGCATAGGGAGACAGCTGGGCACACCCGAGGGTGGCTGGGGCACAGCCTGGCAGTCCCAGGACCTGTAGGGTGGGTTACTTCCTCTGGGGTCGGGCTGGGGGCTGCAGTGCTCAGAAGAAAGGATGCTGCCGCTGACATCAGAGCAAGCCCAGCGGAGGAGGAGCCAGAGGAGACTGGAGACCTCCTCTGAAGCGTGGGTTAGGGGTGGGGCGGAGGAGGGTGGAGTGGGGCGGAGGAGGGTGGAGTGGGGCGGAGGAGGGTGGAGTGGGGCGGAGGAGGGTGGGCTGGGTCTCAGTGGCATTGGCCCCAGGGTGGGGCTGGGCACCGCTTTTCCGAGCCTCGCTGAAACAGCATGCTGCACCTTGGTTTCAGGAATGACCAGGGGAGCCTGCTCACACTGGGGGCCATTGACCCGTCCTACTACACAGGCTCCCTGCACTGGATACCCGTGACTGTGCAAGAATACTGGCAGTTCACTGTGGACAGGAGGGTGAGCGGCCACCCTGTGTGGGCCTCAGCCAGAGGCTGATCCAGGTGTGGGCATGTGAGGGCCCAGGCATCAGGCCACCACACTCTGAGGACTGCAGCACAGTAGCTCGTAAGACTACCCCTGAGAATCTGAACTAGACACTTCCAAGGTCAGTGACCTTTGTTGGTGCTAGTGCCACACATTCATCTGCACTTTATGAACAAGACCAGCTGCTTTTCTGGGGCACCTACCGCCTGCTAGACACTGTGCTGAATGATTATATGACTGTCTCATTTATTCCTCACTGAGACCCCATGAGGTGGGTGCTACTATTAACCCCACTTTATAATGGACTGACATCGAGTTTGAACCTCAGGACCACCCCTTGAGAAGTCAAGGAAGGGGTTATTAGTGTACCCATTTTGTAGATGGGAAGCCTGAGTACACAAAGGTTGGGTAACTTGCTGGAGACACACAGCAAGTAAATGGCAGATCAAAAACTTGAAACCAGATCTCAGGCAATGAGTACAGTACTTGTTCTACCCCTTAATGTGGGTGAATTTGTTGTTTTATTGAAGTTTCTGCCCCATGGAAAGTGGGATGTCTTCAATTTAGCCACTGAATTGGAAGAAAATGGTTTTAGATATTTTCTCTGGGCTCAGAAAGTACTGGGGCCTCCAGGAAGGGGAGGGCTGGGGGCCTTCCTTTCCTACTTTGGATCCTGGCAGGGGAGGGTAGGAAGGACCTGGGGAGGGAGGGCTGGATGAGGCCGTCCTGCATACCCTCGGCAGTGTCACCATCGATGGCGTGGTGGTGGCCTGTGACGGTGGCTGTCAGGCCATCCTGGATACCGGCATCTTCCTGCTGGTGGGGCCGGGCAGTGACCTCCTCAACATCCAGCAGGCCATTGGAGCCACCGCGGGCCAGTACGACGAGGTGAGGCCAAGCCCCACCACCCTACAAGGTTCTCTTGAAGTAGAGGCCCCTTCACACAAACGAGAAGATGCAGGGGTGGTGAGGGAGCCCGTTTCCCAGCTGAGGCTGGGGTTTTTCTGGAGGCCTCTGCTGGGGCCTTTGGCTTGGGCTCTATTGCTGTGGGAGCCCGCATGCCTCCTGGAGTGGCTGCCGTCTGACCTCCTGTTCCTCTGGGAGGGGTGCCCTCCCTGACGCGCTGGCCTGTGCTGTGCCCCTTCTTCCTCCTCCACCCCAAGCCTGTCCCTCTCTCCTCAACAGCCAAGTGCTCCCAGCATCCCTGTGAGCTCTGGCTGGGCCTAGACGCGGAGACACAGAGGCAAGCCCCCTGGGTCCCAAGCTTGGGTCTGTCCCTGGGTTCATGACTGCTGTGGCTCTTTTGAGAATCATGTCTCGGGACCGGGCCTCACCCTGAGAGCCTCCCTGTGGTCCTAGGTGTAGGCAGGGCCCCGTCCCTGCCCCATGGATCATGGGATGGCAGGAGGGGTTCTGGGCCTCTTCCAGTCAGCTTCCACCCTCGCCGCTTCTAAGAGGACCTCCCTTGGTTCTTTAGTTTGACATCGACTGCAGGCGCCTGAGTAGCATGTCCACGGTTGTCTTCGAGATCCACGGCAGGAAGTACCCCCTGCCACCCTCCGCCTACACCAGCCAGGTATGAGTCTCAGAGGGGAAGCCCGGGCTCCTCCTCTCCCTTCTTCTTCACCAGCTGCCTCCCCCACCCCCCAGTTGGGCCCTGGTGAGGCAGTGGTGGTGGTGATAAGAAGTGGTGTGGACTCCACAGAGAATGGAGGGGCATGCGTTTGAACCAACCGGCCCTTCTGAGTGGGCCATGTTGTCCTGGGGCCTCATTTGTGGCCACTTCAGCCTCATCCTGGGAAAAATGGGGAACAGCAGGGGCGGTGCACCAAGGTGTCAGGGAGGGTGGGGTAGGCAGGGCCACAGCTCCCCATGGGAACCTCCCTCTGTGCTCAAGCTTCTAAGCCCCAGCGCCTAGAGCTCTGTGCAGGGTTCGCTTAGGCAGCCTGGGCTTTGTGGGGCCCGGCCCTTGGCCCCACTGACCACTGACCTCCACCCCCAGGCCTGCTCTGGCTGGTTATCAGGGCAGTAGGTGCTGAGAGCAGGAGGCAGGGGCTGGGGAGGACGAGTGATAGGGAGTGGGGTCCAGTGCAGGGAACAGGACTCAGGATGCCAGGACCCTACCCAGTGATCCTGCATTATGTCATTTTATTTTATTTTATTTTATTATTTTTTTTTTGAGACAGAGTCTCGCTCTGTCGCCCAGGCTGGAGTGCAGTGGCCGGATCTCAGCTCACTACAAGCTCCTCCTCCCGGGTTCACGCCATTCTCCTGCCTCAGCCTCCCGAGTAGCTGGGACTACAGGCGCCCGCCACCTCACCCGGCTAGTTTTGGTATTTTTTAGTAGAGACGGGGTTTCACCGTGTTAGCCAGGATGGTCTCGATCTCCTGACCTCGTGATCCGCCCGTCTCGGCCTCCCAAAGTGCTGGGATTACAGGCTTGAGCCACCGCGCCCGGCCGTCATTTTATTTTTTGAATCTCAATTTCTTCATCTGTTGAGACATGAATCCAATACTTGTTTATCTGGGAAGGTCATTTCAAGGATAAAATGAAGTCACAGAGGAGAAGGAGTTGTGGGTGGGGTATAAATGCCTATCTTTAGGCACAGCAAATGGGATTGGGACCAGCGTCATCTCCGCCTTGCCTTACCCCAGGACCAGGGCTTCTGAACCAATGGTTTCCAGGGTGACTATAGTTCCCAGCAGTGGATCCTGGGGGATGTCTTCATCCGGGAGTATTACAGCATCTTTGACAGGGCCAATAACCATGTGGGGCTGGCAAAGGCTGTCTGATTGCATCACTGGCCACGGACCTCAATGTGACCAAACACACACGCACATAGATGAGATGTGCAGGCAGATGGTTCCCAATAAACACCACATTTCTGCAAAGCCTGACTTCTCTTGTTGTCACCGGGGCTGAAACCCGGCGCTGTTGTGGGGGTGGATGTAACTGCCAGGTGGTGTGTGGGCACAGCAGAAACTACGTGGTGGGAAGGGTTGGTGGGTGGAGACTACCTCGAGGGCAACGACTATTTCAAGCTCAGGTCAGGGAAGACCAAGTCATGCCCGTCCTTCACTCGAGAGCTTTCTGGGCAAAGGGCACAAGAGGGGAGACCCTCACATGATAAGACTCGTTTGTTCCTGGGGAATAAGAGGGAAGGGCATGGTGGTGTGGGGATGCATAGAGATCACTTGGCCCCTGGAGAGGAAGTCTCTAGCTGTATTAAGATAAGGACCTCAGTGCTGTTGGAAGAAGCCTGATGAAAGAGTGAGCAGGGAGCATGGGGAAAGATCTGAGTCCTAGGCTGCCATCCGCCCTGGGGGAGAGCCACAGTCCAGACTCCCATCCTCAGGCTCAGGGGCTCAGGCCCTGGCAGTGGTCAGAGCAGTGCCATTGCCGATGGTACGTTCGTGTTAACCTGGCTTTCAGAGGTCGATGTGTCAAAGCCAAATGCCAGTGTTCAGAGTTCCTGTGAGCGCCCAGGCTCACAGAGCCCTGTACATTCTGCTGGGGGAGAGCCACGCAGGAAATCCACAAGGGGTTCAGGTGGCTTTAGGAAGTTTTTGTCAGTGATGCTACTTTGAGGCCCCTCAGCTACCTTGGGAGGGAGGTGGGCAGCTCTTTGGTAGATCACAGTGCTTGGTGTCCGCTTGGCAGACTCCCTGGACAGTGCTCCGCTGGGAGCTGCAAGTGTCTGCTCTCTAGCCCTCCTCTCTTTTTCTTTGCACTCCCCGCTTTAGATAGTCTTTTTCCAATCGGGGGAAGACAATCGAACAGTCCTTTGTTTTCTAAATCATAGCTCGTCTGGTCCCCTCTGCTTCACCTACCCCAAATATAGTGATCCGGCTTTGTCACACCTTTATAGTAGCTCAGCCCTCAGAAGGCCTTGGGAAGAGGGTGGGGCTGTCTTGCTATCTAGCCCCTGCCCCTACCTCAGGCTGACCACAGGCCTGCTCTGCAAACAGCTGGAGCAGGTGAGTAACACCCGTGTCTCCAGGAGCCAGAAGTTGCAAGTTTGGCAGTGACACTTCACAAAGGAGACTGCCCTTCATGAGGAGTGAGGTAGGGGGCAGGAGCAGAGTGGGCTCTGAATTCTTTCTCCCAGTGGCAGCTGCTAATGGGATCTGGTTGACAAGCCATCCGGGGGCATCTCCTGGGGCCTTTCTTAGTGGTACCCAAGGACAAAAGAAATGAGGGGCCCAGGGCAGTGGAGATGCTGCCTGTGGTGCCTGTCTGGGTTTGCGGCTGTGCAACCAGCTTAGCCACAGAGGCAGCCTGTGGCCTCCTGCAGGGAAGAGGCTGGGCTGTGGGGGTGAAATGGAGCAGGAAGGCTCAGGCTGCCATCCCTGGGTCAGCCGAGGAGCTGGGCATGGGATGGCGCAGAGGCCACAGGAGAACATCCCAGGACTTCAAGGACAGAGGGTGGTGCCAGCAATGGGCAGGCCTTGGTGTTTGAATCTTACTGGGCCAGTGAGGTGAGCGAGGTGCCAAGGAGTCAATCTGGCTTTGGGAGGCTTCTCTAAGCCTCGCTGTTCTTATCTAGGACCAATACTGCCTGTTTGCTAAGAACGAGACAGAATTGAGCCACTTTCATTATTTTTATACTTCTTGTATATTAAAAAAAATGCCAAATAGGCTTACAAAAATGGTTATAGATTTCAATGGTTTACATTTAGCAACTGTATTTTAAACACCCACATCCCAACTGGAGATAATGTAGAAAGTCTAAATATGATGACTTTCATAAATGTGAGGTTTGGACCAAATGGTTCGGTCTTACCCCCTGCCCAGTTGGCCCTGGTGGCGACCCCTGGGAGGGCAGTGAGGGCACAGCCAGGCTGGCATGTGGGGCAGCTCCCCACTGGGGCTAACTCGGTGTTGCAGCACAGCACCCCTGTGGCCTCAGCAATGTTCCTGGCTGCAGAGAACTCTCTGCCTGGAATGTTCTCTACTCTCCAACTCCTCTGACTTTCAATCAACCTTCAAACCTCAACTCAGTCCACATCTCTTCAGGATGCTCCTGACCAGCCTGGGGGCTTAGTATCATACCACTTATTTCCCTGTTGGTCTTCCTCATGGCCTGTGGGCTCGCTGAGGACAGATATTGTGCACTTTTCATTGTTTTTTTCTTTTTCTTTCTTTCTTTCTTTTTTTTTTTTTGAGACAGCGTCTCACTCTGTTGCCCAGGCTGGAGTGTAGTGATGCAATCTCCACTCACTGCAACCTCTACCTCCTGGGTTCAAGTAATTATCCTGCCTCAGCCTCCTGAGTAGCTGTTATTAACAAGCGTGTGCCACCACACCCAGCTAAGTTTTGTATTTTTGGTAGAGATGGGGTTTCACCATGTTATGCAGGCTGGTCTTGAACTCCTGACCACAAGTGATCCGCTCACCTCAGCATCCCAGGCATGAGCCACCATGCCTGGCCTCACCTCTCCTTTTGATATCTTAGGTGCCCAATTCATGGAATGTGCCATCAAGTATTGTAGGGTGAATGAATGAATGAGTCACTCGGTGAGGTCCTCAAGAGTCACACTGCTTTCTCCGTCTCCTCTTTCCTCTTGGATCTTATATCCCCCCTTCCCAGCACACACTCACGTCCACTCCCCATGTCTTCTCCCTCCCCTGGCTGACCTAGAACACTCCCCATTTCCTTGCTGTCCACCTGGAGCTCCTCTGTGCATGTTGGAAGGACAAACTGCCAGCAGGGCTGTAAGGTTCTGGGAAGGGGTCCACATTGGGCTCTGTGGTCAGGCCTTCTGGGGGCTGTGCCAGGTGGTGAATGAGGAGGTTTTGGGAAGTGGCCACCAGCACATCCGTGGTTTGCTTGTGAAGAAGGCCTACCTGGAGGCCAGGGAGGAGCTGCAAGGCTAGAGGGGTCCCTTTGCAGGGCGGGGCTGACTCGTTCCTGGATCTCCCACCAGCCCTATCTGCTGGTGAGGTCCAGGCAGGGAGAGGGCAGCTGAGGAAGCCTTGGTGGCCATTCACGTCCACCCAGCAGGTGTTGCCTGCCGTCTGGCCTTCTGCCACAGCCACATCTAACACCTGCAGGGCTCGCCTCTGGGAGTCTGCGCCCCCTGTTCCCTTTGCCTGCTATGCCTTTCCACCTTCTCTAATCTGTGAAGTGCTCCTTCTCCTTCAAGGCCAGCCTAATATCACCTCCTCTCGGGTCCCCCCTCCTCCGCTTTCTCATTGCATTTATTGTGTCATAGTTGTTCACGGACACATTTGTCCCTCTGACTGAATTGCTGACGAACAGTGCCTGCGTCCTTCCTCCCTGAATCCTCAGCACCCAACAGAGTTCCTAGAACGCTGTGGAGGCTCAGTCAGTGCCTGAGGGTGGCTTATGCTTTGCCATGCAGCACAAGTAATGAGTGCTGACAGATGCAACCTCACAAAGATCAGGTGTGGACGTGTGCACAAGCACACACACATGTACACACAAGTACACACATGCACACCCATGCCCTGCCCCTGAGTAGACACAGACCCAGGCCCCAGTTCTAGAGCCCTGTCACTCAAACGCCTTGCCAGTTCTTATGCTAATGAGAGGAAGCGTTTGGGCAGAGAGAAGCTTGGAAAGGAAGTCTTTGAAATGGAAATGTTATGACAAAATGATGGATTGTTTTCCGAGCTGTGCAGTTTGTTTCTTTCTTGCAGCAGAAGGGAGAGTATAACAGAGACAGGAGTGGCAGAGGCTGCCCATGTCAGCAAGCCCCAGATGGCAAGGAGTGTGGGCGAAACACCCCGGGAACGTGGGGTGAGGGGAAACTGCAGAGCAGGCAGAGGGACATGGCCCAACTACTGTCCAGTAGCCCGGGTCATGGTTAGGGCTCAACTGGCCAGAGCATACAACAGCTGTCTGGAGGAGGTGGGGTCTGTGAAGACTAGGAGGGACATCTGACCCGTCCTTCTGCCAAGGCTGGTGTGCTCAACACCCTGCAGGGCTCACCTCTGAGCCTCTGTGCGTGCTGTTCCTTTGCCTGATACGACTTTTTCTACCTTCTCTAACCTGCAAACTGTTTTCATCCTTCAAGACCAGCTGATATGTTACCCCCTCTGAGAAGACTCCTACTGTACATGAGGCCTGCTTCACCCAAACTCCCTAAAGCATAGGAGTACTCATTGGCTGATCCCTAGTTCCTTGATTTACTTGGGGCTAATTAGAATTGCTGCCTATCTTACTCATTAAAAATATGGATTGCATACTTGCTGTGTGCAAAATGCTGTTCAAGGCACTGCATACATTGGTGAACACAAACAGACCCTCCATCGTCACGGGACTTATGTCCTGGGGGGACACAAACAATGAGATCATAGGTGCGTGAGTTTCGTGGCTTCTGGGTGGTTGTAAGCACATGGGAAAAGCAGAGTGCTGAGGGAACACACTTTGCTTTGAAATGAGATAGGAAGGGTAGGCTCAGTGAGAAGGTGACATTTGAGCAAAGACATGAAAGATGGGTCAGCCATGCAGATATGGGGGCAGGGATGGTGTGTAAAGTCTAAACACATTAGCGTTTAATAAAGAGAAGCTACAGGTGGATACATGTGGATACATTATTTTTTGCTTATGCCAGTTATCTTTCTAATGAAAAATAAGTTGCATCTAAATCGTTTTGTATCCTTTATAGCACTTAGTGTTTGACACGGAGTAGGAGTAACTGTTCAGTAGCGTATGTTGAATTAATAAACAAGGTCCAGACTGTTTCCCTCTAAACCCCTTAGCCATGGTGAGAGCGGACCAGGAGTCAGCTCTTGTCCTGGAGCGCCCTCTAGTGACCAAATCTCAGATGCCAGTTTTGTACACCTTGTTTACATCCTGTAACGTTTCTCCTTCCTGCCCCAGGAGAACTTACGGACAGTGGCCAACCAAGCAATAGAATTAACTAAGAGTCGGCCGGGAGCGGTGGCTCACGCCTGTAATCCCAGCACTTTGGGAGGCCGAGGCATGTGGATCACGAGGTCAGGAGATCGAGACCATCCTGGCTAACATGGTGAAACCACGTCTCTACTAAAAATACAAAAAAAAAAAAAAAAAAAAAAAAAAAAAATTAGCTGAGGGTGGTGGCGGGCGCCTGTAGTCCCAGCTACATGGGAGACTGAGCCAGGAAAATGGCATGAACTCGGGAGGCAGAGCTTGTAGTGAGCGGAGATGGTGCCACTGCACTCCAGCTTGGGCGACAGAGCAAGACCCCTTTTCAAAAACAAACAAACAAACAAAAAACTAAGAGTCTCCTATGTGCAGGGCACAGTAGCAGCTTCTACACGAAGCACACAGTCTCAGGATATGTGGCCCCTTCCCTCAAATCCCTCACTCACTGGACATCTCTCTGGTTAATCATTTCCTTCTCAATCTTTGCTCTCCGATAATCCCCCCTTTCTGATCTTTCTGGATCATCTGTAATACTGGAATTGCATTTTGAGCTAGGACTGGCTGGGTAAGGATGTGCATGCTGTGTGTGCCTGAGGGGCTTGGGAACGGCACTAGCTTTCCAGGTCAGCAGACTAGCCCATCACTCGGTAGTAGTGGAGGGGTCTTGGAAGACAGCTAGGATCTGGTCCACTAGGCACTCCAGGGAGTTTCAGAGCTGAGGCTGATGCTGGCTGGATAACATGCAGCTTATCGCCCCATTCTGGCTGGTGGAATTGTGCCTTCTTTTTGACCCTGGCCACCTTCTCTGCGCTGGCGGCCGTGCTATCCTCAAAGCCAAGGCTGAAGCTCCATTCCTTGGCATTGAGCCTCCCCCACCTTTTGTCTTTATCCTCTCCTCTGACCCCATCCATGAAACTTGAGAGCCCCTTTCTTTCCCAGGGCTCTGTTTAACATTAAGACCAGAATAACTGTGTCCTGGTAGCTTTATTTTTAGGGTCTGTAAGAGGGAGCAAGGAGTCTCTGGAGACAGGCATCCCATGTGTCAGGGAGGGTCCTGGGCCCACAGGTGCCAGCCATACCTCCTGCAGCTTTGGAAGTCCAGTGCCAAATTTCAGCCATACCCCCATATCCGCTCCCTGGGGTGCACATCTCTCATTGAGAGCATAGCTCTTATGCAGTGAGGTGAATGTGGGCAAACTGGCTGTCCAGATGCCTAGGCTTAAATCAGTGCCCTGGGACTTCCCAAGTTACGCTGGTGGCCAGTCTTTTGGCCTCAGCTCCTGAGTCAGAAAGGCAGGTGGCCTCAAGCTGAAGGGATGTTTTGGCCTGACTTCCACCACCTGGGCTCATGCCCCTTGTAGAGTGGATAATACGCAAAGAGTAGAGAATCTCCAAGTGCTTTCCTGAGTCCACACTTTTCCTGGGAGTCCCAGACACAGACCAGTCAGGGAGAGAGTGGACTGGGAATCCGAGAACCTTCAGAAATTATTCTTTGGCTTGAAAGTCTGATGAGTGAACTGATTACGGCTGGTGAAAAAGTGCCCCGTGGACACTCTGATCACTGGGTGGCAGCCTGGCTATGGATTTGGACTGGGTTTCAAAGATTTCATTTGGACCCAAGAGGGAGAAAAATGGCTTTCTGCATCCCACGGAGTGCTTCCTGGCAAAGGGCAGTGGGCACTTGTGCATATGTCTCCCAAGCCGCCTTCTCACCCCTGACCACTGAGATCCGGATCTTCCTTCTTGCCTTAAGCAGCGTCCTAGGAGTGGTGTCTTCTCCTCCTCTCTGTCATCCCCATGCTGCCCTGGCTCCCATTAGTCTTTACCTTCCCCAGCCCATAAAAGTAGCTCTTTCCTAGGGCTGGAGTTGCCCTGGCCTGTTGAGAACACCCCAGCTTGGAGACTAGTCAGGCCCTAAGAGGTACAGGTACTAGCTGGGGCCTGATGTGTCTCTCAAACAGGAGCAGACAGACACTGGAAAACCACTGGCCCCACTGGAGGTTCCTGAGCTAGGAAGATGAAAGAGGATGATATAGGGGACTGTCTTTTTTTCTCACACAGCTGGCAGCCCTGGCCTGGGGTCAGAGAGACAAATGTGCTGGGCATTTGCCTTGTCAAATGAATTATCTTTCTTTCTCTCTCATCAAATATTTACTGAGCATCCCTATCACTGGGCACTGAAGCCACGATGGTGAGTAAAACATGCTCTTCATCCTCATAGAGTTTTATGGAGGTAAGAGTTATTGGGAGTGTGGTCTTGGTGAGATTTATTGGAAGGGACCGTATTTTGGATTTGGATTTTAAATATTCTGTCCCATAGTTCCCTCAACTGATTGCAGTGTCCTAAAAAAAGCTGGTAATCTTGAAATCACACTCCATCAGTCAGACTGTTACTTACGCCAGCAAGCATCACAAAAATCTTTTGTTAGGCCTCGCGTCCCAGTTTTTAGTCCAGAAGGTGTGATTCCCATTCAGCCGGGGCTTCCAAGCCCCTGACGTAGAGCAGGGATTTGAACGGAAGAAAGAGAAGCAGCTGCGGCCCCGTGCCTGGAAAGCCCAAGTGTGCTCTCTGCCTGTTTGTGAAAGCCTCTCCTTCCCCAAGTCAAGGCAGGGCCTGTGACCCACTCCTTTGTCTACCGCTCCAGACAGGCCACCTGGACTTCACCAGCCTCCTGACAGCCTACAAAAGCTCCCTGGATGATAGGATGTGACCTTTTTCATGTCAACGGGGTTTGCTGGAGGATGCGAGAGCTGAAGCCGGAGGCAGTCTAGAGCTGTGATGTGATGGGAACTGGTAGGAAGGGGGATGTTATGGACTGAATTGTGTCCTGCCAAATTCACATGCTGAAGCCCCGACCCCAAAAGCAACTGTGTTTAGAGATGGGACTTTGAAAAAGGTAATTAAGGTTAACTGGGTCATATAGGTGGGCCCTCACCTGATGTGACTGGTGTCCTTAGAAGGAGAGGAAGAGATGCCAGCGATGTGCATGCACAGAGGAAAGGTCATGGGAGGACGCAGTGGGAAGTTGGCCTTCTGCCAGCCAGGGAAAGAGGCCTCACCAGAAGCCAACTCTGGTGGCACCTTGATCTTGGACTTCCAGCCTCCAGAACTGTCCTTTGAGCCACATGGCCTGTGGCCTTCTGTCATGGCAGCCTGAGTGGACTGAGACAGGGGAGTCACTGCAGGCTGATGGGAACAGAGCCTTAGCTGAAACTGGGCGAGGGAGGTGGGAGAGAGTCACCGTCTCTGGGATTTGTTCTTGAAGGTTTTGGCAGCTCTGACCATCTCCTTAGGTTGATTGGTGGGCAGCCCCAATGTCTGCAGCCCTGAGGCCAAGGACTCTCCTATCAGACCTCCTGGCCATTGCAGAGGATGTCAGGTGGTGATGGTGGTGGTGGGGGCACCTAAAGGCCATGTCTTCTTTCCTTGATGACATAAGACCTGATCCTCCAGGGCGGGCAATGCTCAGAAGCTCTCTCACTGGACAGCAGAGGCTGAACCTCGCAGGCAGGTCATGTCCTCTTGGAGGGTCTCTGGTTCATCACTGCTGCCATCACCATGAGGTCCCGTGAGGGGCGCTGCTACCTTTAACTCTAATTCTCTGGTTCTAATGTGAGTGCACAACTCTTACTGTCATTCTTGAATGCATGGGCTATGGATGACCCAAAGGGGAAAAAATATGTCCCCAGATGATCCTGCTCAAGAGCTGTGGTGTTGATCCAGTCCATCTCCTGGCTAATTTCTTTATGACAGACATCATCTGTATTAGTTTCCTATTGCTACTGTAACAAATTACCACAAACTTAGTGGTTCAAAACACCACATATTTATTATCTTATGGTTCTGGAGGTTAGAAGTCCAAAATCAGTCTCACTGGACCAGAATGTACAAGGCTGCATTCCTTACAGAGCTCTAGGAGCTGATCTGTTTCATTGCCTTTTCCAGTTTCTACAGGCCACCTGCATTCCTTGGCTTGTGGCCCCAACACTCGAACTCTGCTTCTGTGGTCATAGTTCCTGACTCTGTCCTCCCACTGTCCTCTTATAAATACCCCTGTGGTTATAGGGGACCCATCCAGATAACCCAGGTTAACCTCCCCATCTCAAGGTTCTGGGGATTAGGATCTGGACATCTTTGGGGGGCAATATTCAGCCTTGTTATTCAGCATTAATGCACTTTGCCATAAAGCTTTTCTCCAGGTAGTTTACCTCTTTGAGATCTAGATCTGAGAGAGGGAGGTTCAGGTAGAGACAGGTGCTCCCCTCCATCTGCCCCAGGCTCCTTTCCTTGGATGACTGACACCAAGCATCCATTTCATTCACAGCACCCCCTTTCCTCATCCTCAGGGAGTGCCCTTTCTCTGTGGCTGCTGTGGGACAAGTTCATCAGAATACCACCCAGTATCCCCATCATCAATACTCACCCCAAACCACAGCAGGCTGATCTCCTCACAAAAGCCAGAGAGCCAAGGTTGGAAGCTAGGCCATCACAACTAGACACTTCTCCCCACAAAATCCCATCCCTGCCCACCAAGCCTCACCATTTCGTTTAGTGAGA
Organism: Rhinopithecus bieti; assembly: GCF_001698545.2. Classification (NCBI taxonomy): domain Eukaryota; kingdom Metazoa; phylum Chordata; class Mammalia; order Primates; family Cercopithecidae; genus Rhinopithecus; species Rhinopithecus bieti. The sequence continues at coordinate 854,291 of NW_016804657.1, forward strand.
ATTGTTTGTACAAAGGGAGAGAGAAGATTTGGCTTTTAGATGTCCAAGCCAGTGAGAGGGCAAGAGAAGGAAGGAGTCACCTTCAAAAACTGGAACTGTCCAAGCCGGGGGTGGCCCTGGAGTCCAGCACTGACATCTGAGTCCACCCTGAGGGCTTGATTCCACATGGGCAGGGGGTGTCTGGTCATCAAAGCCAATTGTCTGGGGAGGATGGCACTGCCTTGACACCAAGTTTTGGGCAAATAAGTAAAAATGCTTTGTCTTCACTGTATGGAACTTTTGTCTGGATATAGTGGTAGTCTGGATGTAGAAATAAGTTTCTAAAAGTTGAGACAGGCTGGGCACAGTGACTCATGCCTGTAATCCCAGCACTTTGGGAGGCCAAGGCAAGTGGATCACCTGAGGTCAGGAGTTTGAGACCAGCCTGGGCAACATGGCGAAATGCTGTCTTAACTAAAAATATAAAAATTAGCTGGGTGTGGTGTTGGGTACCTGTAGTTCCAGCTACTTGGAAGGCTGAGGCAGGAGACTCTCTTGAACCACTCCAGCCTGGGTGACAGAGTGAGACTCTGTCTCAAAGTAAATAAGTAGATAAATAAATAAAAGTTTAGATAAATTTCAGGATTTCAAACTGAGTTCTATTCCAGCCCTGTCACTCATTAGGCCACGTGACCTTGGACTTTCTGGGTCTCAGTTTCCTCAACTTAAATTGAAATCACAAGAAGTTCCCCCAGAGGACTGTCACAAGGAGTGAGATAATGTGCGTGAAAGTGCTTTGTGCAAGATACGCTACGCAGGAGCAGTATTATTATTAGAGGAATGTGAGCGTGCTGAGAAACATTCAGCACCTGGGAGGCAGGGCCGGGGAGGACAATTGTACCTCCCAACCACCTGTACCTTGGTGATAGGAAACTAGGCTGGGTGGTCCAGGGGTTGACCCAGTGTGAGAGACCTTATATTTTCATGTGTGAAAAGGCTCACAGCTCTGTTCCAATGTGTCCCTTTCATTTCACCCATGCCCTCTGCTGGTCCGGCTCCACACTGGCAAACTGAGATCACATCCTATAACATGCATTACCTCCTTTGGTTGACAACCTTCCAAAATGGCCTCCAGTAATCTCTGCTTCCTGATCAGCATGCCCTTGTGTAACCCTCTCCCCTTCAGTGTAGGCTAGATTTTTGTGACTTGCTTGTAACAAATAGAAGACACCAAAGCAATGCGTTTGGTTTGCAAAGACTGTGGATTCTGTCTTGCTTGTACTCTCTCTTGCTTGCTGTAAGGAAGCAAGCTGCCATGTTGTGAGAGGCTCTGTGAAGAGGTCCCTGTGGCAAGGATCTGAGGATGACTTTCAGCCAACAGCCAAAGAGGAATTTCGCCCGCCCCCAGTCCAATAGCCCAGGAGAGACCAAATCCTGCCAACAACCATGTGAGTGAGTTTAGAAGCTCCCCTCTCACACTGCAGTGGAGCCTTGAGGTGACAGAAACCCTACCCAACATTTTTTTTTTTTTTTTTTTTTTTTTTTTGAGACAGAGTCCTGCTCTGTCACCCAGGCTGGAGTGCAGTGGCGTGATCTCAGCTCACTGCAGGCTCTGCCTCTTGGGTTTACGCCATTCTCCTGCCTCAGCCTCCCGAGTAGCTGGTACTACAGGTGCCTGCCACCACACTTGGCTAATTTTTTTTGTATTTTCAGTAGAGACAGGGTTTCACCCTGTTAGCCAGGATGGTCTCGATCTCCTGACCTCACGATCCTCCCGCCTCGGCCTCCCAAAGTGCTGGGATTACAGGCGTGAGCCACCGCGCCCGGCCCTACCCAACATTTTGATTGCAGAGAGGCTGAGAGCTCTAGGAACCAGTTAACCTGTGCCTGCATTTATTCCTGATTCACAGAAACTGTGAGATGTAAATGTGTGTTGTTTAAAGCTATTAAGTGTAGGAGTAATTTGTTACATGGTGATAGATAACTAATGCACACTGTAAAGTGTCACTTGACATTAAGGAACTGCAGCATCATTATAATCTCAGTTTGCTAAATACAACTGAATATCAGCTCTGTGCCAAGCACATGGTGCCTTGGGGTTCTGAAGCTGTGGCGATGAGCCAGGCAAGACCCCAGCCTCCAAGATCTAACAGAGGGCAGGTAAACACCAAATGGGCGAAGTGAAGAATGGAGGAAGCAGAGCAAGCCTCATGCAGGAAGGGGTGTTTGGAGTGTCTTGAGGGATGAATAGGATTTCAAAAGGCAGAAATAAGATGAAGGGTATTCTATGGGGGAAGAAATGTGGGCAGTGCAAAGCATTGTCAAACATGTGACACTGAGCTGATCACAGATGAGAAAAAGTTGGACAGATTCAGTTCCTCTTTTCTGCACAGGGTTAGCACTAGGCAAAATTGGGAAGGTGCATCTTTATACAGCTTGCAAGCAATGGTGAAATAGAACAGAATGGTCAGGCTAGTGTGGGACCTGTGGCATATGGAGGTGGGGGGGCCGTAGAAAGGAAGGGGGACCCCATAACCTTTACCTACCTGGGTAAAGTTACCTGGGCTCAACCATCCTGGCTTTCCTGAGACAGCACTGCTAGTGGAGGTGGCTGGGGACAGAGGAGCATGGAGACCTGCAGCCAAAACCCTGGGTTCAAATTCTGGCTCTGTCAAGTTGCTAGTTGTAGCATCTTGGGAAATTACTTTGACTGCTTTGCGACTCCATTGCCTCATCTGTGAAATGGAGCTAATTATAGATCCTGCCCCACAAGGTGTCATGAGACTAAGTTAGTTCATTTACATTAACTATTTTAGAATAGTGCATGGCATGCAATAAATATGTTACGGGTATTTTTTCAAGGGGCACAATCTGATCTTCGTATCATCCCTTTTTCTTTTTCTTCTTCCTTTCCTTCCTTTATTCCACAAATATTTGTTGAGCAGGAGACACCGTAATGGGATTATGCACCGGACACTGTGTGGGGATTATCACATTAAAGGGACACAACCATGACTCTCAAAGGGTTCACAGCCTTCAGGCAGGTTTTCATCCTAGGCTTTAGCCCCCTTTCACAGAGTGTGGGCTGAGCAGATGATCCATGGAAGGATCAGGCCAGGGTCTACCTGCATTCTACTTTGCACAGCACTTTTTACAGTTTGCTAAGAAATATCACATATTATCTTATTTAATTCTCACAGTAATGTTGGGAGCTGGGTATTGTTTATTGTTACTATTAACAAAGGGAGGAGCCGAAGTCTAGCGTGATTAAAATAACTGTCCAAGGCCGTGAAGACTTTAGTGGCAAATTAGACACGAATATTTCCCATGATGTCAACAGTTCTTTTAAACAGGCTGAGGGTGAGACATACACCTTGCGGAGGATTTGGGTCCACCAGGCAGGGAGGTCTGATGTCCCAAGTGGGGCCTCCTGGGGTGCCAGTGTCTGGCTGGGCTACCCGCTGGTTCTGGACTTGGAATTCAAACCATTTCAGAATTCTGAGGCATCAATAATCCATTTTAAAGTTAAACAAGATGCCACTGTAAGAAGACATTTTTAGTCTCAGAGGGTGGCAATCTGACTTCCAGGTTCCAGTGAAGTCCTTTCTCCAGATGGACGTGTTTGTCCAATCCGTGTGCATCATCTCCCTGAATGGTGGAAGGCACCACAGGGCGTGGAGGAAGGGTGGAGGATGGGGAAAAGGGTGTGCATGTCGGGTGGTGGGGATTTAGTTCTTGACTTCAGGGATCCTTTTCTGAGAGTGCAACGCAGGAATCAGGACAGTAAGAAATTCTAAAAGTTGACTCAAGTAGTTGAATAAAAGCAGCTTCATTTTATAAATCACCAGTGGGAGCCATTCCAGAACCTACCCAGGCACTCTCCTAATTGAAAACCAACCAGGTGGAAGAGGGGAGAGAGGGACAGGAGTAGACCCCAGTGCTGGGGACTTGTGAGGCCTGCCCAACACCATCACCCCCTACCCCACTCTGCCCACCCACTCCTTGCCTGCCATGTCTTCCTCTCTCTCCTCATTGCAGGGAGACAGGGGGAGGTCAGGGAGGCTTGCTGGGAGCCCGGCTTTTGCTCCCCACTCTTACCTCTGGCACAGTCATAGGACAGCTCTGTGGTGGGGTGCCCTCTACGCCCATGGGCGATGGTGGGTTCCACAGAGGTGTCGCTGATGCTGATGCCGTGGGGCCCACACAGGCTCTGACAGTGCTGGTGGCTGCTGCTTTTCCTAGCTGCATGACTTCAGGCATATGACAACCTCTGAGCCAGTTTCCTCATTTGGAGAGGGAGGTTACTAATGCTATGGGTTAAATTTGCACCCCACGCCCCCTCCAAAAAAGATGCACTGGAGTCCTAACCTCTAGTACCTCAGAATGTGATCTCATTTGGAGACAGGGTCTTTACAGAGGTAATGAAGTTAAAATGAGGACATTACGGTGGGCCCTAATCCAATATGATTGGTGCTCTTATAAAAAGTAGAAATTTGTCACGGCTGTAGTCCCAGCACTTTGGGAGGCCGAGGCGGGTGGGTCATGAGGTCAGGAGATCGAGACCATCTTGGCTAATATGGTGAAACCCAATCTCTACTAAAAATACAAAAAATTAGCCATGGGTGGTGGTGTGTGCCTGTTGTCCCAGCTACTCAGGAGGCTGAGGCAGAAGAATCGCTTGAACCTGGGAGGCGGAGGTTGCAGTGAACTGAGATCACGCCACTGAGTGGCACTCCAGCCTGAGTGACACGGCAAGACTCCATCTCAAAAAAAAAAAAAAAAAAAGAAAGAAAGAAATTTGGACACAGAAACAGATACATAGAGAGGGAAGATGGTGTGAAGAGATACAGGGAGAAGATGGCCATCTACAAAACAAGGAGCCAACCCTGCTGGCACCTTGATCTTGAACTTTCAGTTTCTAGAATTGGGAGACAATATATTTCCACTGTTGAACCCACCCAGTCTGTGTTACTGTGTTATGGCAGCTGTAGCAAACCAACACAGGAATACAACATCCAGCCCACAGGAAAGGCTCATATTCCTTGGGGTGGCAGGGAGAGTCCCTTCTCCTGTCCTGCCCCCATTTTCTCAGTTTCTGAGAAGCTGTTCTTGGCCAGGTGCTGCTCAGAAGGAGGCAGCTATGGTGACAGGGAAAGGCCTCAGGCTCAGGTCTCTGCTCCAGCACTGAGTAGACGGTGAGCTGGGGCAGGCATTGACCTTTTCAGAATTTCTGTTTTATCAACTCTAACCTGGGACAAATATGAAACCGCCCTGAACAACTTGGAGGGTGGTTGTGCAGTTCAAATGAGATAACCATATACATGGAATCATTTTATAAACCCCACTGCATTAATTCCTGTGGCAGCTATTTCTGTCATAGGAGAGAATTCTGAGAATGACAGAGAGGTGTCACAGAGAAGCTTGGGGATAGACATTCCTGCTTTGTTGGGAATTCGATGCTGCCGTAAGGGGCCCATGGTGGCAGAAGGCCAGTAGCCTTGCTCACCAGTGTTGCTAGTACTGCCCCACCTTGGGTTCAGGTATGCTGCTACCAAGTGGCAACAGGAAATCTGCTTACATTTTGAACCTTTTTCTTGAGATTCCATGTGTAAGAAAAATACTATTTATTTAGTGCCTGTTCTGTGAAGTGGGCTTCATATTTGACCTTTCTTTTTTTTTTGAGATGGAGTTTTATTCTTGTCACCCAGGCTGCAGTGCAATAGCACGATCTTGGCTCACTGCAATCTCCGCCTCCTGGGTTCAAGGGATTCTCCTGTCTCAGCCTCCAAGTAGCTGGGATTATAGGTGTGTACCACCATGCCTGGCTAATTTTTGTATTTTTAGTAGAGATGGGGTTTTGCCATGTTGGCCAGGCTGGTCTCCAACTCCTGACCTCAAGCGATCCACCCGCCTCTGCCTCCCAAAGTGCTGGGGTTACGGGCTTGAGCCACAGCACCCAGCCTCATTCCAGCTTTTTAGAGAAGCTCCTTCCATTTCCAATGCACTTGACCTCAGGTCCCCTGGCGACTTATCTTCTATTCTTTGGTGTGTTATCTCAAAGAAGACAAAGAGAGCCACAGGGCCTTGCCTCTTTCTCCACAATGCAGCAAGGTTTCTACTTTCTCCACAATGAAGTCAGATGCCCTCTGCCCCCTCCCCAAAGGGAAGCATCTTGGGGCTTTGTTCTCCTGATCAACAGGGAGATCCCTTGTCTTTCTCTGACCAGAACTGCCTCCCTGACTTGAATTTGTGTCCAATGCTGGACCGACTTCCCTTCTGGGCTGCTAATTCTTTTCCAGTTGAATGTGACAACATCTCCAAGTGGAGCAGAGCACTATAGTGGAAAATGAACTTCTTTAATCAAGCCCTCAGCACTCGGGCTCTGTCCCATGACCGGTCAGAGACTGCTCACACAGGGCCAGTTTATCTTGGGCTTGAATGAGCCCGAGAGTGCGAGGGTTGGCTTGCTATCAACTCAGAGGGAGAAATCAGGGAGTTGGAGGGCTTAAGCTGAGACAGGCCTCAGGCTCACCCACAAGGAAAGCAAGGGTTTCTGGCTGATCTTAGACGCCCATTTCCACTCCTCAAGGGCGGAGAGCCCTCTTAGTCAGCTCTGTAACTCCAGAGCCAGCTTTGGCATCTGGCCCACAGCAGAAACATGGTGAATATTTGAGGAAAGAAGAAGTGCATCACCTATACCCTGAGAAACTTCATCATCCAGTGCACGGTGAATGTTAGTTATCTCCTCCGGCGTGGAGCCTCAGAAAAAAACAGAATGGGCCAGGCGCGGTGGCTCAAGCCTGTACTCCCAGCACTTTGGGAGGCCGAGACGGGCGGATCACGAGGTCAGGAGATAGAGACCATCCTGGCTAACATGGTGAAACCCCGTCTCTACTAAAAAATACAAAAAACTAGCCAGGCGAGGTGGCGGGTGCCTGTAGTCCCAGCTACTCGGGAGGCTGAGGCAGGAGAATGGCGTGAACCCGGGAGGCGGCAGAGCTTGCAGTGAGCAGAGATCGCGCCACTGCACTCCAGCCTGGGCGACAGAGCGTGACTCCATCTCAAAAAAAAAAAAAATAATAATAAAATAACAGAATGATTCAGGGCCTGCACAGAAAATTCTGTGCCAAGAAATTACTTCAGCCCAAGCTCTGCAGGTAGATAGGTCACAATTATTGTCATTTTAGGGCATGTGAGGGAAGTCAGGGGAGCCTCTGATATGGCTCTCCAGTGGCCTCAGTTCTCCCTTGGGTCGTCCATCTTTCTTTCTCTTTTTCTGTTTCTTCCTTCATTCGTTGAGCACATATTATGCACCAGACACTGTGCTGGGACTGTGATATTAAAGGGCACAGCTGTGACTCTTGAAGGGTTCACAGCCTTCAGGGGGTGTACCCTGGCTTTGTCGTTTCGCAGAGTATGGGCTGAGTAGAAATCTGCTGTGGAAGGTCAGGCCACCGGCTACCTGCATCCTACTTTGTGTAGCACCTCTTACGGTTTGCTAAGGCATCTCAGGTATTATTTTATTTAATTCTCACAATAATCTTGGAAGCCTGGTATCATTTATTGTTGCTGTTAACCATAGAACAATAGATGGGGGTGGGAGACATGGGAGATGAGAAAGAGATGGCATAGCCACCCCCTGAGTTCAGAAGAGCAGAAGATCCCATCTAAAATTCCCAACGATGGCAGCCATTCTCTCCCCAGGCATCTGACTGGCACCTCAGTGATGGGAGTGAAATAGCATTTATTATCTGGTGACATTTCGCAGGCAGCTTTTTACCTCCGCTTCCCCTGAGATGTGATAACAAAAGATTCTCTGATCTTCCTTTTACCCAGCTCCCCAGCTCCCTGCCACCCCCAGTTCCTTTTCATCCCTGCATTTGAGGGCAACCGTTCTTCTGTCTCGAGGTTGTGCTGGCCAGAGCAAACATAGCTTTCCCGGGGGAGACCAGGCCATCTTTCTTCCTCTTACTTCAAAGGGCCTTTGGAACACTCCACCCCATGGGCTGAACAGAATGTATTTCATTTTTTAGGAGGCTGGAATCAGCTGGCGAGCAGGGCAGGGGCACCTTGGGCTCTCCTTCCCTTCCCCATCTCCAGGACCCAGTGAGGAGGGAGGGCACGAAATCTCAGGCTCCTGAGTGGGGCTGGGAAGGCTGGCCTTGTCACTGGTAGGAGGGGCCGCACTCCTTCCTCAGCAGCTGGTGGAGCTGGGCCTGAGCAGGACTTCCCTGAAGGGCTGAGAAGGAAGCCTCCACTCTGTGGTCGCTCTCTGGGGAGGGGCCTGCTGAGGTGGGGAGGCCCAGTAGAGTCAGGGTATGATGGGGAGGGGCCTCCCCGTTGATTGTCCGGAAGTGCTGTCTTGACGGTTCAGTTGCTCCACTGGAACCGAGACAGGGCTTTCTGAGAGAACTTCAGAGCTGGGGTTTCCCAGAGGAAGGCGTCTTGGGTCTCTTCGCCCTCCTGGAACACTGCCCACCAGGAAGAGCGGCCTGCGGGGAGGAAGGCAGGCAGCTTTCTCCTGAGCTGGAGAGGGACAGCCCTGAGGGCTTCTTCCCCTGTCAGAAACCCATCCCCCCTCCCTTCTCAGATGGACACTGGGGAGAAGACGGCAACAGACCAGATCTTAGCAGATCACTAAACAAATCAAAGCTCCTAATACAAAATCAGATTCTCCTCCCATCCCCATACATTCCCTGACCTCCCGGCAAGCTGGCAGGCCTCAGCGGGGGTTTGTCACCCCTAGCAGGGCAATGGTCACAAGCCCAGATGCCTTCTGGAGCTGGCAGGCCAAGTGTCAAAGACACCAGAGGGAGGGCAAAGAGGTTGGTAACCTGGAGAGCAGCCCCTGCTATTGTGGTCATCCAGGTTGGCCAAATCTTCTGATTTTCCAAAGGAAGTCAGAAATATATTTTCCAAATTTTCTGTGATGAAATATTTCAAGCATACATAGAAGTGGAGAGAATAGTTTACTTTAGTGAGCCCCCATAGACCCCACTATCTGGATTTGATGCTTATCAAGATTTTGCTGCCCTTGTTTCATCTGTCTTTTTAAAAAACAAGGTTTAAAAAATGAGAACTCTCCAGGCTTTTAAATGTTGGCTCAAAATTTTGGAACGCACACGTGCGTTCCATCCTCACGGCGGCTGTGGGCAACGTTGCCCAGGGGAGCTGGGTTTCTACTGTGGGCCAGGAGCGTACGGGGGCCCTGGGCCAGGCCTCCCCCGTGCCCCATCCCAGCTATGCCCCAGGCTCCAGAGCCCATGCCCATAAAGCCTCCAAGGGTCACTGCAGTCACACTTCTCTTGAAAGGGGAATAGGGATGGGAGACGAGGGGTGGGGCAGAGTGAAATCTTACTAGGCATATTGGTGGCTTAATTTTGTCTCTTTAGGGTGTGGGGAGGGAGAGCTTAGAGGCACTATTTTTTTAATTCAAAAGATATTTATTGAGCACCTGCTATGAGCTATGACAGGTTCTGGAAATATAGCAGTGGACAGACAAAAATCCCTATCTTTGGGAGTTAACATTTTTTATAAGAAATTATAGATAATTAGATACAAAAGTGATTATGTGTATGTGTGTGTGTGTGTGTGTTTATATATACCCACAGGTTGAGCATCCCAAATCCAAAAATCTGAATCCAAAATCTTAAACTTTTTGATTCAGAACATGACGCCAAAATGATAAAATTTCATATCTGACCCCATGTGACTGGTCACCATCAAAATGCAGGTGCATGACACACAGTGGATTCAGTGTTCTCAAAGCACAAAAGACCCTTCAGCTGCAACACATCTTTTGTGCCCCTTTTCAGATGCAAGGATGCCCACAGGGTAATAAAATGGTACTTGCAGAGGCCAGACATGCCAATGGCAGGTTCCTCACAATGCCCCACACAAAGCCAAGAGTTACATGCGTTACTCATTGTGTTGTTTTGCTTATTCTCTGCTTTGTGTAAAGATGTTGTCGAAAATGTCAAAAAGGCCTGCATGATGCCCTTAGAGTAATGCAAATATTCCAAAATCTGAAAAAAAAAAAAAAAAAACCCAAATCAGAAACACTTCTGGTCCCAAGCATTTTGGATAAGGCATACCCAACCCGTAAATGTGTGTGTGTATGCATATGTGTGTATATACACATTCCTGGTGCATGGAGGATGCCTGCCTCCAGGGGCACAAAGGCCGACCAGCAGAGGCAAGCTGAGGACAATGGACAGGGGTGACGACGTGAGCTTTGAAGGTAGAGTTTGGATCTCCAGACTCAGAGGACCCAGGATGGTGACTGGCTTTCCTGCATTTCTCAGTCACGTGAGCCAGTAAGGTCCTCTCTTCTGTTTCAGTTTGAGTTGGATTTCTTTGACCTGCAACCGAATGCGTCCTCCCTGATATATTCTTGCACCAGTGTGTACATCCTCAGTGAGTGCCTGAGGGAGTGTGGGGAGGGAACTACCGCAAAGCAGAGTGAGGGCTGTGCAAGCCCATCAGACCAGCTGCTGGCCAACCTGTGAGAGCAGCGCAAGGGAACCTCGTGTGTGAACAGCATTTTGGGCGGCCAGGTCTCCAGACCACATTGCACTGGCAGGTCTGTACCCACGAGATTGCCTCAGAGGTCCTGCAGAGCCTTCCATCTCAAGTGGTTTAACTCCTCTAAGTGGCCTCTGCATAGTGTGGGCCAGAAAAGGCTTATACAGTGAGGGGTGGCTCAAACCTCAGCCACTCTGCTGTCCCAGAACCTCAGGTAATGATGCTGGCCTGTTTTATGGTATCAGCGCCTTTGGTTTGGCTGGGAGTGAAGGGGAATTGAGGGTGGCAATATAAAGGTCAGGTTCTTGACCAAGAATGTGGGGCATAGGACAATTAGGGTACCATCTGTGTATAATCATCTCGATTTTGTGCCCCCTCCATTTGGGATTCCTAGGATGACCTCCCCACTGATAGGGTTTGGCTGTGTCCCCACCCAAATCTCATCTTGAATTGTAGCTCCCATAATTCCCATGTGTCATGGAAGAGACCCTGTGGGAGGTAATTGAATCATGGGGGCGGGTTTTTCCCATGCTGTTCTCATGATAGTGAATAAGTCTCACGAGATCTGATGGTTTTATAAAGGGGAGTTCTCCTGCACACACTCTCTTGCCTGCTGCCACCTAAGACGTGACTTTGCTCCTTATTTGCCTTCCACCATGAATGTGAGTCCTCCCCAGTCATGTGGAACTGTGAGTTCATTAAACCTTTTTCCTTTATAAATTACCCAGTCTCTTGTATTAGCAGTGTGAGAACAGATTAATACACTCACAATATGCCACAAAGAAATGTTACCTAACTTTTTGAAGCTTCGGTTTTGTCTGCCAATGGAAATAATACTTTATAGTGGTTGTTAAGATGAAATGAAAAATGTGTAAAGCATTTATAATGTTGTAACTGTTTATTAAATATGATGTTATCCTCATCACTACTTCTGTCTATGGCCCACATTACTAATTCTTTTTTTTTTTTTTTTTTTTTTTTGAGAAGGGGTTTCACTCTGTTGTCTAGGCTGGAGTGCAGTGGTGCAATCTTGGTTCATGGCGACTTCCGCTCAAGCAATCCTCCCACCTCACCTTCCCGAGGAGCTGGAACTAAAGGTGTCCGCCACCATACCCGGCTAATTTTTGTATTTTTTGTAGAGACAGGTTTTCACCATGTTGCCCAGGTTGGTCTTAAACTTCTGAGCTCAAGCAATCTGCCTGCCTTGGCCTCTGGAAGTGCTGGGATTACAGGCATGAGCCACTGTGCCCGGCTCACCTATGTTTATTAATTCCATATTTATGCTGTCTTTGAAATCAGCTGCCTTCTGCTTAAGGTCATTCCTTGACTCAGATTGCAAAGGTAAGCTCTATACTTGTTTGGGTAGTGTTAATTGGTCCACAGGAAAGCTTTTAAAGACTCATAGTTCCTTTCATTTTTGGAGTGCTTTACAGCCATAAATTACTTTTAGTAAAACTCCATCACTGAGTCCTCAGCCTGCGAGGTAGAAGTAATTTTGTCCATGTTTCCAGATTTGGAAGTAAGCTTAAGGAGGTTGAACACAAGTATGAGAATCAGAGAAACAGGAAGTCCAGCAGAGGGTGGGCCCTGAGCAGCCACTCTGGTGGGCTGTGGAGGGCCTATGATCCCTATTAGCCAGGCTGGGTGAGGGAGGACAACAGTGGGGACTCAGGGCCTGCTCCTTGCTGGGGTGGAGTGGGTGGGGAGAATGTTACCATGTTTGCTGCTAGTTAGGTATTTTTAAATCTCCATTTTCTACTTAAGGAAACTGAAGCTCATTGATGTCCAAGTCATACAATTAATACCAACTTAGCCAGGTACTTCGACTCCAAGTTTAGAATTAAGTTTCAAAATGTTTTATGGTTTATACAACTTTTGAAAAGAGAATAATGTGGCTGGGTGCGGTGGCTCAAGCCTGTTATCTCAACACCTTGGGAGGCCGAGGCAGGCGGATCACGAGGTCAGGAGATGGAGACTATTCTGGCTAACATGGTGAAACCCCGTCTCTACTAAAAATAAAAAAAAATTAGCTGGGCATGGTGGCGGGCGCCTGTAGTCCCAGCTACTCAGGAGGCTGAGGCAGGAGAATGGCGTAAACCCAGGAGGCGGAGCTTGCAGTGAGCCGAAATTGCGCCACTGCACTCCAGCCTGGGCGACAGAGTGAGACTTCGTCTCAAAAAAAAAAAAAAAAAAAAAAAAAAAAAAAGAGAATGATGAGCAGAGCACAACCATTAGTTGTAAATGGCACGTTCTTTGCAAAGACAGCTGGTATACTATGATGGAAAAGAAAACACAAGTTTTGAAAACCTTTTGCTAATTGTATAACCCCTTGAAAATATCTTGTTTCTCTCACGTTACTTGCTTATTTTTACTGTAAAAATTAAAAGGACTGTTTTGTTCTATCCAGCATCTTTATTCGGGGGCTATAAAGTGCCTACCACACAGTAGGAGCTCAGTACATCTTAATTCACTGAATGAAGGCCTCAGGCCTTGCTCTGCTCCTTCTAAAGGCAGGGTTGTTCCAGCCTGGCCGCTGACAAGTCCTTTCTCCGCATGGGTCGTGGGAACATCTTCCTCTTTGTGCTCCACACTGCCCCTCGCAGCCCAGCTCTGCCTTCCCCACCTCTCTCCTTTTTGTTTGTCAGTGAGTCATCTGGGTGCTCCTCTACAGACAACAGATCTCACTGCAGACAGCAGGCTGGGCAGATGTGTGGTGGGAGGGGCTCCCATAGCTCTTCTCCTGCACTGGGTGGTTAAGAAAGAATCCGATGATCCAGTGTCGGTGCACAGAGACTGTGGCACCTGCCTCACTGGGAATGGAGGGCTTGCCTCTGCAGCTGCAGTCACTGGCACCAGCCTGAAGGCAGGGCCTGCTTCCTGGGTATCAGACTCTTATGATCGGGCCTTCTAAGGCTGTAAGGGTAACTAGATTAGCCAAAGAAAAAGTGGCTCCTCTCTGCCCTGCTCTGCCTATACTCTTTCTGGCAGGGCCTCAGGAAGAGAAAGGCTAGGGCTGCAGGCCCTGGGACTCCATTTGGCCTCTGGGGTCACTGGCCCAGCCTATCCTGGGGTCTGATTATTCCACTGTGATTGCAACATGCAATGGTGTAGGGCCAGCATGTGGCCCTGCTGCTGAACACAGAGTCAGTGGGAGGGAGAAGGCAGAGGCCTCTGGAGAAGCAGCCTACCTGATCCCAGGAGTGCACCAAGCCTGTCTGCATGACCACAGCCGCAGCTTGCTTGCCCCAGTGGAGACCGCTCTGGTTAGGAAGCATGAAGAGGCACATTTTGGCATCAAAGAGATCTAGATTCGAATCCCTTCTCTGTTGCTTCCTGGATGTGTGCCCTCGGATCTCTCTAAACCAGTTCCTCACGTGGCAAAGTGGGGGTGCTAATATTTACCTCAGAGGGCTGATGTGAGGGGCGTAGTGTCCCCACATAGCCCTCATAGGGGAGAGGTTTTGGTGTAAAGGATTGTGATGGCATGCCTGCCAGAGGCTTGAATGTGGGCATGTGGGCTCCTGTGTTAAGGTGCCCCCTCAGGTCCTTCAGGTCTTGGACAAGTAGGTTTTGTAAGGGCATTGTACAGATAAACATTTGCATCACCTTAAATCAAAATGTTATTATCATTCTGGCACCCAAGTTTGTGTGACTCTGTAAACCGACCAGTGAAGACAATCTGCTCACCAGGCCACCAACCTGGAACCAGAGCCTGGCATAAGGCCTCAGAGGACTCCATAGGTGTGAGGCCTGGAGCTCCATGGGGCATCTGGTCAGCCCTACTCACTTGGGCGAGAGGGGTGGGTAGGGAACTGGAGAGTGCCCTGAAAGGACACTGAAGGGGAGAAATGGGAAGGGAACTTAGAAAATTGTGGGGAAGACCCTCTGAAGTCTGGAATCCTCAGGCTCATGGGCTGGGACAGGAGCCTGTTTACCTAGGTCTCAGGGCAATAATGGCTTGTGTGAAGCCCAGGCTGGATCTTTGCATGACTGGTGCTTAATCAAAGCTTGGGGTTAAAGTGCAAGAAGGTATTTGAGATTATTAGGGTGGAAAGGAGATTTAAAGATTACTAAATTCAGCTTTTTAGGAGATAAAGACAAAAGAAAAGAGAAGCGGCTTTCTCCCACATCAGCCAGCTTACTATGAAGTGGAAGTTGTGTGGAGGCATCTGTGGTTGCAGCACTGTGTCTTGCAGGATTGTGTGGAGCTGGGTGGCTGTCTGTGTGATGACTAATTTTATGTGTCAACTTGACTGGGCCACAGGGTGCCCAGATATTTGTCAAACATTATCCTGGGTGTGTTTGTGGGGGTGTTTCTGAATGAGATTAACCTTTAAATCAGTAGACTAAGTAAAGCAGACAGCCCTCCCTAACGTGTGTGGGCCCTATCCAATCAGTTGAAGGCCTGCACAGAATAAAAAGGCTGATTCCTTACCCTAAGCACGGGGCCATTCCTTCTTACTGACTACCTTTGAGCTGGGACATTGTTTTCTTCTTGCCTTCTGACTTGAAATGAAACATCGGCTCTTCCTGGGGCTTGAGCCTGCTGACCTTCCTACCAGAACCCTACCATGGTGCTCCTGAATCTCCAGCTTGCTGACTCACCCTGCGGACATGGGACTTTTCAGCCTTCATAATTGCGAGAGCCAGTTCCCTACAAGAAATCTCTGTCTCTATGTATATATGTACACATATAAATACACACACACACCACACACACACACACACCCTATTGGTTCCATTTCTCTGGAGAACCCTGACAGACACAGCCAGGACTGTGTGTTGGGAGTTTTGTGGAGTGGAGCTGTGCAGTGGTCTGTGACCCAGGGGCATTGTTCTGGTGTTGAAATGTCTTTGAGTGGCCACGTGTTGGGTGCTGGGACTGAGGACAGCACAAGGCCTTCTTATTTGACTGGGTAGATCGGGGAGAGACAGAGTGGAGGTTTCTTTCCCTGTCCTTTGGGGAATCCCAATTCTACTCCCTTGTTCTGAGAGTTTGGTGGACTATGTCACTGTTTCTGGGTGACCTTAGGTAAGTTGCTCTCCCCTGGTGTGTTCACCTGTAACGTGGGAATAATAATCAAATCGGATAATAATCAAATCTGCTTTACTGATTATTCTAAGATGCAGTGAGATAATGTGGGTGAAAGTGTTTTGGAAAATTTATGCAGTGCTACACAAGTACAAGGTATTATTATTATTGCAATTAAATAAGTCTGAGCTCTTCCTCTCTGCTTACAGCAACCCTTGGTCTTTTCATATGCTTCCTTGCAGGAAGACCAAAACCAGTGCTTTTTAATCTTTAATGTGCAAATGAATCACTTGGGATCTTGTTAAACTGCAGATTCGGATTCAGTAAGTCAGAGTAGGCCTAGATTCTGCATTTTCATGCTCCCAGGTGATACCAATATTTCTGGTCTGGGGACCTGAACTATCTCTTCATAGGAAAAGAGACCCAAATCTTTCTATAATGTATTGAAAAGAAACAATTTAGAAAATACAGTAGACATATGGGCTTATTAAAATTGCTTGTAGTCAGAGATACTTATTGATCACAAAAGATACATTTGGGTCTTTGAAAAGATGAAGTGAGAGAAGGAAGTGGGAAAGAGGAAGGAATGAAGGGAGGAAGGGAAGGCAGAAGGAAGAGAGAGAAGAGGGGAAAAAGTAAGAGAGAGAGGGAGAAGAGAGAAGAGAGAAGAGAGATAGGATGGACCCAAGAAGCCCTGGACTGATCACTTCCTGGACTTCTCTGTGGAACAGCCACCATTGGTCTTACTAAGAGAGTTTGTGCTGCCCATTCTTGAGCCTACACCGTTGAGGATTCTTTCAATTTCACCTGGGATGTTCTGCTTTTCCTCATTCTCAGTCTCCCGATGGTAGAAGTAATTGAAGTTGGAGACAATGACAGGCACAGGGAGGGCAATGGTGAGGACCCCTGCAATGGCACACAGAGTGCCCACAATCTTCCCCCCTGGGGTGGTCGGGCACATGTCCCCATAGCCTACAGTTGTCATGGTGACCACTGCCCACCAGAAGCCATCAGGAATGCTAGAGAAATGGGACTCTGGCTCATCTACCTCAGCAAAGTAGACCGCGCTGGAGAAGAGGATGACTCCAATGAAGAGGAAGAATATGAGCAACCCCAACTCCCGCATGGACGCCTTCAGTGTTTGCCCAAGGATCTGCAGCCCCTTGGAGTGGCGGGAGAGCTTGAAGATGCGGAAGACCCTCACCAGGCGGATGATCCTCAGGATGGCCAGGGACATGTTCTGTTGGGCACTCGGCTCTGTCTCCTGGGCAAGCTCTGTGATGAGAGTTGCAAAGTAGGGGATAATGGAGATGATGTCAATGATGTTCATGATGTTCCTGAAGAAGTCAGTCTTGCTGGGGCAGACCACAAACCGGAGCACCAGCTCAAAGGTGAACCACATGATGCAGGTAGACTCCACCATGAAGAAAGGGTCAGTGAACATGGTCTGGGAGAGGACTGTCTTGTTCATGTTGAGACTGGGGTCTCTGACCACCTTCAGCTCCCTATCCTCCCGGAACTCTGGCAGTGTCTCCAGGCAGAAGATGGTGATGGAGATGACTACAACCAACACTGAGACCACAGCCACACTACGGGCAGCACTGGAACTCTCAGGGTATTCAAAGAGGAGCCAGAACTGACGGTGGATGTCATTGGTGGGTAGCAGTGTTTCAGGGTCTTTGATGAAGCCTTCATCCTCCCGGAACTGGTCCATGGCCTCACTACCCAGCTCATAGAAGGAGATTTCATCAGCAAAGATATCAATAGGAACATTGGCTGGGCGCCGAATTTTCCCACCAGATTGGTAATAATAGAGGATTCCATCAAAACTGGGCCGGTTCCGATCAAAGAAATACTCATTTCTCATGGAGTCAAAGAACTGCATCCTTTTCTCCCGGTCTCCCAGGAGAGTCTCTGGGAATTGACTGAGGGTTCTGAGCTGGGTCTCAAATCTCAGCCCAGCAATGTTAATGATCACCCTCTGGTTTCCTTCATTCAGGACCACTGGCTCAGGCCCTGGGGGGTCAGCATAGTCTCCTGGAAGCTTGGAGAAGGCCGTCTCATGGTTGGTGCTGTCGCTGATGAGGATCTTCCAGTTGGAGAAGGAGCTTCCCCCAGGCTGGCCTTTTGGGCTGGTTGAGTCGAAGTCTGTGGCATAGCCTGGCTCTTCTTGGATTTCATCTGAGTTATCAAAATTGACCAGCGCAACCTCCATTTCTTTCCAGCCACACACATCCATTCTAGGGGAGCCAGGGAAGAAGCATGAAGATCCTCAGCCTTTGCTGCCTCCTGTGAGCTATGGAGAAGAAGAAGTTCATTATACAGGATCCAGGGCAGAATACAACTGGCCCTTGTTTATTGAGGTAAGGCATACCAGTGACTTATTTGTAGCTTGGGAAGGAACATCATGGTTATTTTGGCAACATGCTTCCCTTGAAATCATTTTGAACCCCTGAGTTTGCATAAACTAATAACTAGAAGAAATTGCAAAAAAAGGATCCTGGCAAAGAGGGAGAGATTCTCCCCAGCAAAGGATAGTCTTCATATGTGATGGCAGAGGGGCCATGCTAAAAGAGGAAGTTAACATTCCTTAATAATAAAAAGTATGATCTTGTATTTGCATGAAGCCTTCTGTCTACCCAAACACGTCTCCATGCCCAATCTCATTCGTAATGCCTCTCTTTCTCTCACAGCAACAGCCAGTCCTTCACACATCCTTTTGGTCATGTCTTCAAGTCTTCAAAATATATCTGGAATTCAACCAGTTTGTGTCACCTCTACCCCTGCTCCTGGACCCAGTGGTGAAGGATGGAACCAGACCTATGGACCCAGTGGGGATTTGTTTGGGAAGGAAAAACAAGAGGCTGGGCTGGCCAATCGACAGTGTCCTCTAAACGACCCCTCTCCTGGAAATAACTCCTAGAGTTGTTTTGAAGGTACCTCAAATGAGATAACATGTGTAGAATGCTTGGTGGAAAGAAAGATCACTATATTATAGCTATTGTTGTCTTTTGTCAACTTTCCCACATAATAAGCACTTTAGAAACTACCAGCAATTGGAATTTTTTTAGCCTGGGCCCAAGGTGTCCATAGGGATTAATTTCATTTTGAGAAATCATTTTAGGTGGGAAGGAAGTAAATAATTGCGTGTGTGTGTGTGTTTGTGTGTGTGTGTGTGTGTGTGCTGGAGGTGGGGTTAGGAAATCATGTCCAGTGGGCTTGGACATCTCTACACATAGACTAATATTTCTTTCCTCAGGTTCATTCTAGCTTCAATTTCAACTGAAGCCAGGCAGGCTCGGGGTGGGAATGGGAGAGAAGTAAGAGACTTAGCTTCAGGCAAAATCTGCAGTGGTCATAGCCTTGGAGAGGTTTCCTTTACAGGGACAAGGCTAACCTGCAGTGTAGTGTTGTAGTCTTTTCAAAGTGATTCCACATTCACTTACCTCATTAGATGACAATAATCATGGGAGGTTAGATGTTATCTCTGTTTTGCAGATGGGGAAACCAAATCACAGGGACAAAGTGACTTCCCAAGGTCACATAACTAGTGCTATGGAGTCCTGACCTAAACCTGGCCACGGCCTTCTGGCCCAGGGCCTTTCCCGATAGACCATGGAGTCCCTATATGGAAGCTGAGCCTTGTGGGGAGCTGTAGGCCAGGGCCACAGAATTGTCAGGGGCCCAGAGCTCTTTCCATCCCATGACCCATTTTCTCAGTTCAGGTGCCATGTGTCGAGTGATGAGCTCAAGTCTGGTTGGTCAGCACTGGTAGAGCACCCATTCTACCTCTCAGGAGTGTGTGGCCATTGCAAACAGCCTCATTTCATGGAGCTACTGCTTCCTCAGCTGTGGAATGAGGAAGGATGTGCCCACTGCCAAGCATGCCACGTGCCAGCCTGCTGTGCAAGGCTCAGCGAGCAGTAGGATGGCTGGGAGGCAGGATGGAATCTGAGAATAGAATCAGTCCACGCGAGCTCAAATCCTGGCTCTGTACATGGTAAGCACTGGAGAAATGTAGCTATCCCTTCACAGTGATTTGAATGATGATTTGGGGGCCTTTCCTGAACTGCTTGGCAGCTGGATGGCTGTGAGTGGGGGACTCCAGCTCTGTGCTCATCTTGTGTCTTCAGAGCACCATTTTCTCCCATGGGGTCTTGGACCGCAGGTGGTGCTCCCTGCTGATTATCTTCCAGGTGTGAATCAGTCCCGCTTTCTGAGCGGAATGAGTACCATCAGTGAGCTTTGGGCAAGGTTTTGGGACCACTTCCATGGTTCTGGCCAAGGCTAGAGTGACCCTTATCAGCAAATTCTCTGGAGGTCAGTGGCAACAAGCTTGTGGGATTAGGGAGAGCTTCTCTGGTCAAATAATTAACTTCCTTTTCTGGGAGTCAGGCCGTTTCCCTTCTCCCCACCTCCTAGGTGCCTCTTTGTCATCTCCATCCCCAGGTCGAGTGACAGATAGGAGGGTGTTTGATGAGGGTCTGATGGTGTGGAGGTGGCAGACAGTGCCAAGGTCAAACAGCATATTCCGTGGTCTACAGAAGTGTGCTGTGCAGGCGGCTCCACCTGCCCCATTAGTAGTAAATGTTAATCATTAAAACAAAGAGAAAAGAGAACCGTCTTGAGGATAAGGACCTGGTATGAGGCTCTGCCCCACCACTTAAGAGTGTATATTTTATAGCAAATAATTGGGTTTTATGACTCAACTTTCTAATCTATAAAGTGGGTAAAAATAATAGTAATTCCAATCTCAAAGATTATACTGAGAATGAAATAAGGTAATAACAGTGAAAGCATTTTGTAAATTGTAATCGTAAATTGTAAAATTACAAAAATCATCCTTTACACTTTCCTCCCCTCGGCTCCACACATAAACCCAATATAACATGCTCGTAGAAAGCATGTTTCATGTGAAGAACTGCAGGAGGAATTCTCAGCTCACTATTCTCCCCTTCTGCTCGGCCCAGTCCCGACTCCATGTCTTCATCCTTGTTTTGCTCCTGCTTCTCATATGCTTTCTACTCCCCTGCCCTCCCCCGACTATCTATTCCTCCCTGCCCATCTGGGGACTGTTCAGATCCTACCTTGTCCCAGGAGCCTGCCCTGGCTAGTGTCTGGGAGAGCCCTTTGTCTCCCTGTGCTGCTAGTCTGCTTGTGTACATGCTCACTTTTGTCCTCAGTTTGGAGCACCAGCTTCCATGGGGTCAGCCTTCACTCTTCAGCTCTCTTGCAAGTTTTCAGGGTGCATGATTGTGTTTTGCAGAGCTTTTCCTGTCAGCCTGCTTGGTCTTGGAGGACAGGATTCCCATCTGATCCCACCTGCATTGCCCCAGTGTCCAGCTCAAAGTTGCAGATTGGAGGGTGGCTGATGAGGGGCAGGGTGGTGTTGGAGGTAGTGGGGCAGTGCCAATTTTAAACAGTGTATCCTGTGGATGTAGAGCGATTATTTGCTAAGCACTTGCTTGTTAAGTAGGTGAATGAATGAAGGAATGTTGTAAGCTCATGAAGGCAGGGACCATGTCTGTCTTATGCACCACTTGGCTAGCCCACCTATGCGTGCAATTCATCTCTGGTAAGTGAGTGAATGAATGAGTGATGAATGAATGAGGGGTGGTGGTTGGTGCATGGGCTCAGGGCCAGGACACCTGCATTGCCTCTACAGTTCTGTGATTACTGATTGCTTGCATTACCTCATCCAGACTCCATTTTTTCATCTGTAATAAGAAAATATGCAGAGTCAAAGGAGCTAGATAAAAAGGATATGCATATAGAATAATTCTATTTATATGAAATTCTAGAAAATGCAAACTAATCTAGAATGACAGGAAGCAGATCAGCAATTGCCTGGGGATGAGGATGGAGAGGGTGAGGGCAGAGTTACAAAGGGGCTCAAGATTGTAGGGGTGAAGTTTATGTTTCTTATTTTGATTTTGTGATGGTTTCACAAGTCTATTCACTAGTCAAAACTTATCAAGTAGCACACTCTAAGTTTAATGTGCGTCATTGTATTTCAACAAATCTGTAAAAAAGAAAAAAAAGGCAATCACACAAACAAAAGAAATAAAAGTGCCAGTGGCAAATAAAAGAGTTTGCAAGTGATTCCTCAAGATTTTAGCAAGGACCAAAGGAGATGGTACGAGGATGCTCTGTAAACTGCATGGGTCATGTGGAAAAAGGGGGTTACTCTTGCATAGTGCTCACTACGGTGCACAGCACCGTGTCTGTTCATGTTGCAAGAGCTCAGCAAACTGTTTAGGAAGAGTGAATGTACCCTGAAGCCCAGGGCCAATCTTGGTGCCCAGAGACCACCCAGCAGTGCTATATCCCTGCAGATCAGGCTGTGGGTACTTTATCCTCTCTCAGAAATGTGCACAATGTCAAGGAAGCCCCCGGGCCATGGCAGGCTGGCTCTCTCAGCTAGGTGCTTGGCATTTTGTCTGTTTAGGGGTGTGAGAGAAGCCTCTGTTTGCACTGGAAAATATCTGCTTCTCTGGAAGGGTTTCACCCTTTCAATAGGCTTTTGTACTATAATTACTATTTCATAACAGTCAAGATCAGAGTTGTTTCTGCCCCTTGGACTCACAGTCTGAGCTGCCCCCCTCTATCTCACACTCTGGAAGGAGATGGATGCCTTGGTTGGGGTGAGTCACTTGGCGAAGCTGGAACTGCAGAGCTGTGGGTATTTGGGGGCTGGCTCCCATTGCAACGGGCAGGGGCCTAGAGTCTGTCTTAGATCTTTTGATCTGCCCAGTGATCCAGGGCCTCAATGGAATTGCCATTACTCCAGGCTGAGCTCTCACCCATAGCTGAAGTGATCATCACTTTCAAGAGTCGTCCATAACGTCCGATTTGACATGTAGTCTCTGTGCTTGCCTGGCACAGTGCTGAGACAGTGCACTGGATTGAAACAGATCTCTTTTCCCTGCTGAACATACTTGCACTTTCCTCCCTCCAGGCCACCACGTGGGCAGGTCCTGCCACCTGCATACTTTACTTCTAACCTCACCTGAAGGTGAAGCTTTCTCTAAGGACTCCAGGTGAAGGCACTCTTGCCCTTCTGAGCACCCCCTGGAAAATGTCTACATTTCCTTCTTGGCATTTTATTTGATTAATGTTTTATCTCCTAGAACTTTGTCATCTTTGGGTCCCTCAGCATCTGGCACGTGGGAACAGGCTGACTCCCTCACTATCCCGGAGACCCCTATGCTTTCCCATCTTCTGACCTCTGCTCATCACCCTTCCCCAGCAGCCAGACGGACTTGAGTTTGAATCCCATCTTTTTACCCACTAGGTATGTGACCTTAGGCACATCACCACCTTTGTGAACTCTGCTTTCTTTCCCTCTAACTGGGTCTAATCACATCTTTCTTCTGGCTTCTTGGGGGAAAGAATGAGATAGTGTACAGCACTTTGCCTGTCATGCAGTAGGCATCCCATGGACGGGAACTGATCTTTTTTGGGAAGCTTCCCTGCCCACGTGATGCAGACCTCAGCCATCCCAGCTGCCCCTTCTATGCCCTGTAGCTCTTCACGTTGGCAGCCAGACTGAGGATGAGGCTTTTGGTTCAGGTGACCTCTTCCCTGACTGGACCAGGCACTTCCTGCAGGCAGGGCATGGGGAGGGGCTCAGCCCTGTGCTTCTCCCAGAACAGCCGTGTAGACATCTGTGGCTAATGCCAGGGCTGTGGACCTGGCTTTTCAAGGTCACAGAGCTGTACCAAGCAGGCAGTGTCTAGAACCCATCCCATGGCCTTTCCCCATGGGTCAACTTTGGTTGCCTAGCAACTCCAACACCTCCTACACATTCAGGTGAGGCAGCAGCTGTTCCTTAGTCAGAGAATGGTTGAAATAAGTAATCATGCAAAGACAACTGTGTGTACTGCATCTCAGGGCCCCAAGGCCCCGGTGACAGGGAGCTCAGATGTCGCAGGGCTGGAAACAGGTAGGAGGATGAGGGATTGGGCAGCTGGGCCTGACTCTCCGGTCCTTGAGTGAATGAGTGAAGGACTGAAGGAAGATGGGGTGAAACACAAACCGTGGCACCGCTTGTGACTGGACAGAAGAGGGCGCTGCTGTCTTACTGGAAGCAATCCCTGGGCCACTCGGAGGACCCTTTACTTCCCTCTTTGATGCCTCTTTTCTTTCACCTTAGGGTCAGCCAGGTCTCAGGTCTTGCAGATTCTCCCCAGTGAGTGGCTCTCAAACCCGCCCCTTTCTGGTCTGCCCCTCTTAGAGCCAAGCCCCATCTCTTCAGTTCATGCTGAACCACAGCCCGGCCGGAAGAGTGTGGATTCTGTTCCTCTCTGTCTCACGTGGTCGGGATTATGTTGCCTCACTCTCCAAGAGCCTCAGTTTCCCCAACCAGGGAAAGGGAAGATGGGGTCCTAGGCAAGACTCACTGGCTCTGCTGCTCACTGTAGCCCCTCTGGTCCCTCGAGTGCCCAACTCCTCCAGCCTTTCTGACTGGAAAGCAGAGGTGGTGATGTCAGCTTTAGGGACATGGAAAGGGTAGAGCTGGAAACCAAGAGCAGTGCCCATCAGGAGACCTGAATTCAGTGGGGAGGTCAGCAGGCTGGGTGTGTGGGCTGCCCCTCATCCGGCCTGAGGCAGGCTCTCCATCCTGGTCAGGAGTGCAGGCTCTGGGGGCAGACAGGAGGGCCAGCTCCCAATCCTGGCTTGGCCACTTACTGTCTGTGTGACAGAGAACAAGTTACTTATGCTCCCTTCACTTAGGGTTCTTCATCTTTACAGTGGCCTTGCTAGCACCTCCCTGGAAAGGGTGTGGTGAGAAAATGATGTCACATAGAAAGCACGCAGCATGCAGTAGGCGCTCAGCAAATGCTGGCAGCTGCTATTAGTTGGGCCTGGTCAGGGACCATGGGGTGGGGGTGGCCATTCCTCCTTTCCCTGTCCTGCCATCGGTAAAATGGGTTTCACCTTTACTAGTATAGCAGCCAGGCCCTTTCAGAGGCTGTCCATGCTGATGCCGAGCCTGCTGGGACAGGCATGATGGTCAGTAAGGGGAAGGCCTCAATGTTCCTGGGCCGTCCGAGGCTGGGTAGAACTTGTACGGCCCATGCTCTAAGCCCCTCTGTCTGTGGTGAAGCTGCTTCCTCCTGTCCTGCCGTGAGGGGTGAGGTGGTCACTTGGTTACCTACACTCCTGCTGACCACACAGTTCCACACAGGATGTGAGCCTCAGGATGTGCCCTAAGAAAGGTGGAGATTATTACCCCCATTTAGCAAGTAAGACAACTGAGGTCCAGAAAGATGTATGATTGGCCCGTAGTCCTTCAGTCACTACGTTATGAAGCTGTGTCTCAAACCCAAGTTTCTATCACAGTTCCACGATAGCAGATCCACTACCACGTGTGGCCTACTGTCATTCAGCCAGGGGCAGTGTCCACACACATACACAGAGACATGGACACACACATGCAGCACAGACAAACAGACACACAAATATCCACAACAGACACACTCAAGCACACACCAGCATGGCTATGTGTGTCTTCTCACACAGCCACGGACATATCCATGCTGCACTTACAATTACCAAGATACCTGAAGACGGAGATAGGCATGTACTGGTGTAAATATGCAGGCACACATGAGAGGGTTCCCATGCACAAGTTTGCAGTCCCCCAAACCACCCACGTTGCACAGATGTTTCTGTTCCGGGTGTGCCCTGACACCCCCTTCTCCCATCTAGTCTCTCTGCCTCTCAGAACAGGAGAATGTTCTGTTACTTGGAGCAATTGAAAGAAGACAAGGAGGGCTGGAGGGGGCGCAGAAAGCTGGTCACGTGACTCTCTTCCTTGTTAGAGTGTCGATGGGCACAGCGTGGGCAGTCTGTCTCTCTCCCTATGCGGACTGCTCAAGGACAAAGCTATCTTCCTAAAGGGATGAAATGATGCAGGCAAGAGTTCTTTCATTTAAAATCCGAGCAACAGCAGCGATGCTGAAAAGAACGATCATGGAATAATTTATTCCTGCAGGAATATAAGAGCCTACAATTTAACAGCTATGAACCATGGAGACCGGAACAGCTGTCTCTCAGCACTGGGTGAAATACTTTTGCTCTGGAAGCCAACTGGGAGGCAGGACTCCTGGGGTCTTTTTGCTGGACCTCTTGATTTTGTTCACCGTCAAGTCCCCATATTGCCTTCTTGTTTGCTCTGGAGAGAAGGGAGCATCTGCCTCTGATGGTAATGAGTGCAGTTTCTGGATACCAGGAGAGACCACAAAGAAGTAATGGGTCTAGAAACCTGAGGAACTTCCTGCAGGTTCTGCCTGTGCATGGTGGTAGCTGAGGAGCTGGTTTCATCAGTACCTGCACCTTCAGCAATGCAGCTTCTGCTCGAGTCTGTCATGGGTATTTACCCTTTGGACTTTGGGAAGTGGAAAGCTCATTGCAGTTTTGGGCTGGCCCTCTGCAGAGTTCTGATGTCAGCCTTACTAAGCAGGTCCTTGGGGAGGTGTGGAGCTAGGAGGGACACTGCAGAGAGCTGGGGCTGAGCTGAGCGCTCTCCGTACACTCACGATGCCCTGTCCTCAACTAGGTCCCAGTTTCAACCTCTCACCCGGTATCCAGCTGCTGCTCCCTGAGGGAGCTTAGACAGAGCCCCACCAAGTTTCCTTCTTGACCAGCTCAGCTGAGCTGTGGGGTGTGAGATGGGGAAAGGCAGATTAGCAGTAGTGTGCTGGGGTTTTTGTTCCTGTGAAATTTCTCCTGCCCATCCCCCGAAATATGGGTTTGTTTTTACCCATTCCCAGAATATAAGAAGGAATGATTTTAGATGAAATTGTAAGGTAGGGGACATTTCTATTTAATCCTCCACTCTTGCCAGCTGGCTCTCAGCCACCAATTTTCATGAAGCCAGTTTATCGGCTGGAGAGCATGGGATGTGGAGTCTGTGGACATGAGTTCATGTTTGCCTCTGCTTCTCACCAGCTGTGTAGCTTTAGGGGAGTCACAGTAGTTTGCTAAATCTTAGTTCCTTCATCTTTAAAACAGTCATGCAAACATCTGCCCTGCAGACTATCCCCTGATACTCTGTATGGAAGGTTCTTAACAACATCTGTGTTGAATGAATAGGTCTGAAGCCCATGTGAGATAACAGATGTCAGAATGCTCGTGAGAACACCCCTGAGCCAGGTTTGCCCACCTAATGAGGAGCCTTTCTGAACTAAGGTGCTTCTCTGATTTTCTCAATAACATGCTGCAATTCACCGTTGATACATTTACCTAAACTTGCCTCATCCCTTCCCCACATCCTCCCTTCATCCTCCCAGGAGGCAGTTTATTTAGTACGGTGTTTACAAGCATTGACTCTGGAGCCAGCAGGGTTTGCAATCTCAGCTCTGTAACCAACTAGTCCTGTGGCCTTGTGCAAGACACTTAAACTCTGTGCCTCAGTTTCTTCATTTGTAAAATGAGAATACCTATATCATAGGGCTGTCAAGATAATTAAAGGGGTGAATGTAAAACACAACAGCATCAGACACATGATGAGCATGATGTAAAAGCTGGTTACAGTATGTGCAGGGGCCCAGGCCTGGCTGCCCTGGGGAACAGCTGCCTTGCCTTGGCCAGGCTGTGAAAGCATAACTGGAGCCTTCCTTTCATGCCCCTGTGATTGTCTGAGCTCACAGTATCTTCTCCTGCCCCCAGGGCGTACCCTGGTCTGGTTCTCTGCTCAGGTAAAGGCCTCTTTCTCTCAGACCTTTACACCCATTAGTTTCCAAAGCCTGTGGGATCTGCCTCCATGAGGTCCCATCTCTGCCCCACCTCTCCCCTTTCCCTCCCATTGCCAGCCATTGTTCAGATGTCACTCCTTGCCTGGATTGCTGCCACGGCCTCCTCAGTTCTTTCTGGCCTCCCAATGTGGTTACCAGGGTGCTCCTCCGCACAGCCAGTGTGGATCAAGTCACCCCCGCACAAGGCCTCCAGTGAATCCCTCCACACCCAGCCTGGCACACATCCTGTGTGTGCCTCTGTCTCCCATGTTGTGGTGGGACCCTGGCCTCATCTACTCTCTGCAGCCAACTCTAGCGTCTGTGGACACATGTAGCATCCACCAGGGAACTGGAGGGGGGAGTGCACTTGGCCCCTGCTCCACCTGGCTGTTGCCCACCATACCTTCTTCCTTGCCTGAACAGGCAGCCCAGGGCCAGGCAAGCAAACCCTGTGGCTAAGTGTTGACACTGATGAGCAAAATGCCAAATGCCAGCCTCTCCTTTATTGTGAGCACCCCAATCCTGAGTTATTTTCTTGGGGTTACCTCCCTTAAGAACTACACTATAGCTATGTTCCAGGATTAATTAAGCTGCATGACCTTAAGCGTGCTACTTAACTTCTTTATGTCTCAATTCCTCATCCATAAAGTGGAGGAAATAATAATTTGTACAGAGAGATTTGGGGGAAGGATTCATATCCTTGTATCACCCCAGTACCTAATATGTTGCCTTGCACATAGAAGAACCTCTGAAAATATTTGTTGAATAATTAATTGATTGGTGCACAAAGGCATGAGCTACAGAACAAAGCACCCGTGGTGGAATTGCAGGCATTTGCCTGTGGTGGGTGGGGCGGGCAGTGAGGCTGCCTATGTGCCTGACAAAATACCACGGAGGTCATTCTCTATTCTCCTGGCTAAAGTTCTTCTGCTGCTGGCTTCTAGGCCTGTTCTTCTATTGACTCTTACGTGGGGCTTTGAGCGGAGGACTGATAGTGGGGCTCTGGGGCCTCCTTAAACCCCAAGAAGGCTCCAGAATTTCTGGAGCAGAAAGGGGCATGGTGCTTGGGGTTGTGGGGGCAGCTCTGCTTTCTTCTTGTGGAAAGACAAGGTCCAGACATAGGTGGGGAACTGAAACCGGTGTTCTTGGAGGGCTGAGGGCTAAATGAGCCAGGAACGTAGACCATAAGAATAATGTGTCTCCCTGAGAGCATGCTGGGAGATGAACCGATCTGGCTAGCATGTGCTTGTTGCCATGCATGCAACTGAATTTCCCCGGAATGCTCCAGGAACTCCAGGAGAAAGACACTTGGGGCCGTTAGATATGGTAGTTAAGATCCAGGTGCAGAGATTGAAGGTGGGGCAAAGGAATAAAATGTGTCCAAGAACTCACCAGCAGGAGCAGTAGAAGAGAAGGTGTGTCTTCTTCGGCCTGAGTGAGGCTTGGGTGCTCTGGCTGGGTCAGCTCTCCATGGGGGATCTGCTGTTCTCCAGGTGAAGAAGAAGATTGGCAAGAAGGAGCCTGCCCACCTGGTGCCTGGGATTCAGAAATCCTATCCTTCTGTGAAACAGGATCTCCCTGGCTGTCTCTGTCTCTGGAGGAGGCTGGAGAGAGGATCCAGTAGTGAACAGTGGGCAGGGTACAGGGTGGCAGGGCTCCAGGGCCAAACCGGGCAAAGTGAACTCAGGAAAGTACAACCCTCCAATGTCAGGGCTTAAGGTGCACAGATCAGATACTGATGCACTCAGGGTTTGAGTTAGCTACTGACTCAGGGTGTTTCCTAAAGCCAGTGATAACATGCAGGCAGCAGAGGGTGGTGGTGGTGGGCTTGTGTCTCCCAATCGTACCCCCACTCATAGGATACCTTGCGTGACTGGCTAATCAAGTCGGGCATTGCTTTCCTGGTCTCCTCAGTGACTGCCCCTGCCTGGCACTGAAGAGTTTACGATGGGCCTCTGCCCACCTGCTGCAGGAAGGGTCAGGGTAGGGGATAAAGAAGGATGCTTGGTTCAGTCCCATGGGACCTGAGGGCTGGAACCTTGGCCTGACTGAGCTGATATACAGAGCTTTCTCAAACTCTAGCCAGACCCTTTCCAGTTCCCTGGGAGGGCTGTGGCCTGGAGGAGAGACAATGTCTCCTTCACCCACCTTACTTCCTTCATAAAACTTTCTAGTCCTGTGTCCCAGATCCTTGGGGGTGGAGAGGAAGGACACTGCCCCAGCTCTCTGACCTTACCATCCTGAGGGGTTGTATTTGGGTAATAATATGAAGGCGAAGCAGAGATGTGGGATAAGACTGTATGAGAGCTAGAAGACCTGGCATTGAGTTTATAGCATTTAATTGCTGGTGACCTTGAGCACATTCCTTAAGCTCTCTGTGGCAATACAGCACAATGATTCAGCACATAGGCTCTGGAGGTGACTGTCTGGGTCCAAATTCAGGCTTAGCTACTAGCTGTGTGACCTTGGACAAATTACCTAACCTTTCTGAGCCTCCATTGTCTTATCTATAAATGGGAATGAGAATAATAGTACACCCCTCAAAGTGTTGTTGTGAGGTTTAATTGAATTAATACATATAAAACACTTAGAACAACGCCTGTCCTGGCGAAATCACTCAGTAAACATAGCTGTCATATTTTTGAGTCAATGACTTCTACATGTTCTCTGTCTACTTTCATAGTCAAGAGACCATTATTAGATAATGAACTTAAAGTGCTTTGTAAGCTATAAAGTGCTGAGGAGATTTAGGAATAAATATTGCTATTAAAAATAGGCAAAACTGTATTTGGGGAGCACAGGCTGCACCTTCAGGGCCTCCCCATGTGTTAAGAGCTCCCTGCTCCTCACTGGATAGCCCTGGGCTCTTCCTCTGGTACTGCTCTATTATCAGGCCCCATCCCTTCCCCTTATTTCCTTTGTAAAACTATCCAGTCTGGCATCCCAGTGCCCTGCAGCTGCTGGGTGAGGATCAGCTGATCCCATGGAAATTGTGGGTTTTTTTCTCGGGAACCTGGAGATGCCTTTTCTGCAGAAGGAGCTCTAATGGCAGGTGTTTGGGGCCATGTTGGGATGAGAAACCTTCTGCTGTTCCTCATGGAAGAAACTTTTGCTGTTCCCAGCTTATTTTCCTATGTACAGGGCAGCTTGTTGCCCTGTTCCTTTTGCTATAGGCCTCCATCTTAGAGACGGGGTGGCACCCCAGAAAGCCTGGTGGCCACCCCACCAATTCCTTGAGTTGAGGTCTGAGTTCTGGCTCAGGAATTGTTTGTGGCCCACCATGATTGCTCAGGTCCCGTTATAGCGCAGCTCCCCAGGCCAGGCAACAGGGCGGCACAAAGGCCTTTCCCATCAATAGCTGATGAGTCCATTAGTAAATGGTGCACTATCTTCCCATGAGCAATGCCCTCCCCGCTCCCTTGGCCTTTCTCTTTTTTTTTTTTTTTTTCCCCTCCTGTGACTCCTGTTTGCTGTTGCTTCCCCCTCAGGGTTACCTGGCTGGTCATGTCCTATGAGGGGTGGATAAAAGACTAGACCCCAGTGGGTGAGGGAGCCAGAACACCTGGCACACTGCCACTGCCCAGAGGCAGAAGGCTGTGCCCAGGGACTGTGCCTGTCTTCCTTGCCCCAGGGAGGCCCCTCTCAGCAGGGACATGTATGTGCCAGGGGAGAGAGAATTCTGGCACTGATCTAGTAGGTTACCTCTCCTCTTGGGACCAATATTGGGGTTCTCTGAGGAGTGAGCATCTGAAAGGGCTGCCAGCAGGAGAAGAAGGAAGAGGCAGTGGGTTGAGGAGCACTCTGCTCACAGTTCTGCTTAGGTAGTTAATATGGATCTGATTAATCATCCTAAAGCTGCGAGTGCTCTTCAGACATCTCAGTGGATGTGATCAAGCCAGGAGGAAAGGTTTCTCCTGGGCCAAATGAATCAAATGGGACAATATAAATTTATTTACTAGGTTCAGCAACATTTGTTGTGCCACTGTGAGCCTGGCACTGAGCTGGGTGCTGGGATACAGAGTGGAACCCGTTGGCATAACTGAGGCTGTGCCCTGGACATAACTTTGCAATTGCTACTCCTACCTGATTTGTAGGAATAGGTTTACTTAGATATAATTGACATATAATAAACTGTACATATTAAAAGTGTACAATTTGATAAGATTTGACCCATGAAGCCACCACACCAATCAAGACAGTGGACATCCCTATCACCCTGAAAAGCTTCCTTAAGTCCCTTTATAATGCCTGTCACTTCTCCCTCATTCCAATTCCCAATCACTACAGATCTGCTTTCTACAGACTGGATAAAATTGTCTAGGATTTTGTATGAGTGGAATCATACAGCGTGTATTCTTTTTTTTTTTGTCTGGTACCTTTCATTCAGAAGAAATATTTTATGATTCATTAATGTTGTTGCATGTATCAATAGCTCATTTCTTTTTATTGTTGTGTAGTATTCCACTGAATGGATATAACACAAGTTGTTTATCCTTTCATTTGCTGATGTACTTTTGGGTTGGTTCCAGGTTTTGGCTGTTACAAATAAAGCTGCTGTGAACATTCATGTCTTAGTCTTCGTGTGGGCTTATGCTTTCATTTCCTTTGAGCAAATACGTAGGAGTGGAATGACTCCTACCAGTTTGATAGAGTTAAATGTCCAGCATCTGCAAAGAATCTCGGATTGGCCCAATCTGCCAGAATCCCTCCAGGATGCTCTTGGGTTCTTGGGAAGTTTTTTGTTTTGTTTTGTTGAGGAGAAAACAGGTGGACATGCACAGGTACCTTAGAGACAAACAGAAATTGGTGGGGATGCTTTGTAAATAACCATGGCTAAAAATTGTTTGCCTTTGAGCCAGTGGTATATCATCATTTGCAAGATAACTATCAAGGTGTATCAGCTAGCCATTAGCTTTGACCTCCAGGCTGCCATCTTGGAGCATAGCTGTGGCCAGAGAAAAGGCCTTGTCCAGCTTCCTGGGAACTAAGGGGTTTGTTTGGGCCTGGGAGAGTTGTGAACACCTGGCTCACACCTGGCTCCAGATGCCAGGGCAGCCGAGCCGCCACTGGTGGGCACTGTAGTGTCAGTTCCAGCTGTGAATAAACACAGGGAGCAAACAGTCCTCACCACTGTAACCCAGGCTCCTGACAGACTTTGTACATCATTCCATTTGGTGCCTGGGTACCCTTCCTTTCCCCCAGCTCCGAGTCCTGGTACAGGAGTGGCTCACCTCGGGTACTCAGGGTACCTCCTTTTCATCCGGGTAGTTGAGCTCAACCTGGCTGGGGCTCAGCCGCTCTTATCTTGGAGGCTCTGAGAAGTAGCCTCCAGAGACATGAATCCAAGAGAAATGAGGAGGAGGGCCCCATGGGCTTCTCAGCACCTCCAGTGACTTATTAATTGGTTAATTTTCCTATTAATCAACAACCAGTTTTTGCACAAAGAAACTGCTAGGTGCTTGGGTTATAGGGGGAACAAATGCAGATGCCTTTGAGGTACTTATGGTCCAAAAGGCAGCCCAACAAGAAGGCAATGAACGGCACGCTTACCATGAGGAGATTTGTGCTATGACACATGCAGACAAGCTCCAGGGACCGCAGGGTAGGGGGACCTAACTGCATCCTGCTGCGTGCAGGAAGATGGCTAGGGTGCTCTCAGAGAGGACTGTGCTCCCTGACCAAAGATGGAGGGCACCGGTGGGGATCACAGCTTAATATCACAGTGCCATAAGGCTGGGTGAGAAGGCTTTCTGTGGTTAGAAAAAACCCCACTTTTCTCCTTTCTTTTCCTCTTCCTGACGTTGCTTCTCTTCTCTACTCTTATTGCCACAGGAACCTGCCATTCTTGTCAGAAGTGTCAACTGAGAAGAAAATGCCAATGCATTTGAGCTGTGTGTGTGAAAGTCATGACAGGGAAAAGGAGCAGGAAACAGAGCCCAAATTGGTTACAAAATTCACTGAATAACAGTATTCACAGCAGCTAACATTTTTTGAGCATGTAAAATGTGCCAGGTACAGAGCCTAGTGCTTTACTTACATGACCTCATTTAATCTCCCTAACAATAGGAGTTGGTATTATGATGATCTCAGTTTTGCAGATGGGGAAACTGAGTCACCAGGGAAGTTTGTTTGCTCAAGGTCAGGGAGCTCCTGAGATGGCAGTGCCAAAATGTGAATCTAAACTGTGTTAAAAGTGTGTACCATGTGCAGGGCAGCAGTGAGTATAGTGGGTGGGGGGCTAACTCTGCCTAAGGGTCAGTGAGAGCTTCCCCGGGCAGGATGTGGCATTTGAGCTGAAGGACAAGTACTCCAGGCTAAGGAAAAGGGTGGAGGTGATGAAGGCATTCAAGGAGAGGAAGATTTTTTTTTTTTTTTCAAAGTCAACGTTCCAGGCTTAAGAGAGGAGGATTTTTGAGTGCAATGGCATGTAGGCCAGAGGAGCGAGTCTCTTATGACTGGAGTGTGAGGTTCTCAGCAAGAGAGGCCTCTAGGTTAGGTAGCATCTATACAGGCCACTACAGGGTGAAGATTGATAGTGTGGTCTGTTCACTGACTGGGGTGCCCGCTGCTAGCTTCCTCATCTGGCTAAGCCTGAGGCTGGGTGACCAAGGATGAAAAAGGAGCTGAGGTTTGAGACCCAGGGCATTTACAATCCGAGGCAGGGGGAGTTCTTATCATCATCATCATCATCATCATCATCATCATCATCATCACCATCATCATCATTCTTCTTTATTCAAAGGAAATTTTGCATGAAAATCTGAAATAAAACTAACAAAAGAGATGCTGCTCTGCTTGAATTAGGGGTGGGGTGGGGCCCTGAACCCTGACTGCTAGGTCCCTTTATTCCCTACTCCTTTGACCTCCCTAGCTCCCCACAACAGCCTGGAACCTAGTGGCTATAGTTGTTAGTGTTTCCAATGCTGCCTAGTAGAGGTCCAGTTGCTCTGACCCCACCTGGCTATCTCTTCTGGCCCCCTTCTCTCCAGCATGCAGGCCAAGTGACACAGCCCAATTTGGTCCCTGCTCAAGAAACTGATCTCCTTGCTCTCTACTCTGACCTCTGGGTTTTTTACCAACATCAGCTCTGGAGCAGGGCCAAAGGCCCAGGGCCTCTACCTGACCAATTGGACACTAAGACATGAAAAACGAACTCCCCTATCAGATCCCGGGGCCTCTCATGCTTCGGTCTAGGCTTGCCCTTCTGACCCAAGCTCCTGTCCTCCAGTTTCTGGGGCAAAAGGAGGAACAGGGCTGTGTACACCTCAGGGACCCGTCGATCACCCCAACAGTGCACGTTGGGACTAGACTTGGAAGGGAGAGAAAGATGCCACCCAAAAGCAGGGGGAGAGTGAGTCAAAAGGGGCAGGTGAACAAGGAGCTCTTTTCTGCAAGGTCAGGACACAAACTGCCATCGGGCCTGAATGCTCAGGGTCACAGATTCATTTTCACTGCCCCAGGCCAGCATGGACCCGCTCCATGTTGTCTCCTGGCACTTGAGGACATTAGTGGTGCAAGCAGGTTCTCTTTATACAAGCACATGATTGCTAATGTACACTCCAGCACTGTGCTCAGTGTTGAAGACAGAGATGTAGTTGGGAGAGAGGGGAACAAAAAGCAAAAAGACATGTAGATCCAGGACTGTCAGATGGAAATATCAAGAGCCACCTCATAGAATGCTGAGAGGACTGGATGAATATTGCATGTATATGCACCTAACTCTAAGCCTACTGCCTGGCAGGCTTTCAATAAACAGAGCTGTGAAATAAACAGGAAACTAATAGAAGTATTTGCTATGGGATCACAGAGGAAGGTGCACTTCAACTGGGGTGGAGGATGGAGCTAAGCAAAGGGAAGAGGGGAAGATCTTATCTCTCGGGAGCAGCTGGAGCTGAGTCATATAGAATAAATGGAATCTCCCAAAGCAGAGAAGAGATTTGTTTGTAGAGTGGAAGAAGAATATGGAGAAGAGCCTTCCAGGCACATGCAAAAGAAGGCAGGGATGTGCGTGTCAGCCAGGTTTATCTGGCAAACTCCAAGCTTGAAGGATCTGGCCTATACGACATCAGGATCCCTTCAACACAACATTGTATAATGAAGAGTTGCTTTAGACTCAGACAGACCAAGGTTCTGTGTCCCTGGTGCATTTCTTAACCTTTCTGAGTCTCAGTTCCTCAACTTGAAAGGGGAGTTTGCTGTCTACTTTGCTAGACTGCTGTGATGCAAGAGTGAAATGAACCCATGCAGTCAGGAAACGGCCCATGGCACTTTGCTCCTGCCTCCTCTATGAGGAACAGAACCTGAGACTTGGAATTCTGGAAAGGAGGTATCGGGAGTAGTTGGCTCCAGTCCCCTCTCAATGAGGAAGTCCCTCTACAGCAGTGCTTCCAGTTGATTCTCCAGCCTCTGTGCACCATTTCAGGCTTGTGCAAAGGTTGCTGGACCATTATAACCTTGACTTCAGTCGTTTATGGCATCCCACTCTCACTGCGTCCTAGGGGAGAGGTAAAAGGGGGAAGAGAGCAATTAGGAATAGTGCCCACTGGCCCATGGATGCAGAGTCTTAGTAGGGCCTCAGAAGCTGCTGATCCTACTCCTGACTTGTACAGGTGCAGAGGACTGTGATTTGCCCAAGGTCACCCAAGTGAGTTACTGGCAGGTCTTCTGATTTCCCTTGGCAGGGTTGTTCTACAGCAGCCTTTGGCTTAGCTGGCTCCAGCCTAGTGACATCACAGGGGAATTGGCCAATCCCCCTGCAGGCTCTACTCCTGCAGGGCTTTGTCCTTGGAGAGTCCTCCACTGTGTGTCACTCCTATCATCATTACTAACCTGGAATTCTGGAGATGTGGGATGGACTAGGCTGAACTGAGTGCTGTGACTGAGGCCTTGTCCCTGTATGACCAGGGAGACTAGGGCAGAAGGAGTAGACTGGAACAGGCTGGTGGGACTAAACCCACTGATGGGGTTGGGATAGGCTGGCAGTAGTTTTAGGAAGGGTATCGCACTGAGGAACCTGAAAGTTGTGCAGCTTCAGCTAAGAAGGCAGTGCTGGAGGCTGGGCACAGGTAGCAAGGTATTCCTACAGGGCAGAGCCCAGAGACCCGATGGAGTCTCAGCATAATGGAGCCAGCAGGCATCAACACTGGGGTATGTCTCATACTAGATCCTGAGGGGCAAGCACTGGCAAGAGCAAAGCAGAGCCCTAAGCCTCCTGCAGGAGGAACCAGCCACTGGCTGGCTTTCCAGATGTGGGCTCAGGCCCTGGGAACCAGGGAATGGTTAGTTGTGCCTGGCTGACGTGCTACTAGGGTCAGGCAGTCCAGCTATGGGGAAAGGAAGCTACAGATTCTGGGAATCATGCAGATCATAGATTGACTCATTCAGTCCAGCAGTGCCCTATTGGGCAGAGATCACAGTTCACAGCAGAATTAGATGAGAGGTGAGACCTTGGAGTACTGGAGTGCATCCTGGACCAGTAATGCCACTCAACTCGCTGGGTAACCTCTGGTAATTCTTTTAGCCTCTCTGAGCCTTGATTTTCCATCTGTAAACTGGGGGATCATACCCTGCGATGCCCTCCAGACAGGTGGAGGTTTGTGGGTTAAAATGAAAGGTATGCAGCTTCACAATGAAGTGATGAGCTGCCTCCCATCTCATTATGAGTCGTCCATCTGTGAGTCCCCTGGAGCAAGGGCTCTGGCTTCCCCTGTGTCTCCCACAGTGTCTAGGATGGGGCTGTGTCCCGCTGTGCAGACCGACTGAGAGGACGGGCCACAGCTGAGGCTAGCCTGCAGGGCCCTGGCAGCCGGCAAGGTTGCTGATGAGGGAACAGCCTGGTGATGGATGACGCTGCCAGCCTTTGCCCATCTGGCAGCCTGAGCAATTTGCATAAAAACAAAGACAGCTCCAGCGGCATGAAATATTGATGCCCTGAGACTTTCCAGAGTGGCGTCTCAGTCTCACTCAGCAAGGGCCCGGCTCCTGGCCCTGTGGTAATGGCGCCTCCTGCCTGTTGAGTTTCTTTCCAAAGGGCTGCAGGGAGGGAGAGTTGTCCTGGCCGCGAGGGCCATCTGGGAGTCCTTGTCGACATATATTAGTCTTGGGTTTCAGGTGATACTGACTTTAATCAAACTGGGTTGGAAAAAAACACGTTGGATCAGGTTCTGAATGGCTCAGTTTCTAGTCTGATGAAGGCATATGGGAGCTCAGTCCTCTCAGCAGGCCCAGGCCTCTCTCCGACCCTCACAGAGAAACCCACTGACCACATGGCAACCTGTCAAGAGTGACAGTATGGGGAGGGGGAGACCCATCCCTGAGGAAGCTGTAAGATGGGGAGGGGTGTAATTATGGGGGTGTATTCGCATCAGCATCCTGAAGGAGTCTACTAATGAAAAATCCCCACACAGTCCAGCAGTCATGCAGGGCAAACCCTTGCCTCCATCATTTGCAGATCCCTCTTCTAACAATGGAGCAGTGAGCAAGGTTGGAGGCAGCCCCCTCCCTCCCTCCCGCCCCTGAATCCTAGGGTGGAAAGAGGAGGGTGCTTTAGGTATAGGCAGATTTTGGGTCTTTGTCCTCAGGGCAGGGCCAGGACTCTACTTCTGTTTGGCTTCTCCCAGGAGGTGGGGGTGGTCACATAAAATCTGAGCTCCCTTCTCAGCTCTGTCGCTGCAGGCATTCCCTTCTGGCCCAGACCCTTCCTTCTCCATCTGCCAGAAGAGTGTGAACATTCAGCTCCAGCCAGATTCCTACCGCCAGAGCAGGCCAATCCTAATAGGTCTCTCCGTGTGAGCTCCTCCAGGATGCCGGCCAAGGCTTAGTCATCTTTGTATCCTCAGTTCCTGGTGCACAGGAGCCACCTGAACAATGTTGGATGAAATTAACAGAATTTTGGAGTGTGGGGTGGGTCAGGGTCCCTGGCTGACCAATAGGAGGAAGGGAACATCCACAGGCCAGTGGCAAAGACTGTCAGCTCCCGTTGGCCAGGTTTAGTAGGGGGAGCAGGGTTTCTCCTCTAAATCTGAAAGCTCCCTGCAGTGGTTGGTTGATGAGCCTTAGTAATCTTCCTCTCTGGTCAGGGGTCCACCTTTCCATCAGAGCTGCATCAGGCCAGTATTTTGGGTCTTTTGTTTTTTATTTTCCTCCTATCTAAAAAGAAACACACAGTTACAATAGAAAATTTGTAAAAACAAAACAAAAAAATACAGAAGAGTATTTAAAAAAAAAACCACAGTGTTCTCAACAACTTGAGTCATTTCTTAACATTTATTTTAAATATGGCTGACTTGGCTGGGTTGGGGGTTGGACAAGTCCCCACTCCCCATTCTGTGAGCAAGGGATGCCAACCCTACACTCACCTGCCCACCCCTTGACCCACAAAGCAAACCCCTTGATCCAGTATTTCCCATCCCAAACATGGCCCTTGCTAGACACTGGTTCAATATGAGAACTGCTTGCCTGTTCTGGGTGGGCCCTGCAAGGTCTTTGTGAATAGGCAGAAGAACCCAGATCCATTTGGGTCACTCTCTTTACTTTGTTAGGTAACCCGGCACTGGCAGTGCCCCACTTGAGCAGGGCCAGGACACTGATTCCTTACTCAAACTGGAGTCCAGGGGAGGGGAGAGGGGAGACGGAAGAAGAATGATGGCTACATAGAAGGTCATCCTGCCCTGTAGGAAAGACTGTTAATTTAGGGTCTTTTCTGAGGCCTGAGATTTAGTAATCAATTTCAATCTTTTCTCCACACAGCAGCCCATGGGGTTATTCCAGTATCCAAATCAGACCTGTCACTCCCCTCCCCAAAATTCTTCAATGACTCACCATCTGCTATAGGGCAAAACTGAAATTCCCTTCATGGTATATGTGACTTGTTGTCCCTAAGTATTGGTTCTCCTTTCTTTCTTATTAGCATAATTTTTGGGCCTGTAATCCCAGCACTTTAGGAGGCTGAGGCAAGAGGATTGCCTGAACCCAGGAATTTGAGACCAGCCTGGGCAACAAAGTGAGATTCCTTCTCTACAAAAATCCACAAAAACATAGCTGGGCAGAGTGGTGCATACCTGTAGTCCCAGCTACCCAGGAGACTTGAACCCAGGAGTTTGAGGCTGCAGTGAGCTATGATTGCGCTGCTGCACTCAAATCCAGCCTTGGTGACAGCAATGCCCTGTCTCTGAGAAACAAAAAATCTAACAGGACAAAACAGTGCAAAAAACCTCATAACTTTTGGTTAGGCATAAAGTTGCAAGAAGAAAGACCATATTTCTCAACCTCCCTTGTAGCATAGATCAGCTGACTCCCAGCAGACCCTCAGATAGAGGAACAAACCTGGCCAACATCAGCTGACCTACAGGTGCATGAAAAATAAATGATTGTGGTTTCAACCACTGACTTTGGGGGTGGTCTGTAATGTTACAATATCTAACGGATGTAATATCTGTCCTCTAATTCCCAAACTTGGCAAGAAGGTAATAGTCAAGCTACATGATTAATATACGATGGATCAGAGCAGAGACACAAAGGTAAAAGAAAGGGAATGTGAACAAGACCAAAAACACTCAATGGTAAATGAATAGAGGGTTTACACATACATAGAGACTATATCAGTCAGAAGAGAAATTCATTGGAAATTGAAGCAGAAGGAAGGAGAATTAGTCAGGTAAAATCAGCTGAGCCTATCTCACTCCTATCTGGGTGGAGCTCATCTGGCAAATGTTAGGAAGAGCCCGTCTGTTGATGAGTAAGCCCTAACATGCGCATGGCAGGCTAGAAAAGCCCAATAGCATTAAGCAATCAAATACTTTAATTAACTCATCTTGATCAATACTTCAATGTTTCTATGATGTGACTCCCATGGAGAGATTGTGATCAGCTTGAGTAAGTTTCCAATCCATTTGAC
This sequence comes from Rhinopithecus bieti, assembly GCF_001698545.2. Classification (NCBI taxonomy): domain Eukaryota; kingdom Metazoa; phylum Chordata; class Mammalia; order Primates; family Cercopithecidae; genus Rhinopithecus; species Rhinopithecus bieti. Next base: position 894,462 of record NW_016804657.1, read on the forward strand.
AGTTATATTTCTCTTTGTGATTTAATTGACATTCTGGTCTTATTTATGGGTCTTCACCGCAGCTTTGTTAGTGTGCATCAGTATTCCTAAATCTGATCAAATTTGATTCGGGATCCTGATAGAGTTTGAGTTTATTCGTCTGTAAGGATGAGAGCTAAAACCTTGTTGGCAACGAGCTCATCAGAATAAAAGCTGCTTTCTGATGTCCAGCCAGCTGGCCTCATGTAGCCTCTGAATTAATATCCACCTTTCTTTGCATTTCTACGGTTAATGTTGTTATCCAGGCATATGCAAGTCTTGGGTGAGATCAGGTGAGTGACTGCTCATGGTTAGTAAAAAAAATTGGAGCGGGGAGGTACTAAGCTTTACCCACATATTCAAAGACATGCTATCTAATGGTACCTTTCCAGTCTTCTATATCTCACTTAGAAAGACAATCCTAGGATGTTGTTTCAGAAAGCGTCTTTCAAGACCGTCTACTCAAACCTTCTTACCTTATAGATATGGACACTCAGGCTTAGAGAGTTTATGTAAGTTGTCCAAACTCACACAGCCTCTGAATCCTCCATACAGGAGAGCCACAGATTCATTCTCACTGTGGAATGGCCAATGGCCTGAGTACATCCTCAGGGCAGGTGCCATGCCTGTACTTAGCACCAAGAGCCTGGTGCTGTGTATGCCCATTGGGGTCTCAGCATGTGCTGCTGGCTGATATTTGGGGTTGGGGAATGGTCTTTAAACCCTCTTCCTCTGTCCTGGGTTTGGCTGGTTGGGGCTTCCCTTCTGCCATCCATTCTCTCAAGCTGTGATCTTGGCAGGAGAAATCCACTTATTTGTGCTTCATTACCTGTACTCTCTTTCCAACTGGTCACACTCCCAGAAGGTAATAAGAAAAGCTTTCCTGATTGGGGAGCCATGGAGACTTCTTTCCTTTGTATTTTCTACCTCTCTCCCTTCTCCAAAATATGTTCACTCTTGGCACCTAATGTTGACTGAGTCCTGACAGCTCTGGGAAGCTTTAGGGGCAACAGAATGATTTTGATGTGATTCCAGGTCTCAGTATGGTACAGAAAAAGAGTGCAAGGCTGGGAGCTAGAAGGCCTGAGTTCTAGTGCCCTGGCTCTGGGATGTTAAATAGCCTATTTGATTTCTTTGGGACCCAGATTCTTTATCTGCAAAATGAAAATGTTGAGCTATTCGGCCGGGCGAGGTGGCTCAAGCCTGTAATCCCAGCACTTTGGGAGGCCGAGACGGGCGGATCATGAGGTCAGGAGATCGAGACCATCCTGGCTAACACGGTGAAACCCCGTCTCTACTAAAAAATACAAAAAACTAGCCAGGCGAGGTGGCGGGTGCCTGTAGTCCCAGCTACTCGGGAGGCTGAGGCAGGAGAATGGCGTGAACCTGGGAGGCAGAGCTTGCAGTGAGCTGAGATCTGGCCACTGCACTCCAGCCTGGGCGACAGAGCACGACTCCGTCTCAAAAAAAAAAAGAAAATGTTGAGCTATTCATTTGCCCCTAGCACTAATACTCTGTGGTTTCATTTTGAATTTACAAAAATTTATTGATGGCTGGGTGTGGTGGCTCACACCTGTAATCCTAGCATTTTGGGAGGCTGAAGAGGATAGATAACCTAAGGTCAGAAGTTTGAGACCAGTCTGGCCAAAATGGTGAAACCTCGTTGTTACTAAAAATACAAAAATTAGCCAAGCGTGGTGGTGGGCACCTGTAGTCCCAGCTACTTGGGAGGCTGAGGCAAGAGAATCGCTAGAACCCTGGGGGCAGAATCTGCAGTGAGCTGAGATTGCACTACTGCACTCCAGTCTAGGTGATAGAGCGAGACTCTGTCTCAAAACAAAAAACAAAGACAAAACAAAAAAACAAAAACGAAACAAAAACTTCTTGACTGCAGAGTTGAGAAACTGGACATCACTTCCTGATTAATTGAGCTCTGTCCTTGGTGCTGAGATGTTGGGTGTTGCCTCATTGTCCACTGGTTAGCTTCAGGAAAGAAGAATCAGTGTCACAGAATGGGATGCCATTGAATTTTTGGACAATTTGTAGGACTTAGGTCCAAAAGTAATGCTCTAATAATCAGTCTATTGACTGGGTTGAAGATTTTTCATAAACCTATTGTTAAAAAATTTGAGCTGTAACTCCAGGCCAGCGGGATGGTTTGGCAAAATGTCTTTCATGAATAGTCTGTGTTTTGATGTCATGACCATATATATTCTGGATTTATGGGTACCGTTCCAATTTCAAATATGCTATCACATGTTTCCATAAATCACTGTAATGTCCATTGTGTCATCTATACTGTGTCATTTATATTACATCCCCAGGGTGTGTCTTGGTTTTGGAAGTAGTTTAAAAATCTTTTTTCCAACCATGTGTCTAGGTTTTGGTTGTGAGAATATGGCTTTGGTATAGGTGTAGTCTGTTTGATATGCCTTGTGTTGAGATTATGAAGTCTCTGGATGAAGCTTTACAATTTTCCAGGACTCTTCCTTTCTCATTAAAACAAAAACGTTCATGACTAGAGGGCATGCCTAGGTTATGATATGAACTCCCAATATTTAGGACAAGAAAGCAAAAGAGTATTTCTGCATGGGTCATGCCTTCTCAACATCACAGAAGATTTAAAATGGATAAAACATAAGATAAGTGAGATTTGTTTGTCTCCACAGCACTGAGGGCCCGGGTGATCATTCCCCCAACCCCAACTCTCTTACTTGGCCTGTCTCTTTGTTGACACACCACCACTGTGTTGACACAATAGTGGTGACAGAATGGGGGTTGTCACACAGTTAATGAATCAGTCTTCTGATGCTGGCAGGAGACCAGTGATGGCCCAAGAGCAACCTGTGGCTCTATTTCAGTGTTCCTCAAAGCCATGTGGAAAAGGGTCCCCACCTTAGCATTCCTCTGTGCTCATCAATGGCTTTGGTTCAACCTTTTGGGATCGAGCTTCCTCACTCTCCATGTTGGAGAATCCAATTCAAGTTGATCCCAGATATTTAATTCGGGAAGTGTTTGTTGAGCATCTATTATGTGCCTATCATTGTGCCTTGATCATGAGGTATGTAGGAACTGAGGGCTTACTGGCAATAAGGGCTTCAGTGGGCAGGAGTGGCCATAAAGAAGGTGGTGGAGCATGGCTGGGAGAGAACAGGAGGATGATTGCCTGGAAACCCCAACAAAGGAGGCAGTTGTAAAGATTATGAGTATGTGCTTTAGAGCCAGCCAGTCCTGGGATCAAGGCCCAACTTAGCTGCTTAATAGCTAGGTGATCTTGGGTAGGTCAGTTGATCCCTCCTAAGCCAAAATACACTCACAAGGTTGTTGTTGGAACACTCTTATTAAGTTGGAACTGTCTTCCTAAGAGAGCTTATGCAGAGTTTAGTTCGGTGGCCATGAGTGCTGAATAAAAGGTGGCTCTCTGATATATACACAACATGTGACTTGTTCAAGAACAAGAATCAAGTAATTTAAGATCCATGCTATCTGTCATCTCCCTCCTGTATTCTTGGACTAGGAGGTTGTTGAATTTGGTCTTGCAGTTTCTGCTCCCCCTCCAGGATGTGTTAGTGATCTTGTCACATCTTGTCATCTTCCAGGTGATTGCACATGGATTTTTGGGACATTTGATCTATATCTTGCCTGGTGCAGACAGATTTGTTGGTTTTGTACCTGGAGGGTTACCTTAGCATAGGGCTGTTTCAACATGTACCCCATCACAATCTTCAGGGATGTCTTCCATCCTCTGCAAATCTAAATACAACCCCTAACACCTTTGACAAACATTCACAATTCCCTCTATGCCTTCAGGGGACAAGTCAAAGGGGCCAGCTAGTTATGAAACACAGGTCCCAAAAGACCTCTTTAATTATTTCTTGCCCTAATCAAATATGACTTTTTATTCTTCCATCAAACAAGGCACCCTAATTATATGATTATAGCTGATCTTTTAAAATGAAGACAGCAGTTTGAAAAAATGCTTGTCTTCTCATTGTCTCCTGTTATTCTGTCATTCAGCTGGATGGAAGGGGCGGCTGCAGGGGTGGAAGTGGTGTGACTTTCCCCTTATTCCTCTTTTCCCTTTTATACATGGGTAATATGTCTTCCTGTTTCTATTTTTCCCTGCAAAGATCCTTCCTCCTTTTTGCTCCAGCTTTTATCACTACATAACTGAGTTTGTGTTTCTTTGGTTCTGATCTTCTGGTTTAAAGACAAAATTTGTCTGGGACAATTTCTGATTTTCAGATCCTTTGACCACCCTGTTTTAGCTTTAGACAGTATCCCTCTGACCTGAGGACCAGTGCTGCATTGATGTAGCCAGTGACAACAGCAACAACAACAAGAACAGATAATAACAGCTACAGACATCTAGATCACGCTGACTGTGCTGGCTACTGCTTCTCAGTCTCCTTTGCTGGGTGCTCCCAGCTTCCCTGAATTTAATGTAGGAGTGAGCCAGAGCACAGCCCTTGACCTCTTTTCTATCCATGTTTGCTCCCTTGGTTATCTCATTCAGCTTTAAATATCTTCTACATGCTCACAACTTCAAAACTATCTCAGCTCAGGCTTCTCTCCTGAACTCCAGGCTTGTGTATCTCACAGCTGACCTCATGTCTCCACTTAGATGTCTAACAGGCATCTTAAATCTCACATTTTCACAACAAATCTTCTTCTTCTCTCTCTCTCTCTTTTTTTTTTTTAGATGGAGTGTCGCTCTGTCACCCATGCTGGAATGCAGTGGCACAATCTACACTCACTGCAACCTCTGCCTCCTGGTTTCAAGTGATTCTTGTGCCTCAGCCTCCCAAGTAGCTGGGATTACAGGCATGCTCCACCACGCCAGGCTAATTTTTGTATTTTTAGTAGAGATGGGGTTTCACCATGTTGACTAGGCTGACCTCAAACTCTTGACCTCAAATGATCTGCCTTTTTCAGCCTCCCAAAGTGCTGGGAGTGAGAGCCACCATGGCTAGCCTCCACAACAAATCTTCTGATACCCCCTATCAAACCCACTTCTCTTGGTTATCTCCTCAATGTCAGTAAACGGCAACTCTATTTTTTCAGTTGCCCAGACCAAAATTTTTGGTGCGCTCCTTGACTCCTCTTTCTCTCACTTTCTACGTCTGATCTGTAGCAAGTCACATTGGTTGACCTGTAAAATATAGCTAGAATGTGTCCTCATCCTGATGTTTCTACTGTCCCACCTTAGTTCAAACCATTAAACGATTGTTCACTTGAATTATTCCCGTAACTTCCTAACTGGTCTCCCTGCAATTTGCTCTCAATTCCCCTGAAGTAAATTCTCCAAACAAGAGCCAAAGTGATCCTGTAAAAACAGAACTCATGTCTTCTCTGCTCAAAACCCTCCAATGGCTCCCACATCACTCAGAGTGCAGGTCAAGGTTCTTTCAAGGATGCGGAGGCATTATGTCTCCCAGCCCCATTACTTCTTTCCAGCACTCTCCCCCTTGCTCACTCTGTTCCATAATGGCCTCCTTGCTGTTCCTTAGACATGGCTGCATCCTTTCACCTCAAGGCCTCTGCACTTGCTGTTCCCTGTTTGGAATGCTTGTCCTCCAGATGTCTGCCCAGCCCACTTCTGTCAGGGCCATCCCTGGCTGCTTACTCAAAATTGCAGCCCCCGTTCTAGCCTGTCTCTCTCCTGCTACTCTATTGATCCCTTAGCACTTATCACTACCGCATTTGTCTTGTAATTGTTCATAACACGAGGGCAGGCATTTTTCCCTGTTTTGTCTGCTAGACTCCTAGTGCTTGGCACAGAGTAGGCATTTGATAAATATTTGTTTACCAAACTGCTCTAAGATTACTACATCTATTAACTTTTTAAATTCCCACAACAGCCTCATGAGCCCTGTTTAGTACATGAAGAAACTGAGGCACAAATAGGTTAAATAACTGACCCAACTTCACACAACTAGTAATGACATAGCTGGAATTTAATTCCAGGCAGTCTGGGTCTGAGCCCATGTGCTCCACCACTAGGCTTCACTGTCAGGGTGTGGGGTGTGGTTTTCTGTCCCTGTGTTTGGGAGCTGTCATGTGGTCGAGGGACTCAGCAGGAGTTGGTCGCTCTTGTGGTCAGCTTGAGCGGACGCAGGCTGAGCAGCCTGAGGTCTAGGAAAGAGGTTTCTTACAGAGCCAGCCAGGCAGCAACTGTTCATATGGTTTTATAACAGCAATTGATAGGAGGCTCCTGTTGTACTCACAACTCTGATCTGGGGCAATAGGAAGAGGTCTCACTGGATAGCAGCTGATTACTGCAGTTTACAATGTGCCAGACACTTGACTAAGTGCCTTCCATGTACCACTTTCTTCCATCCTCTCAACAGGCCTGTGTGCTAGATCCTGCTCTTTCCCCCATTTTATGAGAGGCTCAGAGAGGTTGAGTATCCTGCCTCAAGCCACACAGATGGTGAACCGAGAGGTTGTCCTCCAATGATAACATCTGTGGCATCTACATCCTGCTACCTGCTCCCCGGCATTATTACACGTGATCCTCACCATAGCCATGCAAGTGACATGCTGCTGGCCTTGATTTATAACCCCAGAGGCTATGGGACTTTGGCCCAGCCAGGCTACACTCTTGGGTCATTTCCTCCAGTGGGCACCTCTGGGGGCTTCTGGATAGTCTCTTGCCCTTGGCCTTTCACTATTTGCCCCAGTCCCTCTGCAAACCTTTCTTATCTCCCTCAAACATCTGCTGACCTAATGTTTAAGCCAAAATGATACTTAACTGGACCCTCCTCTAATGTAAAGATTTACTCAAGGAGGACGAACATAAAAAGTACTTGCTTTTATTTGCTCACAGTTTCCTCTGAGAAATAGGAAATGTCTCATGTCTCCTCACCCGTGAACCTCCATTCCCCAGGGACCAAGGTGGAAAGAATGGGAGAGCAGCAGGGAGGTTGGGACCTCTGGCCTGCCTGTCCTGACTTCTGATCCAGAGCCTTCCACCAACAAGGACAGCCCTTAGCTTCTCAGGGCCAGGCTCTGGTGAGCCATGGAGGTATCTTCCAGTGTTGGAAGGAGAGTGCATTGACCTATGGACCTGGCCACCTTCCCACTTCTGCCCCTCAGGTCGCAGATGAAGGTGGCCCTGGTTGACCTGCATTATTTGGATCACGGACCTGGGCGTGCTGGGGTCAGCAAAGAAGAGTCCACTGGGCTGTGGCAGCTTTGCGGGAAATGGTGTGTGTGGTGGCTTGGAAGAAGGATAGAGAGAGGGAGCAGGAGGTGACCTAGAGCACAAGGAATCAGCAGGGGAGAGAAGGGCAGCTCTGAGTAAATGCGCTTCTGGTTTTCTCTCCTGAGCAGCGCAGGCTCCTGGCCTTTTCAGACCTTCTTTGCCCACCTGTGGTGAGTGGAAGGAACTGCAACTGCGCTTTCTCTCCACTGGTCATGTTGAAGCCCACACCTGAGTGGACTGGGCCTAAGGTTGCCAAATAAAACAGAGGATGCCCAGTTACAACTGAAGTGCAAGTAAGCAATGAATGATTTTTTAGTAGAAGTACAAAAAAGTCATTCATTGCTTATCTGAAATTCAAATGTAACTGGACATTTTGTATTTTTATTTATGAGATTGGTAACATTACCTGGGGTCTGACAGTAGCCCACATGGATCTGCTTCTCGTGGACAGCCTTGGCAAGAGCCTTCAGCACAAGCTGCCCTCAGTAGGTATTCACAGGGCATGGGAAGGAGCTATCTTTGCAGTGGGCCTCTAAGACCTTTCTGAGCCCTGAAATGCTTTATCCACCTGGCAGGCTGTAGCCTGAAATTTCATGATGAGTCTTTAGTCAGTTAATAAGAAGTAGTGGGGAGCTGACTGGATGGAAGGCAGATTCATCTGAATAGGAATCTGACAGCAATTGATCAGATGTGTGGGGAAGGGCATATCCTCCTCAGACCTGGGAAGTGAATATAACAGGACGCACTACACAGGCTTACTATAAAGACCAAAAGATACGATGTATGTGAAAGCTACTTGGCATACAGAAAGTTCTCAGTAAATACTAACTGACATCATTTTTAGGGCAAAGCACAGAAAGCCATGGAGAACCCAGAAGGTCCTGGGCAGATAAGGACCTCATCAAGAGAGAGGAAGATGGAACAGAAGGGGAAGGCATCCTGGGAAGTGACCCTACCTCTCCCCACAGTCCTTACATTGCTGCTGCTGTTCTGGGCCCCCTTGAAGAGCCTAGCTCTTACCCTGCCTCCTGTTGTCTGGAATCCAGGCCCTCAAGTTGGGAGGTGGGGAGCAGGAGCAGGTGGCCAGGGAGATGGAAGGACTTGAGAACTGGGTAGGAGAGGTAGAGAGCTTGGGAATATCAGGACTTGGCCATGATAGAAGTTGGGGCTGGGAGGAAGGAGGCATGAAAGATGCAGGCAAGCATGGCTACTGTGAAAATGGAAAGGAGCATTATCTTTTAATACATGTGAATGTCAGTATAGGATGAGAATTCTATTATGCTCAGTATGAGAAAATACCATCTCCTTCGATGCCAGTTATAAATAAAGGAGATGTAGCAAAGTAAGAAGGTATAAATTATAAGAAGGGGCGTAGCTATAAAAATACAAGAAAAATACAACCATTTGTGCCTATTATCATGAATCCAAGAGATGGTAATAAAGTTCATTGCATATGCATTTTGCCTGACTCTAGAGTTTAAGGTGGCTATGACATTATACCCTGTCCAGGCAGCCTTAGCCTTCTGAGTGTCAAAGGCATTCTCTCATGTGGTCATTGGTAGCTAATGGCACAGTGTTGGTGCTGAGCATTTGCTTTTAAATAGAAGGTGGTGGCCTACATGCAAATGGCCATGAGGGAGTTAGTCCTCACCCTTTCCTCAAAGGGACTCTTGCACACAATTTCAGGGCCTGGGGCAAGAGAGCACATGGTGGCCTATGAACCATATGTCTAAATATTTAAAAGTCAAGCTAACAAACTGTTACATAAAATATGTTAACTTCCTATCTTGACACAGGTACCTTTGTAACAACCTGGGAGGTCATGTTCAAATTCAGGACCGTGGATTCCTCTATGTTTTGTCACAATTTGGTAGAAGGCTCTGTCCATGTCCTGCGTCTGCGACCCCTCTTGCCAACCGCCTTCTTTTCTCACTCCTGGCTCTGTCCAGCACCTTGAGGGGCTGCATGAGTTTTCTATTGCTGCTGTAGTAGATTACCACAGACTTAGCAATTTAAAACAACACAGATTTATTCTTTTATACTTCTGGAGGTCAGGAGTCTGGCTTGGGTTTCACCGGGCTAAACTCATGGTGCGGGCAGGGCGGCACTCCTGCGGCTCTAGGTGGGAACCCATTCCCTTTCCTATTCCAGCCTCCAGAGGCTGCCAGCATTCCTGTGCTCATGGCCCTTCCCTCCATCTTCAAAACCAGCAACGCTGTACCTTCGCACTCCTTCCAACTCTTCTGCCTTTCCTCTATCACTTGGAAGGACTTTCCTAATTATATTGGACCCACCTGGATAATCCAGGCTAATCTTCCCATATCAAGATCTGTGATTTAATGGCATCTGGAAAGTCCTCTTTGCCATGTAGGTACCATACTCACAGGTTCAGAGGATCAGGATGTGGACGTCTTCGGACGTGGCATTATTCTGCCTCTCACTGGGTCCTTGTACACAGTGTGGATATTGCCCTCTCCCCTGCAAACAGCTGCTCTATGGGCCTAGGGATCAGGGCTTGAGTGGCAACACCCATCCTTGAGATGATGAATTAGCCTCACATGGATTAACTGAAGCCCTGGCCCAGGGTGAGGGAAGAAGGACCACCTGAAGGTGATTGGAGGCAGTGTTCCTTTCTTTCTCTAGCAAACAGATGTTCAAAGTCATTTTCCATGTCCCTGAACTCACCTGTCAAGCAGACCGCAGGCTAGAAGGCAGATGGGAGACTACAAAGTTGTGTCTGGCCATCACCATCCTGGCCCCACCTGCCTGATGTGGATGACAGGTGAGCCTGAGATGTGCTCTCGTTGGCAGGGGATCTGGAGGAGGGGAAGAAACAACATCAATTTCTACCATATGCTTTTTATTTTCTAAGAAATTAAGCACAATTTCTGCTTCCCAGTGAATTTCTTTAACAAGGATATTTTAAAGCCTTGGAAAACATTTTTGTCCTAGTTTAATTGTATAAAGACTTTCTGTGTGGAAGGGAAAGCTGAGAGAGAGAGAAGAGACAGAAGAGAGAGAGAGAGAGATGAGGGAGAGATGGGAAGAGTAAGGTGGGAGAGTGGAAGCAAGGAGAAAAGATGGGGAAGAGGGAGTGGGAGGGAGTGGGAGGGAGGAGGAGGTAGAAAGGAGAGAGAATACATTTAGGAAATTACAGAGCACCTCTTTCCTTGAATGAATTTTCTCTCCCAATTTCCTTCTCTCCCAGTTGGCTGCCACCCCCAGCTCACCTTGCAGAGATTAATCACCTGAGGTCTCAGGGGAAGGAGCCCATGGCATTTTCTCCCATGTCACATTCCCTTTGGTTCCAGCTCTCAGTGCCTACTGATCTGTGGGAGGCTTCTTTGATGATGGGGCATCTTCCATGGGGACATCTGAGGCAGGTAGAGCAAAGAAAGTCCCTGGTGGACTCAGGAGCTTGAACTGTGGTGCCCAGGTGGGGGTAATTGCACCAGTTGAAGAGTCTATGGTTGGGAGATGCCTGGGGATCTCTCAGCTCCACATCTTCAACCCTTTCCTGGCACTTCCCTCATGAGAGTGGGACCCAGCCAGCTGTCCGACCTCAGCGTCACACTTTAACCCCACCCATTGCCTGAGCTCCTCCTCAGTCTCCCTGTCGTTCTGACCTCAGTCTGAGGGGCTCTGGTGGCTCCACCCTGGCCAGTGAAGTTGGCCCCCACTTACGGAAGAACAGAGGCACTGAAGGTGGGGACTGAGGAACATGCCATAGAATTTTTATCTTCTTCTGAGATGAAGCTTGAATTTCCATCTACTATCTCCTAGAAATCCCTGCTTCTGAGGAAGAAAGGTGCCCTGGAGAAACTGAGGCAATTATGATACATCCATTATACATCAGAAACACTCTGTGATGCCTTATTCCTTTGGCTAACAGGCAAGAGGGGGTGGCCAGAAGCCTCCCATTTTGGCCTCTTGTCAGCACTGAGTGGACACCTCTCTGTCCTTCCAAACCAGAGTGTCAGCAGGTCCCTAAGTCGCCCTCAAGCGGGAACAGGGCCCCATGATGTCCTGATGTCACATTTGCCTTGCCTTTAGTGCCTCTGAGGACAGATGGAGAACTGGGTCAGGGGAGGGCAGAAGGGAGGAAAGCATTGGGAAAATCTACCAGACGGGAGCTCTGTGAGGGCAGGGACCGTGCCCTAGTTATCGATAGACCCTTGGCTCTGAGCAGCACCTGGCAGAAAGAGCATGCATAAGGACTGCTGACAATCCAGTGACTGCCCAAGACCTTGGTTTGCTTATCTGAAGAATTTGAGACCTTGGTCTGCTTATCTGAAAAACCTTTGTGTCTCATTTGTTACTTTCTCTGATTTCACAGAACAGAGTTGTTCTGAAGAGGAGTTTATTTGCCTAAAGCTCTGGGGTGGAGTTTGAAAATAAGCCCCATCCTTGTTTGGAAAAGTGAGAGTTTGTTTATTTATTCAACAAGCATGTATTCTGTATTTGCTTTATGCTATTAGGTAGAGCGAGAAGTGCTAGGGTTAAATGACCAGGAAGAAAAACAGGGTCCTTGGAGCTGTGAAGTTTATAGTCTAGACAGGGGACAGAATTTGGCCAAATAATCTTGCAGATGGATAATTTCAGACTGGGATGAATGTTTTGAAGGCAAAGTTCAGGGGGCTGAGAGAAAATTTAGCAGGGAGAACAGGGGGCCCTGGTCTAGTGTGGATTCCTTTCTTAAGGGAGTGATGTTTGAGAGGGGTGGTGAAGCAGACTGGAGTGAAGAAAAGAATTCCAGGTGGAGGGTACATCACGTCAGGGGCTCCTCAGTGAAGGTGGCTTGGGAAGTGCTAAGGAGGCTAGTGTGGCTGGAAGGCAGAGACTGAGGGGGAAACAATACACAGTGCTGTGGCTGAAGAGATGGGGAAGAGGCAGATGGCACAGGCCCTTGCAGGCTGCAGACAGTATGGATTCTGTCCTAGAAGAACAGGAAGCCATTCAAGGGTTAGAAGCAGGAGAGTGACATGGTCAACACTTTGACTTGGAGTGGACAATGGTTGGGAAGAGAGAAGGGTGCACACTGGTGACAAGTTATGAGGCCAGTGCAATGGCTCCCAGAGTGATGGTGACAGTGGAGATGTAGGAAGATGAATGAATTTGAGAATTATTTAGGAGATAAATGGGACAGGCTTTGAGAATGAGATGGATTGGATGAAGGATGAATGATTCCTAGTATAGAAAACCTGTTCACCAATCACTGTGCAAAGCGTTTTACAGAAGATGAGTATATCAGTGAGGATGCTTTCTGTTGTAATAGAAAACCCAGCCTCGGAGTAAAAATGGCTCCAGTGTTGGCTAAGTTAGCAGCTTTACAATGTAATGAAAGAAATAGGCTCTTTCCAGTTTTCCATTCTGCTTAGGGGTTTTGTCCTCAAACTATCCCCTCACTCTGGAAAGATAACTGCTGAAGTTCTGGACATCATGCCCAGTCATGAGTTATCTGAGTAAATAAGAGGGAGTGTATTTCTTTTTCTTTAAAACAATTTTTGTTTTTTGAGACAGAGTCTCACTCTTTTGCCCAGGCTGGAGTGCAGTGGTGCGATCATGGCTCACTGCAGCCCTCACCTCCTTGGGCTCAGGTGATCCTCCCACTTCAGCCTCCTGAATAGCTGGGACCACAGGCATGTACCACCATGCCTGGCTAATATATATATATATATTTTTTTTTTTCTTTTTTTTTTTTTGTAGAGAAGGTTTCACCATGCTGCATGCTGCCCAGGCTGTTCTCAAACTCATAGGCTCAAGTGATCCACCTGCCTCGGACTCCCAAAGTGCTGGGATTACAGACCTGAGCTACCATGCCTGGCCTGTATCTGTTTTAAAGTAAACTTTTCTAATCCCCCACCCCTTTCCACAAACTTCCCTTCATGTTTCCTTGGCCCAAACTGGTTCACATCATGATTGCTGAATAAATGGCTGGCAAGGAAATGGAATTACCACAACTGGCTGAGATAAATCAGAATTAATATCATCTTCTCTGATTAAGAGATAGTTTAACAAAACTGGAATTCTCTCACCAAGAAAGGCAAGGGAAGCGAATTTTGCGAGGGCAACTGAGTGTCTATTAATTAGGGGTCATTTTCCAAAATCCTCCCAAGGACAAGCAGACAGGGAGAAACGTCTTTGAGCTGTCCTTCTGAGAGGAGGGTGACCTGCTTTAGGTTGGAGACTGGGGCTCAGGCATCAATCCAGGCCTTTTCTTTAAGTCTAAGGTTATTGAATCTTGGAGCAGGAGAAGACTTTATGAACATCTAAATCAGTGGTTCTTAAATCTGGCTGGATATCCGAGTAAATTGGGGAGGGTGTTAAAATACAAATTCCCAGCCTCCACAACTGTCACCTGAATCAGAATCCCAGGAGGTGGAGGTCTAGGAATCTGGATTACTAAAAGCTTAGAGGCATTTTGGATACTGATGGTCTAGTACCTGGGAACCACAAATCCATCTCCCACATTTAAGAGATGGGGAGAGGCTGGGCGCGGTGGCTCAAGCCTGTAATCCCAGCACTTTGGGAGGCCGAGACGGGCGGATCACGAGGTCAGAAGATCGAGACCATCCTGGCTAACACGGTGAAACCTCGTCTCTACTAAAGAATACAAAATCTAGCCGGGCGAGGTGGCGGGCGCCTGTAGTCCCAGCTACTCGGGAGGCTGAGGCAGGAGAATGGCATAAACCCGGGAGGCGGAGCTTGCAGTGAGCTAAGATCCGGCCACTGCACTCCAGCCCGGGCGACAGAGGGAGAGTCCGTCTCAAAAAGAAAAAAAGAGATGGGGAGAGAGAAACCCAAAGAGGGAACTTAGTTTACCCAAGTTCATCTAGAGAATTGGTCTACCCAGTGCGCAGAGAACCTTCCTGGGAGGACCTGTCTGAGGACCCCGCCTTCTGGGTACCCTTTTATAGGGGGAAGAAACCTTGTAGGAGCAGCAGGACTGGAAGCCCCATATGCCTGGATCAACAGCCCCCGCACGTTGGGCTAGGTCTTTGCCTGTGTTGGGATGGGGACCTGAAACTATGACCACCACGCATTAGTCGGAACCTTAACAAACCTCGCCACATTCAACCTGAAATAACCCTGGGCGTAGGAATCATCATTCCCATTGTAGAGAACAATGGGACTTCCACAAGCGTTTGTATTGTTTGGGGCCGTCGGAACTCAGGCCTGTCCGCTGTGGAAGCCGGTGTATCTGAGTCTCTCCACGTGGCTCCACTTTTCTGCAGCACTGCAGAAATAAACCTGGGCCCTCGCTCGCTAGCCTGGGGAAGGAGGTCGGCGGGAGGCTGTGGGGGCCCTGGAGGCGCCTTCCCAGCTGCACAGGCCCAGTCGGACCAGCAGAGGTCACTGCGTGGGAAAGAGTGGGGCGCCGACCCGCGCAGAGCCCAGCCGGCGACCGCCCTCGCGTCCCCGCGGAGGGGCCTGCCTTCTGCCGCAGTCCTCCGAGGGCTGGGCTTCTGGAGCAGGTCATGGCTACTGCAACCAAAGGGAGGCCGGGGTGCCAGTGGGCGGCCGCCGCGGTGTGGAGGGCGCCGGGGCGGTACGGCGCAGCGGGCGGCACTCTTGGAATGCCCCGCCCGCTCTACGGAGCCCGCCTGGGATGCCCTTTCCTGGTCAAGGACTCCGCCGGGCAGCCGGGGCGGGCCGGACCAGAGGCTACCAACCGGGGGCTTCTGCTGCCTGGGACACGGGGATCCATATTGCCGTCCGAATCTCATCACCATAACCTGTATGTGCAGCTGGGGAAGGAGAGAGTGCCTTAGGCATTGAGTTTTAGGGCAAGCATACCCCAGACCACGAGAAAAGAACAGCCTGCCTGGGCTTGAACCCTGCCCTTCCCCCCTGTAGCTGGGCACTGCTGGGCAAGTTATCCCACCTCCCTACCTGTTGGGTTCCTGGCCTACACTGGAGGGTATGTACCTGCCCCATGGGGTTGCCCGGAAGCTTCATGAATTTCATGAGTTTCGCTGTGTAAAGGCTTGGGCAGAGCGTGGCACAGGGTCAGTGCTGTGTGTAAGTGTTAACTATATTATTATTAACCTTATTATCCAGTCCTATCTAAAGTCCTTAAAGGCAAGGTGAGGCTCCTTAAGTCAAGTTCAGGACAAGGCTACAGAGCCTTCAGTGTTCCTTATTGCAGCAGAGATGGGAGCCCTGAGCTCTCAGAAGCTGCTCTGATGGCTCCTCCACAAGCCAGGGCCAAATGCCCGCCCACTCCTGGACCTCATGCCAGAGAATGGTCCTGACCCAGCACTCTCCCGCCCCTCTTCATAGCTCAGTAAGATTCTGGAGTCCCACTGCCAGGGATGCTGTAAGCCCTTGGTGCCCCTCAGTGTCCTCCCAAGGGTCTGGACAAGGCCAGGAAGGGCCAGAGACTTTGCTGAGTAGTGCCGTGATGTCCCACGTACTTGGTCACATCCCTGTTTTCTGCAGATGGGCCCGGCCTCTGGTGCTGTCCTTAGGGGACTCTACAGGTTCCTCCTGCAGCTGTAGCTCCCCAGGCCTCCCTGGTGACTGTGTCCACTGAAAGGGCTCTTTGTACATGGCCATCTGGGAAAAGAGTGGCAGTTGGGGTGCCCCTGCAAGTGCCTGCCAGCATCTCCCAGCCCTTGGGTGACTGCAGACCAGATTCCTGAGCTCCCACATGCTGCCATTTTCGCCAGCACTGGGCTGCCCACTCCCTGGGTGGGGAGTCGGCAGGCCTGGGTTCTTGAGCAAGTCACTTTACCTCTCTGATCTTAGGATCTTCATTTGTAAGATGGAGATCATGATAGTTGTCCTGCCTGCCCCCTACCAGAGGTTCTGCAGAGGCTGTGCATCCCAGCCTTTGATAGGAATAAAGGGCTAACATAGGTTGCTGTAGTTCCTGTGATTGAGCTGTCATCAGGCGCTGCACTGGTCACTTCTGTAAGCAGCCAAGTGGTTGCCAAGCAGAAGGGTTTGGGAAGACACAGATGAAGGAAGACCTTGATCTTGGGGGATCTCCACTCCTCCTCATTTTATTGGAGAATCAGAGTACACATTCCTGAGGGCATAGAAATGTAAAAATATAGGCTTCAAGAAACCCACAAGCATGGTTTAAATATCCACCTATAAACACATAAATGTTTCAAAACAACAGCTGAAAGTTCAAGTCCTCCAGGATTCGAAATTCCTCAAATTTAGGAGAAGGTAGTCTAGGAAGGTTTCCTGAAGGAAAAAAAACCTTTTTTTTTTTTTTTTTTTTTTTTGAGGAAAGAGGTTTACGGTGGTGGTGATGATGATGGAGCTTCAGACCGTGACAGCCAAATTTATAACCAGTGGAAGGTAGGAGAGATTTGGTGATGGTGCTTGGTATATAGAGATCCTGAAAGAATAAGTGATGTGTAAGAAATAGTGAGCAGGTCTCCTTCCTGGGGCTGTCAAGTCAGAACTGGAGTTTGGTTGGGAGGGTAAACAAACAGGTAGGCTTGTCAAGGCTGCATCAGCATAGGGCCCAGCTCAGTATGGCCCCTGGTCATAGGTCAGTTTTCCAGGGAAACAGGCTCTGAGACAGAGATTTGCATGCAGGAGGTTTGTAGGGGAGGGCACTTGGTGTCATCATCTGTGGGATGGGGCAGAGGGGGAGGTTGTACTGTGATGCAGGTGCAGCAGAGGTCTCAGTTGATCTCACAAGGAGCTTTGGAGCTGGGATGGCCCTTCCAAGAGATTCCTATTTAAGGCTGGGAAGTCAAGTCTTTTATGTCCTCTAATTGATCAGTTATTAGATGTGGGCTGCCCTTGGGGTATAAACTTAGGGGATGCTGCTCCCTTCAGTGGAGGGCAGTGCCTAGAGAGGGACTCAGCTGTGAGTTGTCAGCAGCCAACACTCCCAGCAGCTGTGGGAGTGTGTGCCTTCATTTTGAAGGGGAGGTCTGGGTGATGCGCCCATGATGGAGGCAGGGAAGGGCCCCCAGCAGTGTCTGATGCACCTGGCCAACCTCTGAGACCAATGCTGGCCCCTCAGATTCTTCTAGGGCAGGACGATTTGATCCCTTTCTCTAATATAACCTTTTATAGAAAGTTAGAGGTAGAAGCGAGTTTTGAGACCATTTAATACAATTATCCTCAGCCTGCGAGAAGGATACATCTCAGAATCATCCAGGGGCTTTTTCAAACCACTCACAGGAGCTTCTGATGTGCACTGACCTCTGCCATTCCACTAAGACTAAACTGTAAGTTCCTTGAGGTTGGGGTTCTCTCTGTTCTGCACAGTGGTGAAGGAATGTTTGGGAAAAGAGTGAATGTGACCCTCGCCCTTGTCCTCAGCCTCATCTCTTGCCGCTCCCTCAGTTGTTTCTATGCTGCAGTCACTGTGACATCCTTGCCTTTGCACAGACTGTTCCCTCTGTCTGGAACTGCCCCCTCCCCTTCCTTCCCCTTACTTGCTGCTGCTCATCCTTCTTGATCCAGTTCAGTTATCACTTCTCCCCACCTCCTGGAATAGGTGCCCCCCTTCTGATTAAATGAGTTAATGCATGTACAGTGCTCACAACAGTGCCAGGCACATGGGGAGCTCTAGGTAGGTGCTAGCTCTCCCTGCAACTCCATTCTTTGGCACACTGTGCTGTGCATGATCCTAAAATGGATCATGCTTTGCTTCAATGGCTTGTTGACTTGTTTATGTTCTCAGCAATCTGTAAGTTCTTGGTAAGCAGGTACCGTGTTCCTTTATTTTTGTACCCATAGCCTCTAGTACAGTGCCTGGCACATGGTAGGAGGTTAATAAATGTGTGTGGAATAAATGGAAGAAATAGGTGTCTAGGGATACATTTTGACAAAATGTATTTTAAAGTTTTTAAATAAGGGACTAGTTGAGTGGGATTCACTGACAACGGCCAGGTGTGGCATCATTGTTGCACAAAAAATACTGAATATTGCGTGAATGAATTGATATGTAGAGAGACGGATGGACTGTTGATGAGACAGGTAGATAGGTAGACAGATAGATGAGTGGAGAAAGGGATTGATGGATGAACATTGCTATGTGTGGAAGAAGGCCAGGACTTGCCAGGGTCTGGGCAGGAGATAGGAGATAGGAGAAGACAACTAGGCTTGAATTGGGGAGGGGCACCTGAAGAAAGCCCTTCCCATCTTGCCCAGTGAAGCCCCAGGAAGTGCTGCTCCTGCATGTTCATACCTGCAGGGGAGGTGCTGGGGACCATTACTCATTCTGACATATCCCTGAAGTCAGTATAGCGGCAGCAGAGTGGAGGTGCTGCAGGGTGCTGAGTCAGGGGAGGAGATGGGCTATTGGTGTGTGGGGCTTTACTGGAGAAAGCCTGGGAACTTGGAGCCAGAGGCAATGATCTCTGTTCCTGAAGGGGGTTGGCAGAGAACTCCTGAGGGGAATCAGGGCGAGTGAGATCACCTTGTGAGAGGGTGGAGGATCTGTCACCCCAGAGCACATGGCTGAGTGCAGATCTGCATTAGGATTAGGGAACTCTTGTTCTGGAAAAATCTGGCTTTTTTCTGCCAGTCAGGTAAGAAGATACTTGGTCAGTTAAAGTCTGGCTGATAGGTGGAGCACAGTGGCTCACGCGTGTAATCCCAGCACTTTGGGAGGCCGAGGTGGGAGGATCACCTGAAGTCAGGAGTTTGAGACCAGCCTGGCCAACATGGTGAAACCCCGTCTCTACTAAAAATACAAAAAATAGCCAGGTATGGTGGCATACACCTATAGTCCCAGCTACTCAAGAGGCTGAGGCAGGAGCATCGCTTGAACCTGGGAGATGGAGGTTGCAGTGAGCCAAGATCATGCCACTGTACTCCAGCCTGGGTGACAGAGCAAGATTCCGTCCCAAAAAAATTCTAAAAAAAAAAAAGAAGCCTGGCTGATAGGCAGAGGTTTGTCAGCAGTCACTGGGGTCAGACAGTTGGGTCAGTCAGCTGGTTGGTGGGTAGGGATGCGTTCTGAGTGCACTTGGTTGATGAGATAAGTACTAAAGAGCAAGGCAGGGTCCCTGCTTGGGGCGGCTCCACTGGTTGGTTCTTCAGGGGTCAGTACTGTACCCTTGGAGATGATTGGAAATTTGGATGGGGGGTGGTGGTTGTAATAGTACAGCAGGGAGGGAGTGGGAGAGGGGCAGTGCTGCATGAAAAGCCTAGGACCAGGGAAGCCAAATGTCCTGTAGGAAGGCCAGGCCTGCACAGCCAAGAGTCATCTCCCTCTAGAGGCTAGCAGCGCTCCTTTGAGAAATGCTGGGCTTACTCAAAGGGAACATTGTCTGCTAATGATTTGCAACAGTCTCCAGACTTGCTCTCCTCCACACACTCAGACCTCTAGGTCTGTCCTCTCTCCCTTCCCTCTCTTCTCCTCTGGAAGACACTAGAGTTGCCAACTTTGAAAGTTTGCGGAGGGCTGTGAGCTCTCTCATGGGGAGGAAGGTGGCAAGCAAGTGAGAAGTAGCAACACCGTCTGTCTGTGGGTCTGTGGGTCTGGCTCCATTCTGCAGTGAGAGGTTGGATCCCAGGGCTGGAGGAGGCGGGCTTCGGGAGAGCGCATCAGGGAGAAGCTTCCCATGTGCCCATCACTCAGGCCCTTGGGAACCTCCCAGCAGAACATCAGGAGCCTGCTGGTGCTGGGTGAGGCTCCCAGCTCAGCGATGAGGTGGGCAGCCACCCAGATGCTGCCTGGGTCCAGCGAGGGCTTCCAGATCCTCCCACTCCTACCCCCATCTTGGTTCCTTCCCTCACCTCAGATCAGAGCTGTCACGTGCAGGCAGGCAAGTGGGGAGGGAGCCCTGCAGAGGCTGCTGCTCCCAACACCACATGTCCTGGAAGGACAAATGTAAAAATATAAAAAGCCTCTGGTCTTGGGGCCGGATCACATGGATCACACGGCTGGTTGGCCTGTCACCTTGGCTGTCGAGTTGTCAGTTTCTAAGAAGGCTGAGGTACTGGTTGCAGCCAGGGCTGTGGGAGAACTGGATTTGGCAAAAATGACGCTTCTGTCTGGAGAGCTCATTTTTGTGCGATCTCCTGGGGTGCCCTCCAGCTCCGTGAGGTAGGCTGGGGAGGTGCCACCCTTATGATTCATTTTCAGACAAGAAAACGAAGGCTCTGGTCCCTGCCTGGCTAATGGTGCCATGGCTCAGACCCAAGTCTTCTGACTACTTGTCCAGTGCTCTCTCCTCTGCAGCACCATCCGGCCCTTTCCTTGCAGGCAGGAGCTCATGCTGCTCATCTGTGAGGAGGGAGAAACTGACCCAGAGGACATTTCCTTGGGAATGTTTGTGGAGGTTTGTGTGGAAGAGGCCTGCCCATCAGCGCCGATTCTGGACTGGCAGCCTGCAGGACTAGAGACAATATCCCAGAATCTTCTCAGAAGAAGCAGAGACCTATGCCAACGGCAGGTAGCTGAGGTGCTTGCAGGAACTTAGCAGGAACTTAGCCTGGCAGGCCCAGTCCTGGGGTGTCTGGGAGGCAACCAATGAGGGAGAAGAGGGCTCAGCTGGGCTTGCTGAAGAGAGTCTGGGGCCACTGGGCTTCTCTCCAGTCACTCTGCTCACATCCCCCTCACCAGCACTGGGCACCCCAAGGAGTCAGAACAGGGTGCGGTGCTCAGGTCACCTGTGGTCCTCCTGAGAGTGAGGAAACTGTACCCCTAACTTCCTCAAAAATTCTGCTTAATGCCCATGGATTGCCTTGGGGGCTCCCCTGGGTCTCTGCTCCGCCCAGCAGCCTGGGCCAGGATGAAAGTGAAGCTGTCAATAATTCATGCTCCAGCTTCCCCTCACTTCCCCTGCTTGGCTAGTCGTAAATATTTCACGGGCTTCAGGGGGCAGAGATGGCCCAGCAGAGACTCCCAGGATGGGGCTTGAGGAGGCCTCGCCCTTTCCCAGAGGCCCCCAACCATTTCCCTGGCAGGAAAGGAGCCCAGCCCCAGGCTTGGGGAGTGGTGGGTTGTCCAGAGCTGCTACTGACTGGGATGGCCTTGCAGCCTCTGGTGAGGATGTGGGTGCTGGGTCACATGCTCTGCAGACTGGCTGGTTTAAGTGGCTGGTGTAGTAGATCCTGAGAAACGGAAGGAGTGCAGCTGCCTGCAGCCAGACCTGGAGCTTGTTGTCAACTCCACTCTCTTCCTCACCTCCCACACTATGTCTTGGGTTTATCTTCTCCTCAACCTGCCCTCTCCATGTCACCTGCCTTGGTCAGGCCTTGATCATCTTCCTGGACAATTGGCCCAGCCACTCTGTGACTCCGCATAGCCTAAAGAGTCTTTCTAAAACAAATGTGGCCCAGCTACTCCTTTGTTTCAGAGCCTTCACAAGCTCCAGGTTACCTTCAGGGGAAGATCCACTTGCCTCACGCCCACACACAGGGCTTTGCATAACCTGGTCCCCGGGCCTTTCAGCCTCAGTTTCCAGCCCCCGCAACCTGCTCCCCAGTGCTGCAGTCAGCTCATTGTTCTCTGCACCCCTGAGCTCTCTCCCACCATCCAGCCTCTGTTTTAGTTGCACCTCTGCCAGGAGGTGGTGGAGACACCAATCTCAGGGCTGTGTGCATCTCTAAGCTGTTCTAGGGGTCACTCAGCTGCTTTGGGACCAGGCCTATAGAACGTCAAGGTGAGACACTTGACAGATCTGGGTCCAATTTCCAGCTCTACCAATTGCTTATCTGTCATAGTGACCAGTGTCATATTCTTCTGTACCTTGGTACACATATCTGTAAAGTGGGAAAGTAATTCTTACCTCAGGGAGGAGTTGTGAGGCTTGAAGTAAGGCCTATAATGTACAGAGCCCAGTCCACGATGCAGAATAGGTGCCCCAGCCATGCCAGCTGCTATTGTTATTACGCCCTCTGTGGATTCTGGCTGCGGATTTTCTCTCAAGGAGGTAGAAACTGAGATTATTATGTAAAACAGGAAGAAATAAAACAGCAGAGGGGTACCAGGAACCCTCAGAGAGGTCTTCTGGTAAGCAGTAGATCTGAGAGACCCCAGGGAAAGTGAGAGAAAGAGGAACATCCATTATAAGGGCGCATTATGGAGGACACTGCTGTGGGGAGTGGGAGCTAGATCCCACCAAGACGGTCTGGGGAGAACATAGAATGCATCTCCCAATGGTCCATCTCAGCATCAGCCCAAAGGAGGATTTCTGTATTGGCATCTCCACCCCCATTGGTAGAGGGTTACCTCCAAGGTATTGGTTTCCTGAACTTATGGATTACACAGGCATGTGTGCTGAGCAGGTTCCCACTTGTATCCACAGTTGCACAGAAAGACTTTCTTGAGGAATTACTTAGGCAAGTTCAAAGCCACTTGGAGCTGTGGCCGGGAGACAGAAGAGAAGAGCAAAAGAGTAGGGTAGGTACCATGAGACTAAGGCTGAGGCTCATGGAGGAGGAGACTGTGTGGTGGGAGTGGGAGCTGTGACTTTCTCCCTGACTGACCGACCTGCCTACCCTACCTACATACCTTCCCTCCCTCCCTCCCTTCCTTCTTTTTTTTTTTTTTTTTTTTTTTT
>NW_016804657.1:917680-941696 GCF_001698545.2 Rhinopithecus bieti
TTTTTTTTTTTTGAGATAGAGGCTTGGATCAGGAGATCCAAGCCTGAGCTGGATTGCAGTGGCGCAATCTTGGCTCACTGCAACCTCCACCTCCTGGGTTCAAGTGATTCTCCTGCCTCAACCTCCCAAGTAGATGGGATTACAGGTGCCCACCACCACACCCAGCTAATTTTTTGTATTTTTAGTAGAGACGGGGTTTCACTATGTTGGCCAGCCTGGTCTCAAACTCCTGACCTCGTGACTGGCCCTCCCTGGCCTTCCAAGTGCTGGGATTACAGGCGTGAGCCACCGCGGCCAGCCCCCTTCCTTTATAAATGATTGTTTATCAAGCATTTATTAGGTGCCAAGGAAGAAACAGGTGAACCTGAAGATGACTAGCTCTTCTGCTCCTACCCTGGGCCCAGAGGTGACTTGGAACCAACTCAGGCATGAGGCAGATCTGATGGGGGGTGACAGGTGGGCAGGTGGCCCTCTCTTTAGGGTGTGGGGAGCAGGGCTGGAGAGGTGGCCTTTCTTCCTCCTTCCAGGACAGTCTGCCTTCCTGCTGGTCCTAAAGGGTGTGAACCCCAAATGTTTGAGATAGGTGCCAGTCAATTTAGAAAGTTGATTTTGCCAAGGTTAAGGACGCACCTGTGACACAGCCTCAGGAGGTCCTGACAACATGTTCCCAAGGTGGTCGGGGCACAGTTTGATTTTATACATTTTAGGGCGACATGAGACATCAATCAGTATATGTAAGATGTACATTGGTTCCGTCCGGAAAGGCGGGACAACTTGAAGCAGGGAGGGAGCTTCCAGGTCATAGGTAGATAAGAGACAAACAGTTCCATTCTTTTGAGTTTCTGATCAGCCTTTTCAAAGGAAGCAATCAGATATGCATTTACCTCAGTGAGAAGGGGGATGACTTTGAATAGAATGGGGCACAAGTTTGCCCTAAGCAGTTCCCATCCTGATTTTTTCTTTTTAGCTTAGTAATTTTGGGGGCCCAAGATTTATTTTCCTTTCACATGGGGCAAGCAGTATACCTGGGAGAGCCCTGTCTTTGGGATAATGGGTAGACATCCTTAGCAGTAGTGATGGAGACAAGAATAAGAGGCTAGACGCCTCCTCTCCACAGGTCAGCATGCAGAGTGTACATGTATGTGTGAGAGCTCCTTCCCCATGGTCTGCATATAGATTTAGAACCAAAGAAAGGTTCTTTTTTTCAATAGGACCTCATGATGCAACAGTAGGGAGAGGTTGTGGTCTCACCTCACCTTTCAACCATCTCCAAAATAACTGGTCAGAGTAGCAGTACTTGAGTATCCATCCGTCCACACATCTAGACAGTGTTTTCCAGATCTGGACCCCAGTGAGAAAAGGGAACTAATTGGCCTCCTTTTTCTGAAATTCCAGCTTGAAATTGCCATCGGAAGATATCCTCAATCCTGCCCCAGTCATATGATTGTTTTGTGTCATTAGATAAAGTCACTTCACTTCTGAAGCTCACTTTCCTCTTCTAAAAACCAGAGGCTGATAAGGATCGCAGGGACCTCATGGAGTTGTTCCAAAGTTAAAATGAGAGTCCGCCAGCGGAAGGGCATTGCAAATGATAGAAGATACAGATATAAGGCATCTACCTTATCTTTACCAGTTTTGTCATCTTCATCTTCATCTCATTACCATGAT
Source organism: Rhinopithecus bieti (assembly GCF_001698545.2). Lineage (NCBI taxonomy): Eukaryota > Metazoa > Chordata > Mammalia > Primates > Cercopithecidae > Rhinopithecus > Rhinopithecus bieti. The sequence continues at coordinate 919,349 of NW_016804657.1, forward strand.
CATCCTCATCAGCAGGGAAGAGTGGGAGTTCTCACGGCAGGATTGGCTTCGTGGCTGTGCTGCGAAACGCCTGTCTGAAGTAGGCCACACATGGGCTCTGTGGAGGTAATTGATTTAATTCACAATCAGCTTCATTAGGGTCCACTTCAGAGGTGGGTTCATGGTAGCCTTACAACCCGAACATCCGCTAGACTCTCCTCTGACTGGGGCCTCCCCAGTTATATACGTAGCTTGGAGATTTGAAAGGGGTGGAGGCAGGAACTGCAGAGGAAGCAGCAGCTAATGAAAAATTCAAGCTAATTGTTTGTTAAAAAGCCCTGTCTGCTTCGAATGGGATTTTCTGGGCTGGGGAGGGGGATGTGGGGTGGCCTGTGGCTGTTGTCTTTTTTTCAGGCTCTTGTTTCCTGGAGGACCCAAGTGGGCAGGGTATGGAGAGGATGGGGAGCTTCCTAGGCAGGCAGCCAAGTGGCTGCATCTCTAGCATCTGCATTTGGGGGAGAAAGAGCCTCTGCGGCCAGCTCTGACTTCCACTGTTTCAAAGTACAATGCCCCTCTCTGTTTAGGGCTATGTCTGTGTGGCAGGCATATGCTTTGTGTGTTGAGGGGCATGCAAAGGAAGAGGGACAGCAGAGAGTATCCTGTAAGTCCCCAGAGTAGTCTAGACCCACTCCTGATTAGCCTGTAATTGGAGGAAAACTTCCTCCCTTTCTGGCATTCAAAGTGCCCACTATGTGGCTGGTGCACTTAGCCTGACCCGGGAAGAGAAGTGTACCTGCTCTGAGGCAGGGGAAACCAGAAATTTGTTTTGTAGTGAAAGTAACTAGTGATGAGTTAACTCATGGATACTGGTGGCATGGCGGCCCCTGCTGAGGCACCTTGGCGGGCTAATGTGTCCACTGAGTGAGAATTATATGACAGGCCCAACCAATATCAGAGGGGGAGGCCAGGATGTGGGGAGGGAGAAGTCCCAGAGGCAGGGATGGAGAGTGGAGAAATTAGATCAGACTACTTGATAAACGAATTGAGGTTGCAAGAAGTAGCCATTAGGACCGGCTCAAAAGTTGCAAGCAGAGAGAGAAGAGTGAAGGAAGATGCCTGTAAATGGTCAGGGAAGGGGAGATGGCACCATGGAATTTGGGGGGTTCTGGAAGCCATGGAGAGAGCAGTGAGTGTTAGCCCCCAGAATGCAAGGGTGCACTTGAGGTACAGTGAAGAAGAGCTGAGCTTCCCAAGCTCAAAGCTAAAGGAGAAAGCTGATCTTCTTGTGGTACCCCATTACGGGACCTAATTTTGAGTTACACTGTGTCCAGTTGGTCTTCATTATGATATGTTGGTCTGACTGACCTCTCTTGTTGAGTATATCTGCACCCCGAGATTTCTTCACCATTGAGAAATGGGTTTTGCACTGTGGCATAGTGGAAAGGGCATGAGGCTTGGAGTCACACAGACCTGGGTCTAAATCCCAGCTTGCTATTTTGGGGAAGACTTTGCTGAACCCTGAGCCTAGGTTACCTGCATTTCCATGGTACCCAGTGCTTATCTCCATCTCTGAACTGCGCACAGCAAAATATGATGAAATTACACACTTCTGAGGCAAACTGTCAAGCTGGTTTTCATTAGGAAGTTGCTGTGCCTGACACTGGCCTCTCTGTAGGGTATTATATTTTTGTCAATATTTCTTCATTGTTGTTGAGAGTCTCAAGGGTAGGGAGTACAATTGTTTTTTCTATAAAAACCAAACACCTTGGGCCGTGCCTGGAGCACCTGATTAATGTTTGTTTGTGGAACTGAACTGACCTTTGGTGATGTCACCTTTTGGATCCTGGTTTTCTTACTGGTAAAATGTGCACAAGCAATAGTGCCCACCCTGGGATTATGATATGGCTTGAAAGAAATAAGCACCATAAATGAAAGACCCTGTATAATATCTGGCACATAAGTAGGTGCTCACATACTCTGGTGAATGCATGACTTTCTGAGTCTGACATCTTTTAACATTTTGTGGTGGAGAAATTCTCATCCCTTGGGTGAGGGTAGTGGAAATTGACCAGGGGTTCTGGGAGACCTTCTCTTTGGGGTTGCATAAGCTTACTTTGTACTGGACTTTGCTGCAAAGGACCTGAAGCTGTCCTTCTGACAGGAGGGTTCCAGGGGCAGGGAGACTGGTTAGAGGCAGAGATTTGCTCTGGCCTGAGGCTGTGGTGGAGCGGTGAAAATGGCAACAGGTAGAGGTGGGGACATTTCTCTATGAGAGCCTGAACGTTTCTCTTGCCAGCAGTGGACTTGATTTCTAAGTGCACCCTGAGGGTAGAACAAGTGGAAACAAGACTACGCACCAAGAAAGCTGAGGATAGACTTAGAAGAAACTTCCTGATGCTTCTATAAAGTTGCCTGTCTCATTTCTATCTCAGGAAATTATTTCTAAAATTTAGACAACTCCTGCTAGTTTGGTTCACAGAAATCACAGCCATCATGACCTCTCTATTGTTTTATTTTATTGTTTACTAAAATACAGGAATATAGGAATATTGTTTTACAAGATTCAGACAACACACACATTAGCAAATAAAGTAAATGGTGAAAGTCCCCTTGGTTCCAAAGCTACCTCTTTCATTCTTACTTTGTTCCAGAGGGACATCACTCTTAAGTTTCATGTGTACTCTTTCAGGATTTTGCCCATGCATTTACAGCTATATGTACATAAATGAAAACCTATACAAAGCTTTGTTTATTTATTTGAGACAGAGTCTGGCTCTGTTGCCTAGTCTGGAGTGCAGTAGCATGATCATGGCTTACTGCAGCCTTGACCTGGGCTCAAGCAATTCTTCCACCTCAGCCTCCTGAGTAGCTGGGACCACAGGCATGCACCACCATGCTCAGCTAATTTTGTATTTTTACTAGAGGCGGGCTTTCGTCATGTTGCTCAGGCTGGTCACAAACTCCTGAGTTCAAGCAATCTGCCCTCCTTGGCTTCCTAAGGTGTTGGGATTACAGGTGTGAGCCACCAGGCTTGGCTGATATAAAACTTTTACACATGAATGGGATCATACAATTTCCATTGTTTTGTAGCATGTTTTTCCAAGAAATGCATTTGGAGATCTTTCCATGTCTGTACATACAAATAGACCTTAATTTAAAAAGTAATGCCTCCGTAGTATTCTATAATATAAATGGATTATAATTTTAAACAACTTTTTATGGGTATTCTGATTACGAGTGAAGTGGAGCATCTTAAAATGGGTTTGTTAGCCATTTAAATTTTATTTTTCATTTTTAAACGAATTGACTCTTTAATCAACTTCCGTCGCATTTAATGTACATTGGAGTGTATTGCTTTATAGTTGATTTGAAATATGTGAACATAAAGTTCAATAGTAAATACTTTTGTGTTAAATAGTATTAAAATTTGCCTTTTAACTCTATTTGTAAGTATTTTGTTGTGTAAAAGTTTTCATTTGTAAGTAGTCAAATCTGTCAACTACTTTCCTTATGGCTTTCAGGTATCATGTTTTATTTAGCAACGCCTCTCTCAGTCCAAGGCTAAAAACAACATTCTCCTATATTTTTATGTAATAATTTTCAAGTTGTTTTCACTTTTGGCTTTTTCACATTTCTGATCAATGGGGTGAATCTATTCTTTAATTGTTGCTGGGGCATGTCAGTCCTGTAGGTAGACAAAGGCAAATACTGGTAAAGATAATTCCAAACATCAAAAAATGTTTACCTTTGAAATCATGTGATTATAGAGTTTTATATTTTAGAGGGCCAGTTTTTAAAAATGGCAAAATGTTTTTAGCAATAAATTTAAACAATGAAGAAATATAGGATGTAAAAAATGAAGGTCCCTCAAGCTTCCTTTTCTAATTCTACTTCTATTGAATTGAATTTCTTATGACAAACATGTTTTATAAACATAGAACATATGTTTGTTGGCTATTTGTATTTGTTTTTCTTTTTCTTTCTCACTCTGTCACCCAGGCTGGAGTACAGTGGTGCGATCTCGGCTCACTGCAACCTCCACCTCTTGAGTTCAAGCGATTCTTCTGCCTCAGTTTCCCGAGTAGCTGGGGCTACAGGCTCATGCCACCTCGCCCGGCTAATTTTTTGTGTTTTTTTTAGTAGAGACGGGGTTTCACCATATTGGCCAAGCTGGTCTCGAACTCCTGACCTTGTGATCTGCCCGCTTTGGCCTCCCAAAGTACTGGGATTACAGGACCAAGCTACTGCACCCGGCCTTGTATTTCTTTTTCTATAAATTACCTCTGTACCCTTTATCCATTTTAAAAATTGGGCTGTCACTTAAAAAACTTATTTGATGGCATTGTGTGTACATTAGGACATTAACTCTTTGACTTTTATATAAGTTCCAAATAATTTGGAAATTCCAGTCTGTAATGATTAGCTCTTAAATTATAACACTGATGATCATCTTTTGGGTTTCTTTCATTCATTTATTTCTGAGGAGTTGCACAATAGAATGGAAAAGAGCACTGAATCAGGAGTAAAAAGAGCTGGGTGTGTGACTTGGTACATCCACAAACTAGCTGTGTAACCTTGTGGATGCTGTTAAAGTCTCTGTGCTTCAGCCTCCTCGCCTGCAAGATAATGTAACAGTGCTCTAAAATCCCTGAATTCTATGATTTTTGTTATTCAGCCACTGTATCTTTAACGGTCTTACTTTCTGAACCAAAGTATGGCAGATTCACATCCTGAATTATATAGTGCCCAACCGTACTAGTGATTCTGATTCCCTGGTGCATATGGCAACTAGTGAACTGGGAAGTGGGGGTGAATATCAGCTAAAGAACAGAAAGCACCAGCCTGGCAGGCAAACAGTTCGCAGTCCCCGAGAGATGGCACAGAAGGGCTGTAGTACTAGGGGATGGGAGACTTGGCATCTTAGATGAGTCACTGTCCCTTGGAATTTTGATCTGGAAAATGGGGATGGGGAATTGTGGATGACTAAAAGTTTCTGAGCTGCCTTCCAGCTCTGCTTTTCTGTGATGACCCATGTGAGTCACAGGTAGGTGCTTCTGTGGTTCCCGGCTGGCCATTTATCTGGTGGCCTCCCTTCCTCTCTCTCTGCAGGTGGCCCCTCTTCCACCCCCTTTCTAACACACTGGGCATAACTGCTTTACAGCATCCATCTGGCTGCTCTTGGTGTGTCTCTGTGTGAGCAACTTGAGAACAAGACTTCCCAACTTTGAAAAAAAGCCTGATTAAAAAATTCTCTGTTAATTATTAAACATGCTCATTGTAGGGAAAAAGAAAATTCACAAGGCAGATCATTCTAATAAATCTGAGACATCTCCTGTTAGCATTTTGTTATCTTTTCTTTTAGTCTCTGGATTTGCTTTTTTTTTTTTTAACTACATACACAATTTTGTGTCCTGAATTATTCACTTAAAACTCTCCATAAACATCATTTAAAGTCACTCATATCAGAGAGAAGAAACATTTTATTGTTTAAAAGTGTCTTTGCATGTGCATGTCATTTTTGTCCCCAGAACAATGTTAGAAGGCATTGGGGAAGAGCAGGTGTGACTATTCCTAATGTGGAGGTGAAAAGTGAAGAGTAAAGCAATAAATAGAGCTGTGTCAGGGTCATGGAGCTGGCCAGCTGCAGGGTGGAGTGGCTCTACCGCTGACATTTGCATTGGGCATTATAGTTTACTGTATTTTCACACTTACTCACCTCTTTCAATAATTCTGTAAGGAACGTGGCCAGAAATTACCATCCCCTTTAAAGATGCTAACTGAGTTGCAGATCATTGAGTGATTTGCCCAAGGACGTAGAGAGTCAGTGGCAGGACCAGGATTCAAACCCACACTTCCTGACTCCAGGTTTAGTGATCGTCTTGCATTCCCAGGTGAGGACTCTTTCCACTAAAGTCTCAATGCAAAATGAAACTTGAGTGATGCTAGTGGGCAGCAAGATTTCAGAAATGAGAGTTCAGGGTTGTTGCTAGAGGGAAAGCCGATCCTCTAATCAATCCAGACATCATTTATTTATAACCATAGAAGCTCAAAGAAGGTGCACATCAGCAGAGGTGGAGGAGGGAGAGGAAGCAACAGTACTCATCTCAGAAGGAGTCAAGTGGAGTTCTGATGTGGGAGTGGGGGCGACTGGGCATGGGGATCGGGAGGGGAGAGGGTGGATAAAACTGGGGGGAGGGGGCAGAGGAGGGCCCCTCCTGGCACCCATCCTGGCAGAAAGTGCTTCTCCTGGATCGATGGAGAATCCTTTTTCCTCCATCTCTCTGCATTATGTTCTTTAAAAGAAATGTGATTTAGCTGCTTCTTGTGCCTAGCCCTTGACTCCCTCTGGACAGAAACAACCTGAAAACACTGCTCTGTTGGTCAGAACAAAGGGTGGGTTTGGTGTTTCTCTCGAAAGCGCTGGTCTCAGCTTAATGTTTCCAGGGCTGACCTGTCCACTCTGCTTTTTTAACAGCATTGAAATTGCTCAGTTCTCTGGCTTGGGCCCTCAGGGAAGAGGGCCGCGAGGGTTATCCCACAGAAATGGATCTGCCCAGTCACTGATCCAAGGGCTGCAGATGGGCTGCAGAGAAATGTGGTAGGAAGAGCTGCCCCAAGGATAAGGAGGCCTGGGTTTCCATCCGGCTTGGCCACTGCACACTGTGTGCTTTTGGGTGTGTCATCATCGCTGATAAGCCCTCAGTTTCCTTATCTTAAAAATGAAGAGTTGGAGTAGAATCATCAAATAGACTCTAGGGGTTATTTCAAATGGATTTCAGGGTCTATTTTGGTTTTGGTGTCCCTTGATTCACTTAGAGACAGTATAGCTTAGAGGACATGCCTGTGGACTCTAGAGGACAAGCTAGAACTAGAAGGCCTGGCTTGAATCCTGGTTCCGTCACTAGCCATCTGTGTGACTTGGTGAGAGTGAGTCACTCAGCCTCTTCTGCCTCTGTTTTCTCACCTGTACAATGGGGCCAGTTCCTACCTCACTACATTGTTAGGATGATTAAGTGGGTTAATTTGGTGAAACACTTGGAAGGGTACCTGCCACATGGTAAGTGCTTTCTAAATGTTTGCTAAATAAGTATGTATTATTGTTAAGTTTGGGGGAGGTGGGAGTGGGTACCAGATTGTAATCCTCCCACCTGGAAGGTGCACAGCTTGTAGCATGTAATAGGGCTTCACAGTTGTTTCTTTCTCTCTGAGGATGGCCGAGCTTCCACAGGGCGAGTCAGTGTTGATTAGTTGCTCTGCACAGCCAACTTTCTCAGAAAATAATGACAGCAACTGACTTGAAGGCGTTTCGGGACCCTGCTTTCTACATTATTTTATGAGATCCTTTCTGAACCCTGCAAGGCACTTGGTTATTACCCCTAGCTCCCAGGTAAAAGCCAGAGGCTCATGGAGGTGCACAGCTTGAACTGGTGGCTCCAGGACCCAGCTTGTCCTCTCTGCCTCTAGCGCAGATCTGGGCAAAAGCCTTCTGCCCAGTGGGAGATCCATACTTAAGGTCACCTTGTTGAGCACAGAATGGCCAAGGCTGAGAGCGAGGACTGACCATGAGCCAGGCCACGGGACTTGGGTGCTTTTAAAAATTGATTTGTACTGATCATATAGAAAAATATACAAACTTACCAAGCTTTTAAAACTCAATCCCTTACTGTTGAACATTGAGGCTCTTTTCAATGTTAAGATATCATTATATGCATATTAAATTAGTAGAACATAATTATTTCAGAACTTTAAAAGCAGTTACATGTATCTATTGAGGAGGGCTCCATATATTGGTTCAGTTTTTCAAGAGAACAATCCAGTAATATTTAAGAGCTATAAAGTTATTCCTGCCTTTTGACCTGAGAATTCCACTTCTGAGAATATACTCCAAGGAAATACCCCAAAAGAGAAAAAAGAAAGTAATTTGTATTTAGTTGTTCTTAGAAACACTATTTTTAAAAATTGGAAGCCACCCAGATGCCCAACCATTGGGGTTTGGTTTAAAACTCATGGTCTATTTGCATTCTAGAACATGATAGAGCGATTAAGAATGACAAATATGGGAACTACGTCAAGGCATGGACAAATGTGTACATGCAAAATAATAAGTGGCAAAGGGTCTAAGAAGTATGTATTTTCTGATGACAACTATGCAAAACATGGACCTGTATTTGTTCAATGAATTGATGAAGATGAGAATGCAAGTTGCCATAGGTTTGAATATTTATTAAATGGTTTTTGCTTATAATAAAAATAAAATGAATTCTTTTATACTCATAGGTGAACAGAACTAGCTACATAATTTGCAGGCCCCAGTGCAAAAGGACCATGTGGGGCTCCTTTTTCAAAAACTAATAATTTCAAGATGGCAGTTGCAGAGCTGTAAGCTAGAGCTGTCAGTCCAATCTGCCCACTTCACCAGTGAGCAAACTGAGCTTATGAGCTCGAGTTCTGCTTAGAAAACTCAGAAGCATCTGCAATCCTGGGTTCTCCAAGCTTTAAATTAGTGCTGAGGTTACTGAACATTCAGAGGTTGGAACTAGAGAGGATATAGTCACAGATCTTTGTCCATTTATTTGTCCCTAGGTTTTGCTGCTCTAGCTGGAAAGTCCATTGTACTTCATTCATTCTTCTGTTTATCAAGCATTTTTGTTTGGGCAATCTTCTCAGTGATGGGGATACAGAGGGCTCAGAACAGGAGCTTAGGGTTTAGTTGCAAAGACAGACAAAGAAGATACATGTTTATAGGGCACTTTGGTAAAAGTTATGGTAGGTTTGAACTAATGGTTTAGAAAGCACAGAGGTGTAGTTGGGGAAGTGGCAGCTTTTCTGGCATCAAGGACTGACACCTGAGTTTTGAGAAAGCCATACCTTAATAAAGAAGGTGAAGGATAGCTAGCAGAAGAAACAACATGTTCTACAAAGCCCAACTGAGGACAGTGTGGAGATCTCCACGTAATGACTTGTTGGAGCAATATCACACGATTGGTTAATATGGAGACAAGCCAACTAAAGCTCCAAAGTCTTTGCCTGAAGAATCTCTTAAGATGGACTGCGACATCTGTCCTCTCAGGTTTGATCAGCATGCTGTGCACATCCTCATCCAAATTGTCAGTGGGAATGCTGATCAGGACAGTGTCAACAATGGGTGCTATTGCAGCCTCCCTGACTACCCTTCATTGAGAGTTCTCTAAATTATCCACAGGTCTGTGAGAGAAGCTCTGCTGCATGCCTTCCTGATATCAGAACATACTGATTCTTCTGGCCCATCACAAAATAGCCTTGGTAATTAGGCAGTGTTGTTTTCTGAGATCCTGTTTGGTTTCTAGTAGATGCTTCTTACTGTTCTGAAAGCTCACATACATAGTAGCTGAGGACATGAAATGGAAATTGTCCATAGAGAGTTCAGAAACAAAATAGACCACCCTCTCTTCCTTCCCCCACCCTGCACCATACAGTGTCCTGGTTACATGCTAGTCCTTAGCCCAAACTTCAGTGCCACCAGATCCCCCTAGTATGGGAAGCCCCAGGTTCTCCAAGACTCAGTCATGACCTTGACCATTGACCTCCCCTGATGGGCTCGTGCAAATCCTTAGGGAAGCTGGAACCAGATCGTGACCACGGGACTATTCCATTTACCTTTTTCTGGAGATGTCACATATTGTTCTTTACTTACCCAGCTGAGTTTGTGCTTGCTATTCAGTTTTTAAAATTAATTGCCTTTTGTATTTACATGTAAATAGCTAGTTTTAAAAGATTTCCTTTTGAGATGGGGTCTTGGTATGTTGGCTATGCTGGTCTTGGACTTCTGGGCTCAAACAATCCTCCAGCCTCAGCCTCCCAAGTAGCTGGGATTACGGACCTGAACCACTGCACCCAGCTTGTAAAATAAAATATTTGATTGAGGAAAAAATCACCCTATTCATATTACCCGAAAGGAATCATCATTAAAAATCTGTGGTAAACATTTGGTCATGTCTTTGTGTATATATGGATAGAGAGGAGTAGATGGATGGGCACAAAGAGATAGAGAGAGAAATAATTTCACCAGGATGGAATCATACCATATGTAGCATTTTAGCTAAAACGTAGTAAATTTAATTTAACTGGAAGTTTTACTAGGATAATAGGAAACTCAAGGAATTGACATGGAATTTCTGAACATCAGATAAATGTTTTTTTCACAAGAAATATTAGTTCCTAAAATAGCCCTCAGAGTTAAGAGAAAATAAGTATTAAGAGAGTAGAATAAATTTTAAGTGAAATTTCAAATTTTAGACACTATCTAATGACTCTCTGCTATGAAAGAGAGTAAATTAGCATGTTGCTCTTTCCCCTTTCCTCCACAACACAAGATATTTATTAAATGCATTACTTTCACATTGTCCAAAGTAATAACATTTACTTTCTGTTCTATGTAAATCTTTATGGACTGTGGATTATGGAATGCTTAATACTAGTTGTTGTTGGTTTTTGTAAACCACAAATTTGATTTTCAAGTTATTTTGGTTCACTATTTGGTTGGCTAGATTTATAGTCAAGTAATTTTTTTCTAGGAGCCTTCTTATTTTGAACGTATGATGATATGTGTTCACTGGCTTTACACATGAAGGTGACATGCCTGTGTATCTTAAGCTATGCTTTTCTTCTCTTGGAATGTTGTAGGCATCATTTCCCTGTCTTTGGGACTGTGTTGTTAAGGGGAAGTTTGAGGAATTTCCTCTGAGATAGCTAATGGGCTGTGCAGAGTTCACATGACCAAAGCGCAACTCCCCCAAACTATTCCTCCATCGTTTCCCAATACAACAAATGGCACCACCATTCACCCAGTTGTCCAGGCCAAACCCTTAGAATTATCCTTTGTGTCATATCTCACTTTCAGTCCTTCAGCAAAAAGGGTGACTCTACCTTCAAAATATATCTCGATTCTCACCACTTCACATTTCCTCCACTGATTCCACCCTAGCATGAGCCATCACATTCCTCTCTTGCGCTGTTGTAATTACTTCCTAACAGACTTCTTGCTTCTGTTTCATCCAATTCTGTTGTGTCCTACCCTACCCTATCCCACCCTACCCTCTCCTACCCTCTCCTATCCTATCCTATCCTATCCTATCCTATCCTATCCTATCCTATCCTACCCTACCCTATCCCATCCCATCCCATCCCATTCCATCTCATCCCATCTCACCCCACAATAGAATATTGAGTTCTATTCTACAGGTAATTCATACAATACCAAGTTATTCTTTTAAAATTACATCATGCCACTCTCCAGTTCTCTGCCCTCTAATGGTTTTCTATCACATTTAGTGTTTATATCCTAGAAGACTTACAAGATCTTGACTAGATGACTTCTCTGACATCATTTCTATCACTCCCTCCCTCCCTCCCTCCCTGTTTCTAGCCACAATCTTCTTGCTGTTCTTGAGCCTTTATGCAGATTCCCACCTCAGGATCTTTGCACGTGATTTTTTTTTTTTTTTTCTGGGATGTTCTACCTTTCAGATATCCTTATGGCTCCATCTTCACATCCTTCAGACCTCTGTTCAAAGTGACTTTATCAGGGAAATCTTTTCTGACCACCTATAAAAATAAAATGTCTTTACCAGTCTTATTCCCCATATCCTGGCTTACCATTCTTCATAACTCATACCATAACTGATAAATGTCTTTTATTGACTGTCCTTTTGCCAGAATTTAAGCTCCATGAGATTAGGGACTTTGCTTTATCACTCTGACACCTAACACAGTGCCTGGCACATTGTAGGTACACCATATGTATTGGTTAAACTAATGAGTTAACTAACAAAATAATATTTTTCACATTATATTTAACCTTTTTTCTTTTGTAGTGTCCCTGTAATTCTTTCTTTATCCTTGAAGTTGAATACTTTCAGCAAAATGTTTTGATATAGATTGTTCTTCATAGATTTTTTTGTTTCCTGAAACAGTGTACCCTTTTTAACATGCAGGCTTTTCAGGAATGTTTTCTTTTACTTTAGTGTGTCCTTGAATACTTCATCTATCCTATTATCTGTTCCCTTCTCCACAAACAGCAATGCTATTGACTCTGGATCTTCTTTGTCATTTGTATTTTTAATGTTTTCTGCAATATTTCCATATCTTTATTCTTTTCTTTATTGTTTTATAGTTTCTTCTATCCTGTCTACCATGTTGTTGACAGCATTTTAGTTATGTGTATTCTATTTTTTCCATCTTTACAATATTTTTATTTTTCTTTCATTTATTTCCTGAACTCTGCTAGTTTATTTTTACTTTTATTACTTCTAGTCTCTTCTCTTTGTTTTTAAAAGCATTTTGTTATATTTAGTTTTCTAAATTGATGTGCAGTAAAATTCACTTTCTGTGGATTACAGACCTATGAATCTTGGCAAATGCAAAGAGTTGTATACCTACCACAATGGTCCAGACACAGAACAGTTCCATCACCCTGAATAATCTCTTCTGTGATCCTTTTGTAGCCGATTTCGTCCCCTACTGCTATCTGTAATCCCTGGAAACCACTGATCTGTTCTCTAACCCCATAATTTTTCCTTTTCCAGAAACTTCTATACATAAAAGGATATATTTTGGATCTGGCTTCTTTCATTTAGCAAAATGCACTTGAGATTCATCCATGTCATTGTGTGTATGCATCGTTCATTACATTTTATTGCTGAATGGTACTCTATTGTTTGGGTGTTCTAGTTTGTTTATCCAGTGACTAAGTTACTGAAGGACATCTGCGTTGTTCCCAGTTTTTAGTGATTACGGTAAAGCTGCTATAAACATTCATGTAATGTTTTCTTTTGTGAACACAAGTTTTCATTTCTCTTGAATAATTATCTAAGAGTAGGATTACTAGGTTATATATTACATATATGTTTCCCTTTATAAGCAACTATTAAATAGTTTTCCACAGTGGCTGTAGAAATTGGAGGCCAGGAATATATGAGTCCAGTAGCTCTGCATTCTCACTAGTACTTGCTATTGTCAGGAATTTTTATTTTAACCATTTTAATAGGTGTTTAGAGGTCCTCATTATGGTTTTAATTTGCATTTCTTTAATGTCCCTAGTTTCCACCCATGTGTCTTTTTCAGTAAAGTGTCTGTTCAAATGTTTTGCCCATTTTGAGAAAAAATTGTTTGTTTTCTTAGTGTTGAGTGTTGTTCTTTATATATACTGAATACAAGTACTTTGTCAAATATGTAATTTACAAATATTAGGTTGCCATTACTTTCAAGGGCAAAAACTGTAGTTACTTTTGTACCAACCTAATATTTTTCTTCCAGTCTGTGATTTGTCTTTTCATTCTCTTAACAGTCCCTTTTGCCGAGCAAAAGTTTTTAATTTGGACAAATTTCCATTTATCATTTTAAAAAAATGGATTGTGCTTTTGTATCATCTCTAAGAACTCTTTACCCAAGGTCATAACAATTTTTCTCCCCAGTTTTCTTTTAGAAATTTTATAGATTTATGTTTTACCTTAAGGACTATGATACATTTTGAGTTAAATTTTGCATACAGTGTGAGGATTCGGGAGTGTTCTGAGGGGGTTTGCTTGAGACTAGGTTGTAGGCCTTCCCTTGCCACATGGGGCTTTTTCTAGGGATCTAAGGAGGACAGAGAGAAGAAATCAAATCTCCATGCCAGAGATCCTGAGGGGTATGAGTGGCTCTAACTCTCTCACTGTTGGGCATGACACCTGGGACTGGGACATTGTCTCCAGAAAGCCTCAGCGAAGTGAGAGCTTGGGGTGGGCATAAGAACAGAGTATCAGGGAGTGTTTGTCCAGAAAAGCAGCTGTGGGTGTGATATCTGATGGGGAAGAGAACCTGGGATTTTAGAGGGATAAGATATTGAAAATAATAGCTAAAACATTAGTGGCTATCTTTTACTAAACAGGACAGCAATTTATATACATACTTTCTAAGCCTTACAGGCACTGGGCAAGGAGGGAGTTATCCCTTTTATACAAATGAGGGAACCAAAGTTCAGAGAAGTTGTCTGTTCAAGGCCACACAGCTACTGATTGGGAGGGCCATGATTTAAACCCAGGCTGGAAGCTAAAGCTGGTTCTCTGTCTACTCCAACAGCTGCCCCGCATGACTCAGGGCTCAGGGGACACTGGGTGGAGGTGGAAAAAGGGCAAGGAGGAAGGAAGGCTGAAGTTTGGTCAAACACAGGCTCCTCTGAGGCCAAAGGATAATCACCTCTTGAATGAGGAGCTGGGAGAATCCCTGGAATTGTTCTCCCTGTGATGCTTTATGAAACAGTGTATGTAACTTCTCACTTACAGGAGAAGCAAGTGCAGAGGACTGGACAAAATGGCCCCAGTGGACCCTGAAGGAGAATCTCAGGGATACAGCCCTGGTGGAGCCATGTGTGCCTGCTGTCCTGGGTGTTTCCTCCCAAGGCTGACTTGGCATTTTTAGGCCAGTCCCAGCCTGGAAAGCTATTTGGCTGACTAAGTGGCGAAAAGACAAGTTCCTTTCCACCTAGGGCAGTACCTATGTCTCCCCTTGGCGTCTCAGGTGGGGCACAGCCCACAGAAGCCCCACCCATCATTGACTATCTGTCACGCTGAGGAATATCTACAGGGCCTGGCATTGGGCAGGAAGTGCCTGTCCTGAGAGAATGGGGCCTAGAGTCTGGGAGAGAAGGTCTTGACAAAAGATAACAATTCTGGACCATTCTGCTGTTCTGTGTAAAGATCTTCTTCCCTCTCCCAAATAAGGGGACTCTTTGGCCTAGGTCACAGAGCTATTCATGGAAGGTAGGCAGTGTGCCAGTGTTCCAGGCAGGCACCATTTTTGCTCTGTAAATAAATGCAGTGGAGCCACTGCCTCTACCCCCAGGGGAGCAGCAGTCCAGTATGCCTCCAAGCGGGGCTCCCAGAGAGGTGGAAGCAGAGCCACAAGGGCCAGAGAGGTGGAGAACCTGGAGTCTACTCAGACCAACCTCAGGTAGCCCCTGGCAAGGGTTCTACCCCCCTTGTTTGGTCCTTTGTCCACCCCTCCCTGAGAGTAGCAATAAAAAGAGGGGCTCTAAATTTGCCCTTGGCTTGGTTTGGCTCCTGAGGGTGGGGATCCAGATGACAGCATCTCAGGGAGTCTGGACAGCCCAGGCCTGACTTAGGGGGAAGCCGGACAACACAGAGGAACTGGAGCCATCCCTACAACAATGGGATCTCTCCTTGGCCTGGAGAGACAGAAGCTGAGGGGAGAGGAAGCGAGAATCCAGTCAGTGAATTCAGGAAGGGTCTGAGCAGCATGAACTCACTTAGCCCCGAGGTTATCATCTGGGATCCTGCAATGAGAAGCAGCAGAGCTGTGGTGAGGGCCAGCCCCAGTCTAGCTGGGCAAGTTACATAAAACTCCAAGCTTCAGTTTCCTCTGCTGTAAAGTTTTAAGGTTTTTGGGAGAAATGGTTGACATATGAGAAGTGTTTAACATACTGTCTGGCACACAATAAGTGCTCAATAATTGTAGCAATGAGCATCATCATCATCATCATCATCATTGTTTGATACTTTAATTAATGCATTGAGAGTCAAAATACTTAGATTTGAAACTACTTCAAACATTTAGTTATTGTGTGACCCTGGTGAGGTTATTTGACCATTATGAGCATCAGTTTCCTAACCTCTAAAATAGGGTCAATAAGAATATTTGTCAGAAGATCGGTGGGGTAAGTAAACATTTAGCACCTGGCACAGCGTAGGCTCCAAATACACTTAGAATGAGCAGACTCTCATAAAGCTTAAGAAGGACAGTTTAGGACCATTCCTGCAAAGAAGTAAGATTTTTGTGTCAGGGAGGCACTTCATGGGATGGATCACCCCAGGAGATGATATTGATTAGTGCCTTCCCCAGGAGTATTTCAGTCACAAGGGAACAAATCCAACCTAGACCAGCTCGAGAAAATAGGGAAACCTAAGGGAGTTCAGATGGGCTTCAGGCACGATTGGATCCAGACATTTCAATAATGGCATCAGTACACGGTCTCTTCACATCGAGCTCTCTTTTCCATTGTGCCAACTTCTTTCTCAGCCAGGCTTTCTCCTCGTGGTGGCAAAGCTAGCCACAGTCCACACCGGCTTGCATCATTCCACAGCTCGCTTCAGAAAAAAGAGCAACACCCTTTCTCCCTGGGCAGGCATCTCACTTTCCTAAAGGGACTGTTTGGATGACATGACTATCCCTGAACCTCCAAACAGATTCCATGCAGGTCACATGCCCAGCCCTGCGGCAGGGTCTTAGGGCCCTTTGATGGACAGCTCCATTGGAATCAATGCAGGGGGACTGTTCCCATAAAACAAAGATGTGCGCTATTACCAGAAGAAGAGAGAAGGCTCGCTGGGCAGGCAGATTCCAATAGCTGTCAACTAGAGTTAAAAATACGCTCTAAGTAAATCCCTGGATGACCTAATGCATCATCTTAATGGGCCATTGTGGGGAGTGAGGATGCTTTGCAAGATTTCATTCTGTGGGTCACTCAGTGCCCTGCCAGGGAAGGATTCATGAACTGGATCTCCATTGATCTGTTTTGTCCTTTGCACACGGCCAGTCCCCAGCTTGCCTCCAGACCATACCCATAGCCTTACTCCCACCTTCAAGGTAGCCTTGGAGGCCAGACTTCTCCCCTTGAGCTAAGGTGGTCCAGGCAGCATGAGGATCTGAGGGCTGAACATTCATTCCTTGCTTGAATGAGTGCTGGGAGGGGATAGAGTGAAATACAGATGGCCCTGAGAAGAACCCTGCACATGGAATCAGAAGCCAAGGGTCTGATGCTGGGCCTGTTCCTTCCCAGCTGCATGACCTTGGACCATGCCACGGCCCTCAGCATCCTCTTCTGCCAAAGGAGGGGCTGGGCTAGATGGTCTCTGACGTCTCTTCCAGTGCTGACATTCTGGGACTCTGTGAATGTTATTAAATTCATGAATCGGCTTCTTTGCCTGGAACAAGTCAGCTTAAAATACATGCAAATTGCACTAAGTATAGCTGTTCCCTTGCTGAGGAGGCAGCCTGGCATATTTACATAGTTTGAAATTGGCTGCTGCATGCACAGGGTGGGGGAGCGGTGACAGGCTCTGAGGCTGGGGCAGCAGCCACTGCCTCTAATGCAAGTGGGGTCCCAGACCTTTCTCAGCCTGGAGTCCTGAGATTCACTGTTAGCAGGGACGGGGAAGAGAGCTGCTTTGTACTAGAGCCTGGATATGTCAGGATCCTTTCTGGGTGCTTGCTTTCTATTATCTTATTTAGTCCTCACAGCAGTCCTTGAAAGCAAGTATTACTGTTGCCTTTTAACCAATGAGAAAACCAAGGCTTAGAACTTGCCCAAGGCCACACAACTAGTAAATGTTGAGGTTAGGCTGACTTCAAAATTCATGCTTTCTCCACCACTAGGCCTGCAGTTTCCTCTATACATCCAGGCAATGCCAGACTCACTGCTTTTTGGGCATGCTCTTGTTGGCCAATGTTGAAAGCCTTTGTTTGTTCATTCAGTAAATACCTGGTGAGTGCTATGGTGTGCTAGGTTCTGTTCTAGGAATTCTGCAGTAATCAAGACAGACATGGTTTTGGTCCTCTTGGGGCTTACATTCCAGTGGGAGAGAAGGAATATTTATCAAATGGTTTTTGCTTATAATAAAAATAAAATGGATTCTTTTATAGTCCTAGATGAAGAGAACTAGCTACATAATTTGCAGGTCCCAGTGTAAAAGGACCATGTGGAGCTCCTTTTTCAAAAACTAATAATTTCAAGATGGCAGTTGCAGAGCTGTAAACCAAGAGTGGGCCCTTCTGACCATGAGGCCCTGTGCAACTGCTCTGTACATCCAAGCCCTAGCTAGAGCCGTCAGTCCAATCTGCCCACTTCACCAGTGAGCAAACTGAGCTTATGAGCTTGAGTTCTGCTTAGAAAACTCAGAAGCATCTACAGGTGATAACAGGTGAATTAGTAAATGAAATGAATTGCAGGTTGTGATAAATGCTCTGAAGAAAACGAAGAGAGGGCAGATGCCACTTAAATGGGAGCTGTTTAGGTAAGACCAGCCTGAGAAGGTGATGTCTAAGCTGAGAACAGAATGCTGTCGGTGACAAAGGTTGAGCCAGCTGCTCTGGGTCCCAGACTCAGCACCTCTTAGCTGTGTCACCTTGAGCAAGTCACTAATTCTTTCTGAGCTTTGGTCTCCTCATCTGTGCAATGGAGCTAATAATATCTCCCTTGAGAGGGTGGTGAGAGGATTGTTAACAGGGCATACAAAGTACCCAGTGCAATGCCTGGCAGGTAAGAGATGTCCCCTGTTATGGTTATTGTCACTGTGCTTTCTGATCCAGGCCTAGGGCCTACATTACTTTTCATAAAGAGGTTGCATAGATACGATCCTCTATGGCTAACCCCAAAGATCACCAAGACTGGTAAGATATAGCGGGTACCAAGCTGGGAACCAGGGTCCTGGTTCCAATCTTGGCCCTGCTACCTGATGCTCAGTGACCTTGGCAGGTCGGGGAACACAAGGATTCTTGGTGATTCCCTACCACTTGGTCATTCTGTCTTCCAGGATGGCTGTGACACATCAGGGCATAAAAAACTATTTTCCATAACTCTGCTTAGACCCAATTCTCTGTCCAACCAGCTGCATGGCCCCAACAAGTCTTTTTGTGTCTCTGGGCCCAGTTTCATCATCTGCCAAGAGGGAATAACAATACGTACCTCTCTGTCATTGTGAGGCTCAGATGAGATTAGAATGTGGGAGTACTCCAAGTGCTGCCAAGTGGGGGCAGAAATGAAGGTTTGTGTTCCTGGGCCAGGGATGGCCCTCATCCCCACCTCCCACCAGCCAGCAGACGAGAGGTATCCCAAAGCAGCTTGTTTTCGGAGAACTAGTGGGGAATAGCGGGGCCCAGAGTGAAGACACACTGGCCATGGGCTAAGATTGGCGCCACTCCCAAGGTGAGGATAGGGACCTCTTGAGCTGCTTTTCCGAAGGTGCACTCAGTGGAGCCAAATGACTCTTGCTGAAGTCTGTGTCTGGATCATTCATCCTGAGGAAACCTGAACTCGGGTTTCCACCTGCATCGTAGAACTGGAAAGAACATGGGGCGATCACACTCTCGGGGTCCCTACTGCGTGTAGGCGAATCCCCACACCCATTTTGTAAATAGGATGGCTCCGTTTCAGAAGATTGTGGGAAGCTTGAGGGAACTGCTGGCAGGCGGGTAGCACTGAGAAGCTTCTCAGCTCCATGAGGCTATCGGAATTGGGAGAAATGTTGGATGTGAGGAGGGGTTACATGGCTCTGGTGATGAATGACGGATCATGGAGACAGCCCTGGACTGGGAGTCCAGTCCCTGGGCTCTTAGCTTTATCATCTACTTACTCTGTGCTCTTGGACAAATTCCTTTCCACTTTTGGCCTCAGCCTTCCCATCTGTATAATGCATCAGATGCTTTCTAAGGTCCCTACCTGCTCCTGATAGGAGCAGCTGGGCCAACTCACCTAAGCCCCAAGAGCTCACCTAAGCCCGGAAACAGTTTTACAACTGGGGAGACACAGGGGATGTGAGTTATCTTTGGGGGAGTTCTGAAGGGAGGCAGCTGTGGGCCTAGTAGGGAGGCTCTGCCTGGAAAATCGGCATGACATCTAACCCTGGGAAGGCCCTGTGAACTCTGTATGGCCCTGTTTTAGAGCTGGAGAAAGATGCCATGTCCCAGTAAGCTCATTTGGACAATAGCAGCAGGGAGCTCAGGGAGGAACTCAAGGCAGGCGCCTCATCATACAAACCGCAGTCTTTGGTCTCCTTCTCTTCCACCCTGATCTTTGTGGGGAGAGCTGAGCTTCTGCACTCTGCAGGTTTGACCCAACCTAGTCCCTGAGCAGTGTTTCCAGTCTATCATGCTGGGAATGAGCCTGGGTATTCTGGAATCAGCCTTCTCTGGAGTGCCCACCATGTTTCCCTAGTTTGGGTAATGAGCATTAGCTTGAGTCTATGGATCAGCACTCAGTGTTCCCCCACCCCAGCCCAGCAGCTCGGTCAGCTCCTCAAGAGTCAGGTCAGTTATTCACAGTTCTTCTCCCTTCCCAGGAGCCCTAGATATTCAAGTCCCAGTAGGCTCAATGCCCCAAATCTTATAGTCTAGGCCTAGTCTGGACTGGACTTTTCTTGGGCTCCAGATAGCCAGTGGCAGGGCCAGCCAGGCCTGTTGGATGGGACCCAGGGCATGGTGTGAGGCTAACTCCCTCTGACAAGCCCAGGAGCTACATCCCAGGGGCTGGTCAAGCTGAGGCCCAAGGGCAGTCCTGCTGGCAGGGCAGTTGGTTGGATTGATCTTGTAATTAAGTCAGGGCCAGGCCTGCCTACTTGGGCTCAGGCCCTTGGCTCCCAGGACGGGCCAGGGTTTGTTGCTGAGAGCAGAGGGTTTATACTTGGGTGGGGTGGAACAGGGTGGGATCTCATGAGAAGGGCTATCTTGATTCAGTCGATGGTGAAGAAAAGCCCCCTTCTCAGTGCTCAGTTGTTCAAAGTTAGGACTTTGGGGAGGCTAGAAGTTGAGAATCCTTAGGTGAACATCTTGGGTAAGTGAACTCTTGATCAACTGCTTCGTGAATTTCTCCATCACAGGAATGGATAGCTCTGTTATGCCAGGGGCTCAGACCTAAAACTTGGAGTCATGCTGGATGCTTGTGTCTTTCTTACATTGCGTACTCAATTTACCAGCAAATCCCATTGCCTCCATTTTTAGTGTGTATCCAGAGTCCAACTGCTTCTCCCCAACTTTCTGCTGCTACCATCCCAGGCTCCATGCTCCTTGCTTGAATGATTGCAATCGCCTTCTCACTGGGCCCCAGACTCTATCCTTGCCCCCTAGAGTCTGTTCGGAACAGCACCTGAGGTGATCTGAAAACAATACGTCCAGTTAAGTTTCTCCTGTGCTGAAAACCCTCCTATGGCTTCCCACCTTACCCAGAGCAAGGTCCTATATGATCTGTAAGTCCCCTTCCCAACCTTACTCTTTAATTTCCCATTATCTTCCCCCTTTCTTCTTCTGCTCCTGCAACACTGGCCTTGATGCATGCCCTCTTCTACCTCGCCTCACTGACTGTGCCCTTGCACTCCCTGAGCATGGAATGATATTCTCACATGAATCTGTATTGCTAACTCTCTGACTTCCTAAAGGTCTCTGCTTAGATATCTCCTTATCCAAGAGACCTTCCCTGTCCACTCTGCATAAAAGTACGCTGCCTACCATCACTCTTCATCTCCCAATCTTGCTTTGATTTTATTAATAGTATTTTCTTTCTCACTTATCCCCCACCAGAAAGTCAAGTCCATGAAAGCAAGAGCTCTGTTTTGTTTACAGATATATATTCCCCAATAGCAAGGAAGGGGATACAATTATTTGCATTCTATGCATTTGCAATAGGTGCTGGAACATAATAGGGGCTTAATTCATGCTGCCTGACTTAGCGCATCTCTCCCTTGCCAAATGCTGTGACCCTTGACTTCTTTGGAAGAAGAGCATGGTGCAATTGGCTTGATTGGCAGTAGGCAGACTGGCATTTTAGTTGCCAATTTACTTGTGGCCTTAAGCAAGCTGCTGGCCCCCTCTGGTCCTCAATCTTCTCACCTACAAAATAAGGCAATTGGTCTAGTTGATCTCCAAGACCCTTTCCAGACTGGACTAGCCAGGATTCTATTGCCCCCAACTTCCTCACCCCTTGCCTTATTCTTGGGAGGCAACTGTCGCAGAAGGAAGCATGGACCAGGTGACAAGAGACCCGAGTTCTTTTCGTCATTTCCAGCTATGTGTCCTTGGCAAGTTTCCACCCTCTCAGCACCTTGGTTTTCTTGTCTATAAACTGAGTATGGTAATGCCTAACCCGATGGCTGCCACACAGATATACTGTGAAGGTCAGTGGATAAGAAACTGCTTTGGAGTCTGGGTCATGAATAAGAGGGGGAGTTAGCAGCATGGGCTTTGGTGCCAGATGACCTGGGTTCAAATCCTGCCTTTGGACGTTATGTACGACTTCCTCGCAAGTCAGGTAAGCCTCTCTGTGCCTGTGTTCTCCTGAGTATAACATGGGGCTAATTAGGGCCTTAGACATAGGATGGTTGTAAGGATTGATAAACGTATTTAGAACAGGGCCTGGCATACAGCATGTGCCATATATAAGCATTTTCTTTTATTATTCATTCATAGAACTACTCATTTATTTTGCAATCATTTATTAAAAGCTCCTGCCTATTTATGGGCTACTATTGGTTCAGGGTTCATTTCCTCCCCTCTCCCAATTAATTTTTTCTACACCTTTCCTTTCTGATGGGGAGGAATGAAGAAGGGGGCTGGGGAAGAGGTTCAG
>NW_016804657.1:941945-996751 GCF_001698545.2 Rhinopithecus bieti
CCCCCCCCCCCCCCTCCAGGCTTTCTCTCTCTCTCAGGAGCTGAGGCCCAAGGGAAGACAGCTTTTTCAGGAACTTTTAATATAGCAATTGCTCATTCACACCTTGCAGCCTCATGAATCCCATTGATAAAAATACCCGAGGAGGGTGATCCCATTCCGTTGTACCTCATAATCCCTAGACTTCCTTATCTTCCCCAGGATGCCTTGTTCCTATATTTTCCTGGAGTCTCAGGGGTCAGAGGTTGGGGAAACAGAGTTAGAGTCCTTGGTGATTTTTGCTGAAGTGTCCCTGCAAGGCTCAGCCGAATGTTGACCCCACCAGGGTGGTGGCTCTGGTTTCACACCAAGGGCTTTGACGGTGTATTAGTCAGGGCTCTCCAGAGGGATGGAACACTGGGATAAATATAAAAGGGAATTTATTAGGGGGAATTGGCTCACATAGTTGCTAAGTCCCCAGACAGGCTTTCTGCAAGCTGGAAGATGACAGAAGTCAGTAGTGTGGTTCCTAGAGAGGCTGGTAGCATGTCTCAGTTCAACTCTGAAAGCCTCAGAACAAGGAGAGCCAACAGTGTAACCCCCAGTCTGAGGCCAAAGGCCTGAGAGACCCTGGGAGGACTCTGGTGCAAGTCCCGAATCCAAAAGCCCAAGAATCTAGAGTCTGATGTCCAAAGGCAAGAGGAAACAAAGGCCTCTTACTCTAGAAGAGAGAGAGAGAGAGAGAGAGAGAGAGAGAGAGAGAGTGTGAGAGCAAGAGTGAAAGAGGTAGAGAGGGAGTGGGATGAGAGAAAAGGGGAGGGAGACCCAAGCATAGCCCCTTCTTCTGCCCTCTTTGTCCTAGCTGGGCCACCAGCTCACTGGATGGTGCCTGCCAACACTGAAGTCGGGTCTTCCTTTCTCAGTCCACTGACTTACATCAGTCTTTTCTGGAAACTGACAGACACTCACAGACTACCCAGAAAAAGTGCTCCACTAGCCATCAAGGCATCCTCAATCCAGTCAAGTTGACACCTAATAGTAACCATCATAGATGGATTCCTGCTGTCTTGAAGCTGAGTCCTAGATTTACTTCTTATTAGCTGTTTGAGGATGGGCAATTACTTTGCCTCCCTGAGCCTCAATTTTCTCATCTGAAAATTGAGACAATGACAATGATATCATGGAGTTGTTGCAAGAGTTAAGAGAGATAATACAGGCAAACTGCCCAGTGCAATGCCTGCACATGGTTTATGGTCCTTATCTCTTAGTTGAATCTGAATCATTTATTTAGCCATTGTATTTACTGAATACCTACTTTGTATAAGAAATATCTTACTTTTGATTTAGTAGCTTGCAAGGTTAGGATAAGAATGATGAAATCAGGTCCTGAGACTTCATATTTCTCTGACTGTGCTTGTGTGTGCACACACACGTGTGTATGTGTGTGTGTGTCTTTCCTAAAGTAGGTCTATTCCCTCTTTACTCCCTGAGGGAGGAGGAAGAGAACTCCATTCAGCCACAGCCACCATCTGAAGCACCTTGGGTGTGAAGGGGCACTAGGAGCTGATGGAGGGGAGTGAGGGGAGGTGGGACAGAGTTGCTAAAAGGTTTGGTCTCACCTGGAGCAAGAATGCTGGGCACATCAAGGTCTAGATGGATGGGTTGTGAAATGAGTTGGCAAGGTGCCTGATAACTGTTACCTTGGACACTTAGGTGACTAGGGGTAGAAATGGAGCATTGGCTCTAGGAACAGGGTGGGGCTTGGCTGGGGTCCACCAGCATTTGGGAGGAGGCTACTCACTTAACACCTCTGGGGTTGGGGTTAGAACAGTGACTTTCTGCTTGGCCTGGCTTCTTCCACTACAAGAAGAGTGAGATGGTTCTTCCCTGGGATGGCACTTTTCTCCATCCCACAGATCTCAGATGCCACTTACCAGGGCTCAGCAAGATGGAGCTTAGAGCCAAGATTGAAGCCATTCCAAGCCTAGTTCACCTAGGCTAGGTGGACTATTTTGATTGTATTAAGCCTCCTTAGGGCAGATGAGGTTCTCCTGCTTGCCTTCTTTTAAGACATATCTATGTTTGCGACCAGCCTGGCCAATATGGCGAAACCCTGTCTCTACTAAAAATACAAGAAATTAGCTGGGCATGGTGGTGGGCACCTGTAATCCCAGCTACTTGGGAGGCTGAGGCAGGAGAACTGCTTGAACCCAGGAGGCGGAGGTTGCAGTGAGCCAACATTGCGCCAATGCACTCCAGCCTGGGCAAAATGAGTGAAACTCCACCTCAAAAAAAAAAAAAAAAAAAAAAAAAAAAAGACATATCTATGTACCCTGAATCACCTGGGGGAAGTGGGGGAAGAAGCCTATGATGACAGAAGGACTAATATCTATTGATTATAATACTCATAAAGAGTATGGGTTTGGACCTCACAAAGGCTGTGCCAGTTGTTTAGCTGTGTGACCTTGGGCTACCTATGCAGACTCTTTGAGGTTTAGTTTCTTAATCTGATTAAAATATAGATATAACACCTACTGTATTATGCCCTTCTTGCATTGCTATAAGTAGCCAAGACTGGGTAATTTGTATAGAAAAGTGGTTTAATTGGCTCACGGTTCTGTGGGCTGTACCAGAAGCATAACACCTGGATCTGCTTCTGGGGAGGCCTCAGGGAGCTTCTACTCATGGTGCAGGGGTGCAGGCACTTCACATGGCAAGAGCAGGAGCAAGTGGGAGACGGGGTGGGTGCTTCACACTTTTAAATGACAACAATCTCATGTGAACGCAAGAGTGAGAACTCACTTATCACCAAGGGGATGGTGACCCAAGACATTCAGGAGGGATCTGTCCCTGTGACTCAAACACCTCCCACCAGGCCCCACCTCCAACATTGGGGATCACATTTCGACATGAGATTTGGGTGGGGACAAATAACCAAACGATATCACCCACCTGATGGGACTGTTGTGATAAGCAATGAGATGATGCATGGCATACACTTTGCAGTGCTTCTGGCACAAAGTCAGCTCTTATAACATGTACGGCACTTTGTATTTATATAGATATTAATGCCTTTTAAAATCTTCATGCTGACCCTGAAAGGTAGGCATTTTAATCTTAAGTTGAGACAGGAAAACTAAAGTTTAGAAATGTTAACTCCCTTGTTAAGGTCACATAGATAATAGCCTATACTGTAAAACCAGAGAGGGAACCTAACCCCGACTCCAAGGCCCAGCATTTCCTAAGGCAACAAGTCTCACCACCCTTAGAATTTGGGAAGCCTGTAGGAACTCTTTGGAGCTCTAGTCTCTTGGAATTGAGGAGGGGTTTGGTCCTTGGGCTGATGTGGGGTAGGGCAGGCTCTGGAGGGCAATCTCGATGGGACCTGTGGGACAGGGCATTAGGAGATGTGTGGCAGCTTGATCACAGGTGATTTAACTCAGGTGACGCGCAGTGGCTGCACCTAAAGGCCAGTCTGACCCGAGAAGTTGAGATGAGAGGTCTCCTCTAGGACCAGAGAAAGATACAGGGTGAAAGGTCCTAGAACCAGGCTATTTCTCTGCTTTTCCAAGACATAGATATTTTGGGCACCATTGTGACTACGAGTACTGGCTAGTGTTCAGGTTGGAATAGGTACAAGGCCAAAGAGTCTTGACCATATCTTGATAAGCCAGTGATTTGTGAATGTGTTGTTTACTGACCTAAGTGAGCGTGTGTGAGTCTGTGTGAGGGGGTAACCTAAGAGAACAAAAGGAGAGGATAACCAGAGCTGATAGACTGAGAAATGCCCCCGTTGATGGATTAAAAAGATGCAGACCTGCCTCATTTGCATGTCATTTAGATAGCATTTCACTTCAAAATATATGGTTCTTCCCCCACTGCTATGCTAAACCAGCCTGGGGATATTTCAGGTCTTGATTCCAGGGCCTGAGACTCAGGCACATGGGATAGATTAATAGAAAGAGAAGTCCTGGAGCAGGAGCCAGGTCTAGCTTGGTGCCGGCCACTAACTCAGGTGTGGGTAAATTCCCATCGTCTTCTCCTGTCTGGAAAACCCACAAGGGCAGAATATCCTAAGCATCAAATGCAACAACTTTTTTTTGAATAAATGAGTGTTTTTAAATAAATGAAAATAACTCTGGACAAATCACTTTTCTTTCCTGGATATGGAGGAGAAGATAAGGTGTCTACTTTTGACCAACAGTTTTAATTTTGGGGCTGTGGACATGTCACCAGAAAAATAAAGATACCACAACATGTCGTACATCATTTCAGGGGCTTTTTAGACCCTTTGGAGTTGATCCTTGTACCCTGTGTTCCAGATTAGAAACCCTTGGGCCAGAGAGGTTGAAAATCCTTCAACTTTCAGATTTCTGAGTATCCTGTCCCACATGAATCTTTAGGACATGGGAATCCAAGAGAAAGGGCACACTCACATATTTTTATTGGCTCCCACTATGCGCCAGGTGCTCATTTGATCTTCACAAGATAAGGCAGGAGTCATGATTCCTTTTATAGAAGTGAGGAAACTGAGGATCAAAGAGAGTATGCTCAAGGGTGACAGAGCTGGTGAGTGACAGAGCTGGGATTCAAACCCAAGCCTTTGGCTCCAGAGCTGTTCTCTTTCTCCAGGGTTAATATTTTTCTCACTTGTGCCAGTCAGCTTTGCTCCCCTGTCCACCACATTGACCCCCTGGACTAGGAGGGCTCCCCACTTGTACCCCCACCCCATCAAGTGCCCCTCTTAAGCGGGAGCTATTGGCTGGGGTAAGCCCAGGGTGGTGAAGTGTGTACAGGGCAGGTGCCTCAGGCCAGGTGGGAAGGGTTTGGTGTGCATAAGTGGCATGGGTGGGCTGCACTTGAACTAGCTGAGCTCTCCTCCCCAAAGTGGAGAGAAGAATGGGGACCTTGATGTTGCAGCTTCCACACATCCCTACTACCTTTCCCTCCCTTTCCTCCTTGCTTTTACCTAACAAGAGCTAACTTAACAATTTACCTAACAAGATCTAAACAGTCCCTGACTGCTTAGACAAAATTCTTCCCAGCTCCTATCTTCCCAGCATCCCAGCTTCTTGGAGGCAGGAGTTCCTTATGCAGTCCCAGCAGGAGGGACCAGGCCTGGGAGGCTGCCTCAGTTTCCCATTTCTTTGGAGTAGGGAGCCCCACTCCATTAGTCAGCCTGAGGCTGTTCTGCAGAGGTCTAGAGCCCCACTGTGGTGGGGAAAATGCCCAATATGAAGGTGCCCATAGCTGCAGCTGTCCCAAATGGTACTTGTCTCTTTGCCATCCTCTCCCTTGTCACCTCAGTACCTGCGCCCAGAAACACATCCTTCTGAAGGTGAGGTCAGGGTGAGGAGCCCAGCTGCTTTGGCTGGTCAGTTTTCCTAGGGGCAGAGCATGGTAGATTGTTAAGGGGTAAAACTAAAGATCTTTAATAAGAGACCTCGGTGTTTGGATATTTGGAGTAGGGGGGTTGTCGGGGTGGGATGTGCCTGCCAGTGACTGAGGCACCGACTTCCCTGCAGTCATACTCCACACCATGGCCTCTTTTGAGCCTTCTAAATCCGGGGGAGTTCAGGACTAGATTAGCCCTCAGAGGAAATCAGACAGATGTGCCTCAGCAGTGTGTGTGTGTGTGTGTGTGTGTGTGTGTGTGTGTGTGTGTTAGGATCTTCTCCACGGAGGTGCTCTGTGTCTCCATCTCAGAGGCCAAGATAGACATTCTCCTCACTTGAGAGTGGAGAGCATGGTTGGTCCAGACTCCTGTCTAGGGAATCATTTTCAAGCAGTAATGGGCGGAGGTGGGGGTGGGTTTGAGGACAAGACCTGCAAATGTGGGTGCAGCTGCATTTAAATGATTCCCAGACTGTGTTTGGTCTTCAAACTGGGTACCCCACCCCCACACATCCTCCAGCTCCATGGAAGATACAGGAAGTGTTGATGTAATTGGGGAGATCTCAAACGCACCCACCTACCCTCCCATTCACATACTCTGCCTTGTCTGCGCAGGGCTCCCAGTCAAGGGCAGGTGGGCACACGCCAAGATGATTCCCAGTGCATCCAGGAGGACCCTCTCCCGTCCTGCCTGGTCTCTGCCTGGACCCTCATGGTCACAGAAACTAGGATGAGAGTAAGGCAAGCACACTTGCATGTTGTAGGGACGATAATTCCAGCAGGCAAGAAAGAAGTGAAAACCATCAGTGTCTGTCAAAAATTTTATTTTTTTCATATCACACAGAATGATGTTAAAATAAATCCTCAGTAATATATATTTATATACTTATTTACTTGTGTCAATATTTACAAAAGACTGTGGAGCTCTATGAAGTCTATGTACACCCATGATCAGGTGGACAGGCAATGTTCATTGAGGCACATATGTACACATATATGTATAACCTATGTACAAATATCAGACCCTACTGACACAGGAACTCTCAGCTGCAGAAGTCCTGGGCGGGGCAGTGTTGGTGGGGCTGAAAGCTTCCAGAATATGTCAGCAAGAATGATAGTATCAATACATCCTGTGCAATGTAGTTACAGCTGGTGTCTAAATTTTCAAGAAGCAAACAAATAGTTAAATGACTCCCAACTCCCATGAGTCTTCCCCACAAGTCCTGCTCCGCCTTCAGCTCTCATTGGTCCCCAGCCTCTTATCACCATGGAGACCCCAGTTCCCTTTCGGCATCATCCTTACGAAGCTTTACCATTAGCCTTGGAGTTCCTTCTGCTATTGATCCCAAGGAGACTTATTTATCTACCTCTTTGAGTTTTCAGCAATTATTAGAGACAGGACACGGGAGGGCAGCTGAAGAGTCATGCACAAGCAGCAAGGAAGCCAGTGCAAACCCTAATTGGAGTCTGTGCTGCATGAGCTTAAGTGAGCGGCAGTCATTTCCTCTCTCTCTCTCTCTCTCTCTCTCTCTCTCTCTCTCTCTCTCTCTCTCTATATATATATATATATATATATACACACATATATATATATATATACACACACACACACATACACAGTATAAAATCTCCAGAGACACCCTATATAAGCACATAAGCACACAGGTCTGGAAAAGGAAATAGCATCCTCCACTCATGAGCTTTACAGCTATGTCCCTGATGAAAATTAAGAGAATCTTCCTTGATTGCTGGCACCATTAATCTCAACTGTTCCAAGATTATCCTCAGTGGAGAGAGGGGTGCAGGGATGCAGAAAACCAGGAAGAGGCCAATTTGGCTGGGGTATTGTTTGCTCAGCAGGCCTAGAGCTTGATCATGGGACTTTCCAGCTTCCTGGGGCCCTTCAAATGAAGGAACCATCCAAGCACGACAACAAAAGGAAACTGGGTCGCTGGATCCCACGTGAAGGCAGAACTGGGGCAAGCACAGAGCATGTTCAAACCCTCAGGAGCTGAGACTCACCCCCGCCAAAGCCAGCCAGGTCTCTCTTCTTGCTTTTCTATCCCATTTCTTAGCCTGGAGCTGATGTGCTCCTTTCCAGCCCCACCTGGCAGGTCAAAGTCCTTGCCTTACACTTCATAGGCTAAAAAGGCAGTAATGTTAGCAGCTGACATGGAAATTGTTTGGTAGCAAAGTGTGCCCCTGAATATTCTCTTCCTCCCAGCTCCTCCTATTGCTTTCTCTAGCAGCCCAGAGCATTTATTCACTCATACAAACAAGACATTCGGTGTCTAGGGAATCATTTTCAAGGAGAAGCAGGGCTTAGAGGCTTCTCACAGAGACTCAGAAAGACACAGGACTGAGTCTTCTGGATAGCTACCAAGGGTCCTAGCACACAGCCACATCTACACTGCCCTCAATGATCTAGATGTTGCAGTAGCTGTCTACATTATTACATAATCATGCCCTGTGCATCCATCAGTGGAATGATGCAGGGAGTTCTCAGCTGCAAACTCATCTGGAACACATTTGACTATTTTAGGAGTGCACAGGAGCACAGAAAGTTATCCATTTCCACGCTGAGGTTCATAAAGTACAAGAAGTAGCCATCCAGACAGGCCACCTCAACTGCCTCAGTTCACCAGATAGTCATGCCAAGTCTGGGTTATGGGCTTCTGCTGCCTAATCACAACTAACATAGCCAGACTGGAGGGCTTCTGTGGGTGTGGGGAGATGGCAGACACCACTGCACCACCTCAATTGCTCCAGATACAGTGAAAAATTCCTCCCACTTCCATCCAGGTAGAAAGCACACAACCAAATGCAAGAGGCGAGGCTGAGAGAAACTGTCTCCCATGGATCTAACACACTGGCAGGCAAGAGGGAGAATGAGAGCAGGTTTTAGCTTGCACCTAGCTGTTTCTTGAGTGATGTGTACAGCTAACCCCCAAAGAGGCAACTGAATTTCAGCTGCTCTAATACCCACACCCTCAACTTAGGTTTAGTCATAATAAAAAACAGAATGGATTTGTTAGTTCCATTGATTGCCACAAACCTCGCCTTCTGTGTGGCAGAGATGTGCTTTAGTTCTTCGTTGGAATGTTACTTTCAGATCTCACAAACCTCATACCTAGGGCACCACCCATGACAAAGAGAATGCTAAATAGATCAATCCTTTGCCAGGTCATCAAGCTTTCCACTCCCCTCGAGTACAAAGTTTGGAATAACTTATCTGGTCCTCAGTGATGAGGTTATAGCCAACCGGGGCAGACAGAAGAAAGGCTAAAGCACCTGGCTGTTAGATCAGACTTCCCTTTTATCCCTGAGTCAGGCAGCCACCTGGGAGGGAAAGGAAAGAGGTGATCCTGGAGCCTGTTCTTTCTTTATGAAAGATCTGCCTTCTAGAGCGGTCCCTAAGCAGAAAAAAAAAAAAAGTGGAACTGGAGAGGTGAAAAGAATGCAAAGGATGTCATTCAAAAAATGCACATAAATGCAGTTTATTCCTTGGATTGCCAAATTTATTCCACATGAGTGAAACTAAGGAGATTGGTCAATGTATAATTCTATAATTTAAAAAATAGTATACATATATACATATACTATATATATATATACACACAAATATATGTATATATGGAAAACCTCTAAAAACTCAGGACCAATTAACCAAAACCTTGATTGACAAGAATTATGTTTTCTTACTATACTTTCAGTAGAAAGAGGCAAATGACAGCAAGGGCTCTATCTGATGAGCCAGGATGTGCCCCAGTGGCCCATTTCCAGGTCTATCTTGTAGCCAGCAGTCATTCAGCCTGTCTCTTTGGTCTTCTCCACCTATCTCCACTTCTGTACAATAAGCACTGAGGTTTACAGTGTTGACCCTGAGCAAGGCAAGGTCCCTGTTATCTTCAAACACTTTACTTAACTAAGGCAGGAAAGTTTATGCTAACCTACTTAGGAAATATTTTTCTCAATAACAAAGGTTGAACCAGACATGCTTTCCTATTCCCACTCAAATAACCAGAATTGCAAAGCAACCAGGATGTTCCCGTCCCTGAGGTTTCCCCATCAGTTAACTGAGGTTTTGCTGTACACATGTGTATAGAGCAAGGTAGATCAAAAAAGAATGGAATGGGACCCTGGGGTTGCCAGCCTTCCCTGATTGTCCAGTCTGAACATTTAACCTCACAGATGTTTTAGGAAAGGGGACTCTTCTGAGTCCCCTGGTTATGTGTGCAAATATTTGTGCAGCTGCACACTCTAGCGGGTGGTAGAGTCTTTATTTCACTAATGTCATGCCCTAACCACCGAAACTTCCATCCCTGTAGACTTCTACTGAAACCCACAAGAACTTGGCTTCCTTCTGCAGCTCTCATGGAGTCCCTTTGGTCGAGCAAGTCAGCTTACTCTGAAGGAGAGTTAGAGGGCAATTCCCAAATCTGCCCAGGCGACTGATCCCAAGTGCAAACCTCCAGGCCACATTCCCTCAGCATCCATCTCCCTGGGGAAGGGAGGAAGGGCAGCAAAAGGATCAAGTAATGGCTTTTAGTGCATGGAAATGATCTTCTGTAATGGCTCAGGATGCTTTATTCTTATCTATTGGGAAGTGCTTTCCTGTAGGCTTCCATTACATCTGCCAGACTGAGGGAAAGTCAACAAAATGGGCTGGAGAGGTCACATAAACTTAGGACTTTTGTGTCTAGAGGTTGTAAGGATGCTGTGTGACAGCAGGCAGAAATGGGGAGACAGAGGGAGAGGAGACAGAGACACACATGGAGACAGAGAGATGCACACAGGAAAGAGACAGAGCGACAAAGCCCTCTCACAGGCCTTCCTTGTGCATACACTGCATCTTAGCATATGTGTCCATTCCAGAAGGAGGTCAGATCTCAGAGGACAGGAGTCACGTGAACACATGGGAAGAAGAAACTACAGAGACTGTGAACAAGCCCCCAGAAGTCAAGGGCATTATCTGATAATCCAGGTACTATCTATCACTTTTCAGTCCTGAGAGCAAGATTTTGAAAGAGCTATTGCTAAAGAAAACAGTCACTATTTATTTTATTGCACTTTTCCTCTTTAAAAATATTCAAACACAAACTATGAGAGATGAAGCTGAGATTTGGTGGGAAGGGAAGCAGAAAGAAAGGAAAAGTAAACTAGGTTAATTTGAGGAAGAGAACCTTCCTGCATGTAGGGGAGCCCCTACCTCCATCTGTCCCTGCTGGTTGCTTTGATAGGGGAACGGGGTTGGACTCAACAAGGGTCAAGTCTGAAGATATAGATGATGGTCACAATAGCTACTGAGACAGCTCCCAGCATCCCCCTCTCTGCGGGTTGGCTCAGGTGGCTGATGATATTAATGAGGTTAAGGTCATGAGTTCAAACCTGGCAATGGATACCTTGCCAAGGCTAGGGGAACCTCCATTGTGTAACCAAGGAGCACCATGGACATTATAGTCCTCACAGACCAGGCAGCCATCACCTACATACAAGCTGTTATGACAATGGGCCCCAGGAAAGCCCTGGGGAGCAGAGCTCAGCACCATCATCCCCTCTCTTGAATAAACAAGTTAAAGCACTGTGCTCCCCTGCCTGACATAGGGGTAGTGGTGCCACCTTCATATGCGATTTGCACACTGTTCTATAGTTCCTTTTGGGGGAGTCAGCCTCTATGACTCTAGTATTGTGGGCAGTGTGGAACCCTCAGCCTGAGGAGCTTCAGAGGGTGCTGTCCTCTCTCCACTTGGGTTGACAGTGACAGAGTCCTCACTACAATATAGTGATAGATCCAGGAAGAACAGGTAGGATAAGCTAGTCCCGGGCACTCCCAACACGGAGCAGCAACATGAACACCCAGGCTGGGGTCTCAGGCCATCATAACTTCCATGGGAGCCCTTTCCATCCTGGGCTAATGCAATCTAGAGGCACACTCCCGTGGGGCCCCTTTTAAAAGGCTAACCTCCTGGTGACATGCCAACACTAGCCTCAGAAGTACAGGTGAGAGGGACAGAGGCAAGCAGGGAAGAAGGAAGAGATCATGTCAAGTATCACTGAAGTTTCAGGAAGCACAGAGCCTTAATTATTTTCTTAATTAAATGTTGGCTCCTAAAAAGTTTACTCTGACATTTGACCTGCTCAGCCACTCTTTCTTCCTGACAATCTCTCCACCTTTCCCGGGCCTCTTCCTTTTCGGCCTCCTGAAAACTCCAACTTTCTCGAAAATGAGTCCACAGAGGCACTTGATGAAGCCAACGGGAATGGTACTTGACTTGGAAACACAAGTTTCCAGCAATGCACAAGTTTTGGACCCTCATGTCCATTCCTTGCTGTTGTTGCCTTTTCCATAGAGATTGGGAGCTGTGACCATCACTGGAAGGGAGGGTGAGCCACAATGGGATGGCTGCAGGAGTAGAAATCAGGAGTGAGGCCTGATCCAAGGCCTGACTGCAACTCCTAACTTCAAATGTGGGTGAAGCCTTTGCTAAAATGCACTCAGCTCTCAGCTAGTCCTACTGACGGGAAGAACCGGCTCCAAAAGTAACCCAAAATGGTGGGGTAATCTTAGAAAGTATTTAAATATGGCCTTAGAATATTGGATAAAGTCAGGCCCTTGAAAAAGTGTTAGCTTATTTAGCCTTAGATGTATGTTCTTAATCACTTTTTACTTAAGCTGAACAGGGTTGCATAGCAATTGGATGGGAGGCAGGGCATCCAGGGGAGCCCAACAAGGGGGAAAGGAAGAGCGTGCCTGGGATTGAACATCCCCAGAGGGGAATCAGGAGTTGGCCCCTTTGGGCTTATGCCCAAGAGCAAGTGAAATGCCACAAGCAAGTAAAGGTAGCTCATTTTAAGAGACAGGTCTCTACAGGGTCTCAACTTCCTGACCTTGCCCCCAACAAAGCTGCAAAGGATGGAAGGGCAATAAGATTTGTGGGCTTAGAGAATGTTGGGGACATTTTCACCCTGGTCCTGGGCTCAAGATCCTGCAGTTTCTTGAGCCATTACTGCTTTTAAGAGAATGGGCTAAATCGGGAGATCCCAGGTGCTGGGAGAAGGGGACCCTGGGCTGTTGGGCTGTCTGTGTGGATTTGCTGGAAGGAAGTAAGGGTCATGGCAAGGAGGCCTATATTAGGCTGCCAGCTGTCCCAGGTACTTCCACACTCTGCCCCCAGGTTTCTGGTGGCAGGAAGATGAATTGGTAGAGACCCCATGCAATTCCCGTCTTAGTTAGAGTTAGATATCTGCTTGATGTGGTGGCCCATCCTTCTGCTTGAAACCTAGGAGTTACTTCTCAGGACTGAAATCTGGTGGTGAGAGAAAAGACTAGAGAAAGAGATTCCGTGAAGGATACTGAGGGATATAAACACAGGCCAGGGAAAGGTGATTAAATCTGATCTTTTGTTTGTCCCTGTTAATTCACAGCTCTGGGGGCAGGGCAATGGGTCTGAGCATATGTCCGCATTTCATGTGTACTGTGTGATGTTTCTGAGCATGTGTGCTATGTATCTTGTGTGCCTATTATAAGTAAATGCATTGTGTGTATATAGTGAGTTTATGTGTATTCCATGTGTAGAAACAATGGTAAAGTAGCCTTTGTGTATCTTATATGCATATGCATTTTGTCCGTGTAGTTTTTTATGTATCTTGCATCTGAGTTGCAGGTTGTGTATTTGTATGTGGTGTATGTTTGTGTTTTGTGTATGTTCTGTATAAATTCTCTATCTGTGCAGAGAGTGCATTTTGTGTACAGTTATAACCATATATCTTCTGTGTTTGCTTTTATGTTAACTTGGTCTGTCTGTATTTTGCACGTTGCATGTTTTATGTTTGTGTGTGACAACAGTGTACCTATTTTGTGGTGAATGTACATGACTGTATGTGAACATTTTAGAGTCCTGGGCCAACGACACTGTGATAAACTATCTACCCTGACCTAGGCCTCAGATATGGGTTGCTTTACCTTCCATTTTCCAAAGGTCTGTGTCCCTCCCACCCCATGTCTTGGAAATTCAGCACCACCTCCCATGAAGGAGAGGAAGAGAAGCACAGAGGCTTTGTGCTGGGCATGGGATGCCCTGCAGATACCTGGGGATGTGGGTGACCAGGCACTAATGAGCACCCTGGGCCTAGCACCCTGAGCTGGTGCCCCATGCCCCAGGACAACTGACTAGGCAGCAGTGAGGCCTGAGCTGGAGCCACCCCTGCACAGCCCGACCCCTGCAATTCACTGTTTGGGAAAATTCAGCCACTCTGTCAAAAGGCAAAGAAGTAAGTTAAAAGCCTCCTACCTGAAGCCATTTCAGGGTCAACCTACTGTCTACCTTTAGGCTGTGCAGTGCTCATTTGCACTCTACCTGTTCTGGGGGGTGGGAAATGATTCTTTACCCATCCTTTGGTTCTTTTTAAAAAGAGGTCTCGTTGCCAGTTTAACGGGGAGAGAGTTTGGGTCTGGAGATCAAAATGATGCCTTTGGATCATCTAGGGACTCCATCCCTTAGTCCTGGACTTCAGACATTTCCACATAGAGGAGGCTCTCTTTAAGTCCAGATCAGCGGAATTTGGTCCCAGGGAGTCCTACTCCTTGGTGTCCTTGGTTTCAAAGCAGGGGATCCATTCTGGCTCTTTAGGGAAAGGTTCGTGAAAGTGACAGATGCAGAGCCAGATGATAATAAGATCCAAGTGGCATAGGTAAAGGTGAAAATGGAGATGATGAACAGGATGAACTGTAGAGAGGAGGCCCAGGGTAGGTCTGGCCCAGGACAGCTGGAACTGTGAGGGCCACAGGGCCCTTGTGCACTCAGTAAGACAAGCTTCAGCCATGGGAACTGAAGCTGCAGCACATGGAGGGCAGAAAGACAATTCTAACGTCTAGGAATCCATGGATACTGGAGTGTCTGAGGCAATGGCAGCAAACCCAGGCCCAGTGGGGTTACCAATGAGACAAATTAACCCGTTAGGCCTCTTAGACAGCCAACCCACCAAGCAGTGGATTTGCTCCTGAACCTGAACTCCAGAAAATGAATATATATATATGTGTGTGTGTATGTATATACATATACACACACATGTATGTATATATATACACCCTAGTGCACATAGTCAAACACATGCATAAATTGCCCTGTGTCAAAAATATTGCATAAGCTTGTACAATGTTCAAATGCAATTTTTTTCTATCGCTAGCTAGGTAGAGGAACGCGTGAAAGAGAGATACTCAATATATATTTATATACACTGGATCCACAGACCTGCCTGTCGTCAGGACCAGATGCCCTGGTCCACTGTACAGTCATGCCCGTGACTAGGTTATTTCCTAAGGTGCAGTCATGTGAGGTGTTCAGATGCTGCCTTCCCTGCTTACTCTCCTGGCTTTGCAGAGGTCTGCGTTCCTGTTTAGAAGAACAGGGATAGCTAGGCTGGGGGGCCAGAAGTTTTAGTTCCATTCCAAATAGTCTATCTTTTCCCCTGATGGAGGGATTTTGCCTTCTGATGGGAAAAAAAACCCTAGTTCAAGACCATTCCAAGCCTATTAATACTCTAAATATTAATACTGTGTAGGCTACTAGGAAAATAGGTTATCTCCTGTGTTTTAAATATTGAGATTCATGCAACAAACACCCATGCAGCTCTATTGCATCACTGGTAAATTTCACTGCAGTGTCAGTGTAGCCGGGCCACATCAGTAGGAAAGCAGATATCTGCAAACTCCAGTAAGAAACCAGACATGTTTTTGTGACCCTGGAGCCTGCAAAAATGGTGAATCAGAGGCTTAGAGGTCCGTTGGTTTGTTAGCTTCTCCCCATAGGCCTAAGGGAACAAATGTGAAACTTGACAACTCATATTCGGTTATACTAACTGTCCCTCCCCCGGGCTTCCCTCACATCGACACTGCAGAGAAAAAGCAGAATGCAGCATTTTCCGTTATGAAACACAAGCCTCCAGAGCATCTACTTGGCAATTGCAATTCACAAACCTCAGCCTGTGACACAGAAAGTAATTCCAACACACAGGACTGTGTGTTCTTTTCAATGCAAAAATGAGAATGACCTTTTGAGTAAACATCAGCTATTTAAAGCTAAACCATGATTGTGTTCCTCTGTGAAAGGGCAGGTGGGCTCAAATGGGGTGGTAGGATGGCGGGGAGGGGAGTGCATCTCCTGGATGTTGTGTGCATTTCATTAGGAAGGAATGATGGCACTGATATGGTGCACTGTGTATTGGCTATGAGGTGGCCTCAATGTCTTTCTGAAATCCTAGCTTGATAGGCGACTCCCGTCTTTGGAAACTCATAAGCCGGTGATGAGGATGTGCATGAAAGCCATGATAGATATTCTGTGTCCTAAATCAAAGTCAAAAGATCAAAAGTCACTTGCACAACTATTGCTTTCCATGCAGAACCAGATACACACTGTAGAACACACTGACTACAATGCAGGCTATTATGCAACATCTGCATTAGTTCCATTGAGCTGTGAGTATGGTAATAGGTTTCAATCAGACATCAGTTAACATTTTGGTAATATTCACATAGTTTGTGTTAGCCAAGGTGCAGTTGGCTGTTTTCAAGTTTTCCTCTCTAAAGTCCTCATTACTGTTGTTTACCCCCTCCTGGATCTCCATGTAATCGGACTTACTAATGGTAGAGGCACTTCTACTTTTCTTTAGGTCAGGGGAGGATGGGATCTTTGGACAGCTTGTCACTTGCAAGTATTGGGCCTGCTCCTCTCCCTCTGTCTCCCGGTGGTAGAAGTAGTTGAAATTGGACACAATGACAGGGACCGGTAAGGCAATAGTTAACACACCTGCAATTGCACATAGGGAACCCACTATCTTTCCCCCAATGGTAGTCGGAACCATGTCTCCATAGCCTACAGTTGTCATGGAGACGACTGCCCACCAGAAGGCATCTGGGATGCTGGGGAACTGGGACTCTCGCTCATCGGCCTCTGCAAAATAGACAGCACTAGAGAAAAGGATGACCCCTATGAAGAGAAAGAATATCAGGAGGCCCAATTCTCTCATGCTGGCTTTGAGGGTCTGACCTAGAATCTGGAGACCTTTGGAGTGTCTGGACAACTTGAAAATCCTAAAGACTCTTACCAACCGGATGACACGGAGGATGGCCAGTGACATGGCCTGCTGGCCTTGCTGAGCGTCCTCTGGCTTCTCAGCCAACTCTGTCCCCAGGGTGATGAAGTAGGGGATGATGGCCACAATGTCAATGATGTTCATGATGTTGGTGAAGAAGCCGGCTTTGCTGGGACAGGCAAAGAACCTCACCAAGAATTCAAAGGAGAACCAGATGATGCAGAGTGTCTCTACAATGAAGAAAGGGTCTGTGAAGGAAGTGGACTGCTGGTACCCGATGGTGCTGTTGGAATAGGTGTGGAAGGTCACCCCACCACCATGCATGTCTTCATTCTCATCCCGGAAGATGGGCAATGTTTCCAGACAGAAGCTGACAATTGAGATCAGAATCACCATGACAGACACAATAGCTATAATCCTGGCAGGCCCTGAGCTCTCTGGGTATTCAAAGAGAAGCCACACTTGTCTCTGAAACTCATTTTCAGGCAGAGGACGCTCTTCCTCCTTGATGTAGCCTTCATCTTCCCGAAACATCTCCATCGCTTCTTCTCCCAGCTCATAAAACCGAATTTCTTCAGAGAATATATCTAAGGGCACATTCACAGGTCGCCTCAATCGGCCCCCCGACTGGTAGTAGTACAAAATGGCATCAAAGCTAGGGCGGTTCCGATCGAAAAAGTACTCATTTCGGAGGGGGTCAAAGTACCTCATTCGTTTCTTTGGGTCCCCTAAGAGGGTCTCTGGAAACTGGGCTAAGGTCTTTAGCTGGGTCTCAAACCGCAGCCCTGAGATGTTGATCACCACCCTCTCACAGCACTCGTGGTCTGCCTCTGGGTCATAGGTGTCCTGGGGGTGCCCAGGGAGGGCAGCAGCCTCGTCTGCTGGGTCTCCGGTGGCCACTGTCATAATTGGGACTGAGAAGCGCCTCACGCTATGCCTTTCAGCTGCCTGGTGGCAGGGAGCTCAGGGTGCTGCTACTGGCCCCAGGAAGCACAGGAGCATTGGCCTGGTCTCCTGCAGGAGAGCCCCGAGAGCTCTCTGAGAGCTGGAGAGACAGCCTCGCTTGGCTGAAAGACAGAGGCAGTTATTGACATGCGGCTACTCAGCACTGGCAGCCCGACATGGGTTGCCACTTTTTGTCTCCCATCTCTCAGCCAAGAGTTCAGAAACATGATCACCACCACCACCACAACAAAGCAAAATTTACTTTCACCTTGTAACTTGTCTGGGAATCAGGGGGAGCAGGTAGCAATCTCTCAAGGAACCTCTGGAATGCCCTGCATTGGGGGAAGGTGGCTGGTACAGGCCCACTTGTACCACACAGGCTTCGTGGAGCATAACCCCATGCTAATAGGTTAAAAGTGGACCCTCTCCCAGGTGCTGCACTAATGTCTCAGATACTCATACCCAGGGAGGTATTCATGGTGGGGGATCTTGGGCCTGGGTCTTCCTCATTGGCCTCTACCCCAATGATTCTACACAAGGCTGTTATTAAATGATAGACTGATTTACCTGACCAGACAGGAACCTGAAGCTCTCTTCCTTGCAGAGCTGATCAGATGCTGCAGGAATCTTAGATGCACAAACAGGCAGCCCAACTCCCCATCACGTCTTCTCACTCCAGCTAGAAATAATGGTGAGTCATTCTGGGCAGGAGGGCAGATTCTGGGTCCTGGAGGTGAGCTCTAGGACTGGGCTGGGCTGGAGGGGCGATGTGATGCCTGGCCAGGGGCATGCGGGACTTGAAGACAGCCGAGCATGGGCCTGGAGCCTTTTGAAGGAAGGAGGCAAGATGCAAAGCTCAGCAAAAGCTGGAGTCCTGGCTGTCCTCAGGAGGTGTGACGTTGCCTGGAAAAAAACAGCAGCAAGGTGGAACCAGGGCATTCGGGCAGCTGGTGCCAAGATTTAGGAGGGTCTAGCAGCTTCCCTCATGGGAGGTGACAGGCCCCCATGCCCACCCTCCATTCTGATGCCAGGCCTGAGGACTATCCCTCAGCCTTCCTGCCTCTTCTGGGCAGGCTTCCCATCAGCTTGAAGCACTTTCTCCCAGGGAGCAACACTCAGGCTTAGCTGGGCCTCCCTTATGCAGGGGCCACCCTGGATTGATCCAGGTCCCTAGTTCCCAGCTGCTCTCAGGAAGGACTCTGGAAGAAGCACTCCTACCCCCACATGTCAGGGCACAGCAGCTCCCAAGAGGAGGGCTTAGCTCACTGCAGCCTGTCTACAAGCTGCTGACCTCAGCCAGTCCTGGAAGAGGAGCACAGGGCCGGGTGGCGAAACCCCCCCGGCCCCCCCGCCCCCCCCGCCCCAGCACACCATCAGACTTGGCTTCAGAGCCGCATCTAGGGAGACCCCACAGCAACAAAGTCGGCCAACTGGTAGCTGGATGAACTTACTCTCCCTCCAGGATCCCTGGGCCGCAGGCCTCCCTCTGAGCCGGGTGGCATTTGAGCTGGGCAGGCGCTCGACCACTGATTTCTCCACCAAGAGAAAATCCCTCACATCTCCTCAGCAGGGAGCACAGAACAAACGCTCAGCCTGACTAGCTGCGAGGCTGCTTGGCAGCAGCGAGAGGGGGAGCCTGGAGGAAGCCGGCTTCCGGACTGGCCCCCTGCCGACCCAATCCCGCAGGCCCCAGGGCGGGGAGGGGTCTCGGCCCCCTCCCCATCGCCCCGGGCTCCGGCCGGGATTCCGTCCGGCGCGCTCACCGCTCGCCTCGGCGCAGAGGACCAGACCCTCCCGCTGGCCACGGCCGCTAGCGCCACCTTAACCCCCTCCTGCCCACGCGGTCGGCTCCTGCTGCGGGCCCGAGCGCAGGTCAGCTCTTAAGCCCCCGGGGTCCAGCCGAGGGACCGCCGAGGCTCAGTCTCCACCCAAAAATCCCGGAACCTGATCTCTGGGGGTGGGGAGTAGCTGGCGCCAGGCTGCTGCCCCAGATGTCAG
This sequence comes from Rhinopithecus bieti, assembly GCF_001698545.2. Lineage (NCBI taxonomy): Eukaryota > Metazoa > Chordata > Mammalia > Primates > Cercopithecidae > Rhinopithecus > Rhinopithecus bieti. The sequence continues at coordinate 961,350 of NW_016804657.1, forward strand.
CTTCCTTTTAAGCGCGGGAGCTCGGTTGCAGCCCACGGCCCCAGCGAAGGGGAAAGCCCTCTCTGCAGCAAAGCTGTTTGTTATTCTGTTGCGGAAGAGGCGAATGCAGCCCGGCCGTCCCAAGTGGTTCAGGTCCTCCAACCCGCGCTATTTACCAGACTTGGTTATGCTGCCAGCTGCACTTCCCACCACCCACCAGCTCCTCTCCCTGCCCTCCGCCCCGCGCCACGCAAACCCCAGAGGGTCCCGAGCCCATTCTGTGCACTCTTCTTGAGCAGGGTGCAAGTTCCCCTTGATCTCCCCGGTCCGGGACTTGCCGAGCAGACTGCAGTGGTCGGCAAGGGCTTGCCCGCCCAGGACTCAGCCCGAGCCTGCTGCGCTGCAGGCTGCGCCGCCGGATGCCCCGCAGCCCCTCTGGGCGCCGCCGCCGGGCAGGCAAGGCAGCACGCGCCACGCAACGCCCCTACACGGATTTACCCTTCCGGATGGGCACCGGGGCCTCCATGTTCCTGGGTTACGGCCAGCGCCGGCAGAACCCCAGCAGCGGGCGGCGGCGGGGTGCGGGCGGCCAGCCGGGAGCCGGCTCTGCAGTCCCGCGGGCGGCGCGTACGGAGCTCCCGGCCGCCGCCCGCAGCCGCACCGCGCCACGCAGCGCCGCACCTGGCTCCACGGCGAACTCGAATTAAAGGGGCCGGCGGGGGCCAGGGCTGGGGCGGCAAGCTGCCAGCGGCCGCCACCGAGCTCGTCACCTCGTTGGTCCCCGGGCCTCAGCCCCCGCCCCGCGAGGAAAACATTCTTTGGCAGAGCCCGGCTTACTAACCAGAACCTCCAGGAGAGCTCAGCTGGGTGCTGCTGGGCCGGGGAGACTGGGGAGGGCAGAAGTTGAGGGGCGCTGGTGAGAGGCTCCTGCCAACGTAATGAAGTAGGCAAGGAGGAGATAATCAATAGCAGCTATCCCAGGCCCACGGCGGGATCCAGCCCCGCGGGAGACGTGTTGCTGTTATTGTGGTGCCGCCAGACAGGATCTGTAGACCCCTTTCTTGCCCTTTCTCCCGCCGTCGCGACCCTTTCTCCAGATCGGTTTCCCACCTCCCTGTTAGCCAGCAAAGATTTGGCTTCGCAGGGAAATGCAGCAGGTGCGGTCCGCAGTGTGGCAGAAACTCTTCTGCTGTGTTCACCCCCACCGACAGGAGCCGCAGGAACAGGCAGCACTGCAGGGCTGGCCCTCTCCACTCCCCGACTCCCTCCCCCAGGGCCCGGGCAGGGAAGGCTGGGGGACACGCTGCTACCCTTGGGAAGGGTCAGCTACTCACAAAACGGGCCCTCTGGCAGAACTTGCAAAGCCAGCTGGCCCACGGGGCTCTGGACTTGGGAGTGCAGCTTACAGCACCCTAGGTGGGCAGACGAGGATGCCCTTTGCTTTCGGGAAATGTGTGTGGGAAGCCCAGCCTGCCTTCTGCCTAGATAGGGCATCCGAGAAGGTCTAGGGTGCTTCTGAGGAGGCATAAGACAGCCTCAAGCCCCTGCTAGTTCTGTTCTCCAGGTCCCTGTCAGGGTCACCTAGACAGGTGTGCCAAACAGTGGTGGTTCCTTGAGATCAGACTGAGGTAGATACGGAGCTCTGGATTCAGAGGGGCTTTAGCACCGGGAAGTCCCCACTGGGCCCTCCCCCACCCTCCCGCCAGGAGACCCTCCTCTCTATGTGTGTACCTTATGGGGAGAGCCCTGAAAGCCCATGAGGCTGGACTCAGGATTCTGGCATTTCCTAGTGGTAGTCTGTGAGGTGTGGTTGAAGACTGGGAGCCTGCCTAGAGCTGCAGGGGGTGGTCTGGGAGGGCAGTGGCCTCCAGGAGCCTGAAGGATGACAGATGACTATAGAGAAGGGCTGGTATGGTTTAGAGTCCCTTGAACCTGGCCTGTCAGTGTCCCAGTCAGTGAACGGCTCGGGTGTTTTGGAGGCAGCCAGATGGAAGCATAAATCCCTAACAGTTACTAGGTAAGTTATTTCACTTCTCTGGGCACCAGTGTCCTCCTCTGAAAAATCAGGATGCCCCTAAGGGTGTGGTGAGGTTTTAATTGTTGAATCAGTTTAGCATCCAGCAGACACTGAATACATGAGGATTTCTCTGCTCTGCTTCCTTGTGAAACTCTCCTCATAGCTCTCAGCCTCCAGCTTAGCTCTGGGGTGTTTCTCCAGGCTCCCAATCACCAGGTCCTTGTTGCCCTATTCCCTCTGCTTCCCAGATTGCCCCACCCTTTACTCTCCCTGAGATCTCACCATTTCCACCCTTCTACCAAATTGACTGCCAGTTCCCTTCCCTATATACTCTTTCTGAAAGCCTCCCCTGACCAGCACCAAGGGGCTCTGTTTCTCCTACCTGGCACACTGAATTCTCCTGTCATTTAAAGTCAGATAATCCTGGGTGGCCAAAGTCAGATACTTTATCCATTTGATCATATGTATACATTTCCTTTGCCTTCCTTCTTGAAAACAGAAGCTGTGGACAGAGAAAAGCCCTTGAAGGAGAATCAGTCGTCATAATTGGTGACATGGGCTTACCATGTGTCAGACCCTGTACTAAGCACTTCTAACCCAGGGCAACATTTAATCTTCACCGCCCTAGAAGTTAGTGTATACATTAGTACCATTTTATAGGAAAGGAAATGGAGGCAGTGAGAGGTGAAATCACCTGCCTGAGGTTAATAAGTGGTGACTCTAGGACTGCAATTAGTTCTTTGTGATTCCAGAACATGTGCCCTTAGCTCCCACACCACACTGCGCAGGTGGAATGAGTAGCCCTTGAATTTCATTTCCCTCTTTGAGATCTTCCTTTGACCTCTGCTTCTATTTTGTGATTTGGCCTCAGGGGTATGTTGTCCTCTCTCCATCCTTTAAACTCAAGTGTGAACAACAACAACAACAACAAAAGAAATTAACTAAAGAAGGAAAAAAAAAAAGAACCATCATAACAGTTGTTCAGGCACATTTCAGGGCTTCTGTCAGTACCTTGGTCTGGCAGTGCTATGTAGGAAAAGAACTCAGGCCCTATTCCCAGCACTGACACTTGCTAGCTGTATGAACTTGAGCAAGTTATTGACACTCTCTGAGCCTCCTACTGTTCGTTTCCTAGTTGGTTGAATGGGAGAGCAAAGCTACTTTACAGGGTAATAAGGACAAAATTAGTATAAAGAATGGACAGCCAGCTAACTTAACTGAGCCCCCTTTCCAGTTCTGTGGTGGGCTCCATTTCTGATTTTTGGCCACACAATAGCAGCCAGAGTGTCCCTTGATCCTTTCCCTGGGCAGGGTGAAAATCCCCAAAGACCACTCCCTTCCCTTGGTTTGGTTTCCTGCTTGAGAGCCAGGCCTTGCCCTCAGCAGAGGGAAGGGCTGTGGTGGCTGTCACAGTGAGTGATTGGTGACTACGGTCATCTAAAAGAAGAGTTTATAACTGTGTGTGCATACACACCCACACCCACACAGAGGGACTGGAGGCAGAATCTCTTAGTTCTTCCCATTTGTGAATCTTCTCAGGTGTCACTCCCAGGGAACCAGCTCCCCTTCCTGGCATGACTGCCACTTCTGCTTGATGCTCCCCACCAGCCCACTCACCTATGTGCTGGCACAGTCCACACTCACCCATAGGTAGGCAGGGCAGGAGGACACTGGATTGACAGCCCTCCAGAGATCATTTGATTTAATCCTTGCAACCAGCCAATGGGAAATATATCATTGTCTCTATTTTACAGATGAAGATACTGAAGCTCAGAGAGGACCAAGGTAATTTAGCTGGTTAGTAGTGAGGCTGGAACAGAACTCAAGATTGCGTGACTTTATAAGTCATTATGCCATTCTACCGCCCACTTTTACTGTTAGCTCGGTGCCAGACCTCTGGGCTCAATTTCTGGTCTCAGGAACAGAGATTCCCCAGGGGTCATCTCTCCTGGAGGCAACCTGACTTCACGCCAAGCTGGTTTAGAAGGGAGTTGGTGCTGGTGATTAACATGCACCAGCATGGTGGTGCATACCTTAACTGAGGGCCTTGAGGCAGTGGTGGTGCAAGAGTCAGGACCCAAGGGCTCCCAAAGGGGAGGACAAGGCAAGGCATCTGACCAGGACTGCAGTCTGTGTGACCCAAGCTCACTCACTTGACCTTTCTGTGTAGCAGTTTACTAATAAAATAGGTAGGACACTAGGCCCCCCTACCCCCTTGGTTCATAGGCTTAAAGAGAGAGTGAGGAAGGAAGGAAGGAAGGAAGGAAGGAGGGAAGGAAGGAAGGAAGGAAGGAGGGGGCGAGGCAGGGAAGGAAGGAGGGAAATGGACCTTCATTGTTAGTGTGTGTTAACATGTCTTTGGTTAGGACTACAGAGGATTAATACCCATGGAGGTGCATGGAGAAGCAAAGCCTGGTCAGTGTGGAACAGGACTCTGTTAATGTCACTGTTGTTGCTGATGTTGTGGTTGTGCATCTGCCTGATATTTGAGAACTTCCCTTGGAAGTGGCAGGGGCCTCCACTCCAGCCCACTACTTACCTCCAAAGTCAAGGTCAGCCTCCTGCGGGAAGGCTTCTCAGATTAACTTCAACTGCCTCTAAGGGGCTCCTTCATGGACGCCTGGGCCTTGGCTCCTGTCTTGAATGAGCTGCTACACACTCATCCCACTGCAATATTGGCTAAATAAAAGAATATTTTTTTTTTTTGAGACGGAGTCTCACTCTGTCGCCCGGGCTGGAGTGCAGTGGCCGGATCTCAGCTCACTGCAAGCTCCGCCTCCCGGGTTTACGCCATTCTCCTGCCTCAGCCTCCCGAGTAGCTGGGACTACAGGCGCCCGCCACCTCGCCCGGCTAGTTTTTTTGTATTTTTTTTTTTTTTTTAGTAGAGACGGGGTTTCACCGTGTTAGCCAGGATGGTCTCGATCTCCTGACCTCGTGATCCGCCCGTCTCGGCCTCCCAAAGTGCTGGGATTACAGGCTTGAGCCACCACGCCCGCCCATGATAGCTGTTTTATTAATTTTATTATCTGACTCATAATTTTGAATGTATGGAGACTAAAGTTCCTTTGAAACATTCAAGAAGATCCATCAAACTGGCAGCTGTATATAAGGTCTGGTATCTTCTGGCACTCAGAGGGAGAGTTTCTGGTGGAGGTGGAAGTGACTTAGGAGTCATCCATGAACATAAATGAGATTACTCATGTAGGGAAGAGTTAATGAGATTTGAGAGCCTTGGACAGAGCCTTGCACAAGAATATGTTCTTTTATTACAGGGTGGCTCATGCCTATAATCCCAGTAACTTGGGAGGCTGAGGTGGGAGGATTGCTTGAGGCCAGGAATTCAGTATCAGCCTAGGCAACATAGGCAACATAAGGCTCCACCTCTAAAAAAATTTTTTTAAATTAGCTGGGCGTAATAGCATGTCCCTGTAGTTCCAGCTACTCGGGAGGCTGAGGTGAGAGGATCATTTGAGCCCAGGTATTTGAGGCTGCAGTGAGCCATGATCGTGCCACTGCACTCCAGCCTGGCTGACAGAGCAAGATCCTGTCTTGGGAAAAAAATACAAATAAAAAATAAAAAGGCTGGGTGTAGTGGTTCATGCCTATAATTCTAACACTTTGGGAGGCTGAGGCAGGCAGATTGCTTGAGTCCAGGAATTTGAGACCAGCCTGGGCAACATAGTGAAACCCCATCTCTACAAAAAATAGAAAAATTAGCCAGCATGGTGGTGCATGCCTGTGGACCCAGCTGCTCAGGAGGCTGAGGTGGGAGGATCAGCTGAGCCCCAGGGAGGTGGAGGCTGGAGTGAGCTGAGATTGCACCACTGCACAACAGCCTGGGTGACAGGGTGAGAACCTGTCTTAAATAAATAAATAAATAAATAAATAAATAAAATAAAAGAACATGTTAAGGAATGGCTAATGAGGGTAGTCCCTCCCTCACGGTTTGGAGCTGCTGCTCTGGTTCAAGCAGTGTGCTGGTTGTCTTACCATGAGGCCCCCACTACTCATACTCAAAGGCAGTATAACAAAGTGGTGGAAATACAGTCACGTGTCACTTAACGATGGGGATATACCCTGAGAAATGTGTAAGGTAATCTCATCATTGTGCAAACATCATAGAGTGTACTTACACAAACCTAGATGGTATAGCCTGCCACACACCCAGGCTGTATGGTAGAGCCTTTTGCCCTACGCTACAAACCTGTACAGCATGTTACTGTGCTGAATAGTGCAGGTGATTGTAACACAGTGGTAACAACATTCACCCAGTTGCCCAAACCAGAAACCTGGATGTCCTTATCAACACTTTTCTTCCTCCTTCACCCGACATACTCCACATGCAGTCAATCACTTGGCCTTGGCGTCTGTTTGCTTCTCTCTGATTCCCTCTCCGTTCCCATGTCACCCTGGTTCAAGCCACCAGCAAGCACAGTCCGGGCCACTGCAACCCCTGTTGGTCCTGTCTTCAGACTTGCTCCCCTCTGGTCTCTTCTCCCCACAGTTGCTATAGAGACCCTGCTAAAGTGCAGGTAGGATCTGTCACCTCTTCAACTCCTCATTGGCGCCCTATTGCTAGGATCAACCTGCATTTCCTAAAAGGCGAGCAAAGTCTTTCATGATCTGATGTTCCCCTGTCTTCCCTCCAGATCCCCATCCTGGAAGTCCACACTGGCATCACATTAAACAGCCTTGAAGGCTCTAACTGGCTGAAAACAGACAGGTTAGGTTAAGACTTGAAGTCAGACAGGCCCGGGGTGGAGCCCCTCCTCCACTGCTTGCCACTCATATGACCTTTGGTGGGGTGTTTTTCCTCTCTGAGTCTCAGGTTCCAATCTGTAAAATGGGATTAATAATGCCCAATGCATGCTCTGAGGATTAAGTGAGATAGTGTGCCCAAGGTGTTTATCTCAGTGACTTCCAGGAAGGTATCCAGAAATGTGAGCTTCCAGATGGCTCCAGGTGTTTCTGCTTTGACTCCAGCAGCCCCCTGGCCAGAAATCCCTGCCTTCCTCCTTTCCTGTCACTTCAATGACTTCTTCTGACACTCAACTCATGTCACATCCTCCATGAAGGCTTTCTCAACCCTCTTCCTGGTCTCCACCCACCAACTCTATGCTCCAGACACAGATCTGTCACACCAAGTCCTGAGGGGCCTGTGTCCATCCCCACGTGGTCTTCCACTAGGTGGAAGCACCCTGAGGGCAGGGCCATGTCTCTTCTGACCTTGCATACTGGTGTCTGGTCTAGGCTGGGCACAGAGAAGCTGCCCTGGCAGTGTTTGTGAACCAGCAAACACCAGCAGATGCACGGCCTCTATGGTGCCCACAGCTTAACTGCCTCTCCTTGCCTTTCAGCCCCTAGACTTGGTGTCCTTAGAGGGCCCTCACTTACAAAGAAATTTGAGTTGCCACAGGGCCAGCCAGGGGCTATTTCTAACTCTTGCCCAAGAGGCTGAGAGGGGTCAAGAGGGAAGACCAGCCTTGTACCAGTCATCACTGCCAGGAGGAGGATGCACCAGGCAGCCCCTGTATCAGAGGATAGCAGGGCAGAGAGGAGGGTTTCCTAGAGCTGGTGGCTCCCTCTCTATTTCACAGAGAGGTTAAGTATCTTGTTCAGGGTCACCCAGCCAGTCCAGGCAAGAACCAGGGTTTGAACTCAGGCACTGTGGCTCCAGAATTCATGCTCCTATCCATCCTGCTGTGTTGTTCTCATGGAAAGTTTGGGTATTCTGTGGGCTGAACCTGGTCCTGTCCAGTAGTCACTCTGTGCTTTAAGGTCTCCTAAGCACCCATGGTCTTCCAGCTTCTGCTCACATGTGCTTATTGCCTCCTACCAGGGGTCATTGCAACTTTGGACAGAGCTAACTTTTCAATTGCCTTTGTGGACCAGGAATTATCCTTCTTGAAGCTTTCACTCAGGCTTCTCTACCCACCTGTGGCCATACAGAGCAATTCTTCCTTCCCTCCCCTGCACCTTGCAGACATCAGGACTTTACAAAGTCGAAAACAGTGGCTAGGAGCTCTGTGGCTTCTCTTCTTTGAGGTCATTATTCCCAGGTCCTTAACTCTTCCTTACATGCTGTGGCTTGAGGTCTTGCACCACCCTGGCCATCCTCTGAAGTTTTCTACCTTCAAAGTGGGCCATGTATCAAAGTCTCCAGAGAAGAACACTTTGACCCTGGTGTGGCCCAGTTAGCCCAGAAGGGCAGACAGTATCACTGATTTTGCTTCATAAACGTAGCCTAAAGCAGGTTGACTCCTTAGTGTCTGCGTTATGTGGCTGAATTAGCTGGGCCTGAAGGTTACTCTAAGCCCCAGGTCCTTCTCTCCCTTTTATGGCCTTTGGTCGGTAGAGAAGAGGAATAGAACAGAAAAACGAGAAGCAACTTGATATCATGGAAAGGCCCTTGACCTGCCAGTTCCTGTCCTGACTTTATTACCAGGTGACCTGGTAAGTCACTTCCCCTCTTTGGGCCCTCGTTTCTTCATCTGTAAAATGGGAAAACTGGGCTACTTCTTGTTCTATGATTCGTTCTTCAACTTTACCTGGCTGAGGAACGGGAGCCCTAAGCAGACGAATGCATGTATCTCCCTTATCTCCACTGGCACCACAGGTCTTCCTACTGTCGCTATTTTACTGAGAGGACACCAAGGCTCAGAGGTCACAGGACCTGCTTAAGGTCGCACGGCTCTAGTAAGTGGCAGAGCTGGGATCCCAGCCTAGGCCTTGCTGACCCCCACATCAACGGTTCCCCCATCACATCTCACTGCCTGTTTAAGAAGGGAGAAAGGACTTTTGAAGATGCCAAATCATTTTGAAAATGAATCCTGCAAACATTCCAAACAGTGCAAACCTGATGCTCAGTGCATCTTAATGATGTTCTCTGAGTCCAAGAAGGGTCATTACAAAGGGAACACAGGGAGTCTTTGACTCTGAGGCCGTGCAGAAAGGAGGCTGAAACTGCAGTGAGGAGTTTCCTGAAGTTGAATCTGAGGAAAATGACTGACTTTCCTGGAAGTTTGATGGCCTAAAGCACCCACAGGTGACCTGTAAGAACAGAGCAGGGTCTGCCTGCCATGCACCACTTACCTAGGGCCTTACCCGAATGCTAAGGAAGTAGAATTAGAGGCACAAAAGACTAGGTAGAAAACAATTGGATAAAAAAATGTGTTTGTTGATTGGAGTAAGCCCTTGTGTGGAGAGGCAGTGGCGCTTGCCCTGGGAACTCAAATCTGAGGCTCTGGAGTGACTCAGCCTCTCTGGCTCAAATATTTTTATTTTTATTTTAAACATACATATGTTCTGAATTTCTTAAAAGAACAAAACATTCTAAGTCCCCTACTCCTGAACTCTCCTGCTAGGAGGAGGTTGAAGTTGGTCACTAGAATGGTGCTATTAGAAAGATTTTCTTTGCCACCAGATGTTCCGCTCCTGATCTTCCTTAAAGGCAATACCTTGGCACTACTTGTTAGTGTCAGCAGCAGTGATGCTTTGGTGCTTTGATCGACCAAAGTCTTTGAAGCAGGGGAGGGAAAGGTAGAGGACTGAGAAGGTGGCTAAAGCATCCTGGCATTCCTGGTGTTGCAGAGCCAACGTGTATCTGGAAGAGTACAGGGAAGATGACTTAGAAGCAGAAGAGAGCCTGGGGCACAAAGACAACTAGGAGGAGGGACAGAGGGTTGGGGGCGCCTGGGGTGGAGAACCCCTGTGGTTTCCTTGGCTGGCGACCAGGAGTCTTGGGATGCTTGCTTGTCACCTGAAATTCCAGGATCATCCAACAGTGCCCCCCAGTGGCCAAATGGGTGCAGGGACGTGCCCAAGGAAGTGGAAACCAGATGGGAGGAGAAACGGGCCTCACTAACTCAGAAAAAGAGAAAACTGACTTCCTTTCTGCCCTCAGGTGTGGTGTAGGGCTCCCCAGGGGTCTTTGGACCTGGGCAGAGCCATGCTTTAAGGGTCCTGCATGCCCCAAAGGAATCCCTCTCTTCTCTGAACTCTGGCCATTAGAATCTGCTGGATTAAACCAGGGATTTCATAACCTGCATATCCCCAGGTCAGCCTGGAGAGATGGGGCATCTGTAGCCCCTGGCCCAGGTTTCACTTCCTGAGATGATGAGGGGCTGGAAATGCAGCCCCACCCCTACCCCCACCACCCAGGTTCATCTAGTCAGGGTCAGGGGCCGTGGCAGTTGTCAGGTCAGCTCTGTCGGACAGCAGTGGAGAGGATGGAAGTCAGAAGGTGACTTCTGAAGTCACCTTCTTCTTGACTTGGCATCTTCAAAAGTCCTTTTTCCCCTTTTAAACAGGCAGTGAGATGTGATGGGGGAACCGTTGATATGGGGATCAGTGAGGCCTGGGCTGGGATCCCAGCTCAGCCACTCACTAGAGCCGTGCAACCTTGAGCAGGAAGTCAGAAGAGTGACTTCCTAGGGGGCCGCATACCACTTCCCTTCTCTTCCAGCTGCACCTCTCCGAAGTCCAGGAGCTTTCAGGAAATAAGCAAAAGTTCTTTCTTTAAGAAACATGAGACCCCAGAGTTAGATCATAAAGAAGCCAGCATAGTTCCTAAGAAAAAAACAACAAAGCCTGGCAACAAGGGTCTAACTGAAACTCTCCAGGCTATGTGAGAAGGATAATTCCTAACAGAGGCAGGTGCTATGTTCACTCCCATTCAACAGTTACAGAAACAAGCTTGGTGAGGTTGAATAGCTTGCCAGTAGCCACATAGCCAGCAGCTGGGTGCAAAAGGCAGGAGCTGAGTCATGGTCTGTCCTCTAGCCCCAGCTCTAAACCAGGCATCGAGCCAAGCACTGTGGGGGACACACAGAGCGTGGCACAGAGAAGGTGCTTGATAAATACTAGTTCCTTCCTTAGAAGGATGGATACTGAAGCAGAATTGTCAACAATTGACTCTAACCCAAGGCAGAATGAATTGGCTTAAATAGAAGAATAAAGTACAAAAGCACCTAATAAGAGGAAAGCCTTCACCAAGGATGGACATTGAGAGATGTCTTTAAGGAGGAGCAAAATGTCCAAAGACCCCGAAAGAGGTGTTGAGGTGAGGTTTGGGCATTCTGCGTGTGCAATCTGCATGCCTCGCCACCTGCTTCATTCATTCACTACCTGGAGAAGGGCTCTCTGGAATAGCCTATCTCACACTGTGTGAGGAGGGATTTTGAGGATTTTGTTCTCTCCTGTACCCCCAGTGCCCGGAGCACTCTGGGTGCTTAATACATAAATACCAAATGGGTGAGTGGATTCCAGGAAAAAGGCACAACAGGGACAGACCAGAGAAGCAGCCTCATCTGTGCCAGGGACTCTGCACCAGATGGAGTGCTAGGAGCGAGCAGTGTGGGAGGACATGGTGAGATGAGAGGTCGATGGGGGAAGGCTGAGAAAGGCCTTGAAGTCATGCTGAGGAGTTCGGGTTGTCCTGTAGGTGACAGAGAGCCATTGAGAGCTCTGAGAGGGAGAGACATGATCCAAGCTATATTTCAGAAAGATAACTTGGGAAATGTAGAGTATAGTGGAAAGGATGGATCTGAGAGCAGAAGCAGGAAACGGGTAAGGAGGAGGTTGCTTCACCTCAGAGATGTCAAGGGTCTGGACTCAGGCCATTTGTTCAGTGGGTGAATGGTAGAAGGGATGAAGGCAGTGGTGAAGAGAAAAGCACTAAAAGGGAAACATTATAGGGGGTGTAGGATTCAGTGATCAGTGAGATGGGAGAGGGAGAGAGACTGTGGAGGGGCCTTCGCAGGGCTTCAGAGGGGTGGTGTGTGCAGTGCATGTGCACCTGTGTGTGTGCACTCATGCATGTGTCGAGGGATGGAGCTCACATGGTGGGCAGTTCTGGCATACATGGGGGTTTGTGGGGCTGCTCTGATGGGTCTGTTCCTTGTCAACAGGGCAGATGGCAATGCTGGCCTGATGCTCAGGAGAGAGGTTGAGGGTAGGGAATGGAGAGTTGAGAGTCATCGTCATGGAGGGGTCGTTGAAGCCAAGGGTGAGAACGAGATCACCTAGGATGAGAATGTAGATGGAGTGAGAAGAGCAGGGAGGGGCCAGGTGCAGTGGCTCATGCCTGTAATCCCAGCATCTGGGGAGGCCAAAGCGGGAGGATTGCTTGAGGCCAGGAGTTTGAAACCAGCTTGTACAACATAGTGAGACCCTGTCTCTACAAAAAATAATTTAAAAAATTGTCTGGGCAGGATGGCAACCACCTGTAGTCCTAGTTACTTGGGAGCCTGAGGTGGGAGGATCACTTGAGTCCAGGAGTTTGAGGTTACAGTGAGCTATGATCACGCCACTGCACTCCTGGCTGAGATGTGAGTGACCTGTCAGTGTGTGAGAAAAGGCATTTTGTCCTCTTTTAATTCCTCTCTGGAGAGTGGAGCCTAGAACCCTGACTGCCTCTGACCTTGCCATCCAGTTGGGGTGTGCCTCTGGAATATGAGTGCCTTTCCTCTGTTCTTTCCCTGTGGACTTGCTGCTCTGTGTGGGTTTCCTTTCCTTTCAGAGGTAGGATGGGGAGGCCTGGGTGGCCCTCAGATGACAAAAAGACCCAGGAGAGCCATGAAAGGAACATAAGGAGAGGATGGAGAGGGTAGAGAGCCCTGCTCAGGTGCACTGAACATCATGACTTGGAGTCTAATTGGCAGCTCAAACATGGCATATCCCAAACTAAATTTTTGCTTCCTTCCCATGCCTCCATACCTGAACCCCCATCCCTCTGGGTAGCATCACTTCTCCCTCATCCAGTTGCTCAGGCCCAAACCCTGGGACACAGCCTTTGGTTAATCCAGCAGGGATTCCTATGGCCTCTGCTTTCAGACCGTCTTCTGAACCAGATGTCTTATCTCCTCTGGCAGGCGACGCAAACTGGCCCCAGACACTCTCCTCTCACTTGGTCTCTTCACAGGTCTCCCTGTTCCTATTCACGCCCTCGCAGAAGCCAGAGTGATTTTAAAAACAACATGAATCGAGTTGTTTTATGTCTTTGTTCAAAGTCCAATGGTTGTTCACTGCTCTCAGAACTAAACCTGAAGTCCTATGGCCCAGAAGGCTCTGTACCGTCTGTTCTCTGGACATCTTTCTGACTTCATTTCCAACCACCCTCTGCAGCTGCCTCCTTGCTGGTCTCCACACCCAGAGAATGCATCCCTGTGGTCTGGCTGTCCCCACTCTGGGAGACTGTACCCCAAACATGCTCATGACTTGCTCACTTCCTTCATGGGGCCTCTGCTTACACATTACTTCCTAGGAGATGCCTGGAATACATTGGGAAAACGAATGAATGCATGTATGATAATACCTGTTTTAACCTTGTGCTTGGCACATGGGAGGTTCTTGCAAGCTCTCCTGTCTCGGCTATGAAATCTGCTTCCACTCCCAAAGGCATGGCTGGTTCTTTGTAAAGGTGGCCCCACCTACACAGAGAAGGTGGAAATCAGCTCTGCTGAAAGGACAGACGCACGAGCTGCCACTGGACGCCAGAGGGCGCCGCATGCAGCGGCATCTGCACATTGCGTTCGGGCAGCGCTGCAGCAATCTGGGAGGGCTGCAGCCGTCAACGCCCACGCAGCAGGGAGAGACCGGGACTGGACAGCCACTGGCAGGGCTTCTGAACCAGCCGCGCCTGGCTCCCTGCGCATCCCCCATCCCAGGTCCTGAGGGCTCTTAAATAAAAGGTCAGGGGAGATTTTGAAGGTATGATTTTTTTTCGCCACCTATTTGTTAAGGCCTTAAACCCCAGCACCTTCAGTCACCTGAGGTCACATCTCTGACAACACCTCCCCTTCCGCATTCTAAAAATACAGAACCCAGAAACAGAAGCTTTAGTGAGGTTAAGTAACCTACACCCTCTGCCTGACAAACCCCTCAGCCCTCCCCTAGACAGCTCCCAGTCTCTCCAAGCCCACTTAATGTCCTAGGAGACCACCTTTCCCTGTTCAAGTGCCCTGTAGCAGCAAATGGTGCTGTGAACTGCGATTGTGTGAGCTTCCTGAGAGCAGGTTAGTCAGAGAGAGAGAGAGAGAGAGAGAGAGAGAGAGAGAGATTGATTTGGTGGGTATGCAGGGCAAGGAGGCTCCTATTAGACTTCTCAGCCCCCAGACCAAATTGGATATCCCTAACATAGCCCTGTCCTCACACATCCCAGTCTCTCCTTCCAGACTCTCTCTTCTCCTTTCGCTCTGTGTGAACCCTGTCAGGCAGGTTAGCCTTGGAGGCTCTCAGTGTGGACAGCGTCTTAGAGATCACCTCACTGTTCTTGGGCGCGCCCAGCAAACACAGGTCCCAGGAACTCACTGATCACTGCCCCATCCACAGCCCAGGTCTTCCGGTTGTTTTGTGGTCTACTGTGATTGGTGGGAACATCTGCCCACCATAGCAAGCAAACTCTGTCTCCCAGGCATGGCTGCCCATCGTCTCACCTGTTTTTCCCATTGCGCCTTCTCAGAGGTGAAGCGTGTGCTGCTAAGAACCTGACTTGGCAGAAGGCCAGAGGGCAGGGCTGGGCAGGGCAGGGTAGGGTGTGAATGGTGAGCTGTTGGTCTAGGCAGGGCATGAATGAATGGTGAGCTGCTGGCCTAACCAACGGATGGTCTGAGGTGAGGATGCAGGGTGGAATGAGTGCCAGGACCGGGTCAAGCTAGCATTTGAAGTGGGTAAAGTCAGTCTCCTAGGTGCTCCTATCTTCCACATAGCTCCTGATTTTTGTTCATTCTCACTGAAAGCTCCTTTTAAAATATCCTCCCCACACACCGCCAGGGGCCCCGCATGTTGGATCATCTTGCCTGCAAAACAAACTGCTCTTATTATGTAATGATGAGTGAGTGCGTCTATCCACCGTTAACAACCTGAACATTTGTAACAACCAACATAGCTTCTAGCTGGAGCGAGAGGCTGTGGACTGCCTCTCTCTCACTAAAGTGTGAGAATTCAGCCCGAAGTAGAGTCACTTGACATTCTGTTTTGCCTGGGCAGCCTTGTCACATGTAATAGTGTGACTTTCTCTCAGGCTTCTTGAAATTCTAAAATAACAGAAGCGCCTCCATATGACCCTCTTGGACAACCAATCTCTGGGGATTCCTGGGTGTGGATACTGGCTTTGGTGTCAGACTTGCTCTGTCCTGCAGAGTCCCACTTCTTGTTTTCTGGCTGGGTAGGGGTTCATTAGCTATTTTTTAAATGGTGTCCATAAAAAATGGATTAGTATGCTAATTTTAACCATAGCTTTCACATGGCATAATGCCTTAGCCCAATAAAATATATAAAATTGTATATACAGTCTGATTATGACTTTATTAAAAAGCAACAACAAGGGGTAGGATTTCTAGCCATGGCAGAGTGAAGATAAAATTGTACGCTTATATTAGAAAAGAAGATCTTACATCAATGACCTCTTTTCCAACTTAAGAAACTAGAAAAAGGAGAGCAAATGAAACCCAAAATGAGCAGAAGGAAGGAAATAATAAAGATTAGAATGGAAATTGATAAAACAGAGAACAATAGATAAAATCAATGAAATCAAACTGGTACTTTGAGAAGATTAATAAAATAGATAAGTGTCTAGCCAGTCTAACCAGAAAAAAGAGAAATAACCAATACCAGAAATGAGAGAGATGACATTACTATTAATTCTACAGACCATAAAAGGACAATAAGGGAAATTCTAAACAACTTTATGCTAATAAATTGGACAACTTGGTTGAAATGGAGAAATTCTCTGAGAGACATAAACTACCAAAGCTCAGACAAAGGAAACAAATAACCCAGTACCCCATAGTTATTTAAAAAATAAATACGTAGTTTAAAACCTGCTTAGTTTTAACTAATTTTCTTCGTTAAGAACAAAAATTCCAGGTTCAGATGGCTAAACTGACTAATGCTACCAAATGTTTAAGGAAGAAATAATTCTACACAAATTCTTTTAGAAAATAGAAAAGATAATACTTATCAATCCATTATGTGAGACCAGCATTACACTGATACCAAAACCAGACAAAAACATCACCAGTAAAGAAAACTAGAGGACAATATGCTTCATGAACATAGACGTACAAACGGAATAAAAACGTATCAAATCAAATACAAAATAACAAGAAAAGAATAATACATCATGACCAAATGGGGTTTATCATAGAATACAAGGTTGGTTTGACTTTAAGAAATCAATGTAATTCACCATATGAAAAATATAAAAAAGCAAAACCACATGATCATCTTAATAGAGAAAAATGTTTGACAATATTCAGTATTCACTTATGATAACATCTTTCAGCAAACTAAGAAAAAAGGGAGTTGTTTTGACCTCATAAAATGCATCTATGAAAACCTGTAGCTAACATTATACTTAATGATGAAAGATGAAATGCTTTCCTTCTAACATCAAGAAGACAAGGATTTCTGCTTTCACCATTTCTATTTAAGATTCTATTGGAGCTTGTACCCAGTACAATAAGGTAAGGAAAAGAAATAAACGGCTTCTAGATTGGAAAGTAAGAAGCAAAATTGCCTTTATTCACAGGTGGCATGGTTATTTATGTAGAAAATCCAATGGAATCTACCAGAAAAGCTACTAGAATTCATAAGTGAGTTTAGAGAGATATCAGAATACAAGATCAATGTACAAAAATCAATCATATTTCTAAATACTAACAACAAACAATTATAAATTGAGGTTTAAAAACCCCATTTACAATAGCATTAAAATATAAAATACTTAGGGACAAATCTGAAAAAGGATATGAAAGACCTATACACTGAAAATTATGAAACATTAATGGTAGAAATGAAAGACCTAAATAATTGGAAAAATAGACTGCATTCCAAGGTCAGAATATTATCAAGACATCACTTCTTCTCAAATTAATCAACATATTCAATAGAATCTCAATAAAAATCTTGGCAGAATTTTAACAGAAATTGACAAATTGAGCTATACATTACTGCAAAGAACCTAGAATAACCAAAGCAATTTTGAGAAAAAACAAGGTTAGAGGGTTAACACTGTTATTTCAAGACTTACTACAAGGCTGCAGTAATAAAAACAATGTGGTATTGGTGTCAAGATAGACAAATAGATCAATGGAGTAGTAAAGAAAGTCCATAAATTGATTCACACATATATGGACGATTGATTTTTGATAAAGACGCAAAGGTAGAAAGAAGTCTTTCAACAAATGGCACTGGAACAACTGAACAGCTATATGCAACATGAACGCATGTACATAGACCTTTTCCTAATGTCATAAACAAAAATCAGCTCAAAATGGATCATTAGACCTCACCAAAAGAGCTAAAGCTATATACTTTCTAGAAAAAACCAGAAAATGTTTTGACTTTGTTACTCAAAGATGTCTTAGATATGACACTAAAGAAGCATGATGTATAAAAGAACAAATTGATAAATTAAACCTCACTGAATTAAAAACATTTGTATTTAAAAGACACAATTAAGAAAATGAAAATATAGATCCAAGCTAGGAAAACGTATTAGCAAATGCTACAAAAAATTATTTTTTGTAGAGACAAGGTCTCGCTATGTTGCGCAAGCTGGTTTCAAACTCCTGGCCTCAAGCAATCCTCTCGCTTTGGCCTCCCAAAATGCTAGGATTACAGGCATGAGCCACCGCACCCCGGCCCCTCTCTGCTCTTTCCACTCCATCTAACAAGGAACTCACATGCAGAATATATGAATAATTTCTATAGCTCAGTAAAAAAGAAAAACAAATTTAAAAATGGGCAAGATAATTGAATAGACATTTCACCAAAGAACATATACTAATGGATAATAAGCACATGAAAAGATATTCCCATCATTAGTCATTATGAAATACAAATTAAAAGCACAATGATCAGAACAGTGAAGCCAAAAAAAAAAAAAAAAAAACAGCACAAGAAGATATCATATACACTACAAAACTGTAATATAAAAGACTGAGGATAACATCTGTTGGTGAGAATAGGGAGAAATTGAAACACTCATTCATTGTTGGTGAAAATGTAAAATGGTGAATCTACTTTGGCAAATAATTTGTAGTTTCTTTAAAAAGTTAAGCATACACCTACCATATTAGCAATTTATTTATAGGTATCCATCTAAGAGAAATAAAAACATATGTCCAAAGACTTATGTAAGAATACTTATAGCAGGAATAGTCAATATAGCCAAAAACAGAAAGGAATCCAAATGTCCACCAACTGCTGGATTAACACAATGTGCTATATCCATACAATGGAATGCTATTCAGCAATAAAAAAGAAATAGACTACTGGTATATGCTATAACATGGATGAACCTCAAACATGCTAAGTGAAAGAAGGCAGACATAAGAAATACATATTGTATGACTCTACTCCTGTGAAATTTCCAGAAATGCCACATCTATAGAGAAATAAAGCAGAACAGTGGTAGCCTGGGGCTTGGGATGGGAGTAGGGATTGACTGAAAACCGGCAGGAGTGAACTTTTGGGGGTGATGGATATATAAATCTCTAAATTTACCAAAACATTAATACTTAGTCTAAAAATTAATATATTTTGTACAGTATAAGTTATACCTCGATAAAGCTATTCAAACTACACAATACAACTATTACTACACATGCTGGGAAGAATGATGGGAAAAATGTGCCAATATACCAAAAATGGTTATGATGAGATCGTGTTGCAAGTGGATTTTTTTTTTATTTCTTACATTTTCAATAATCTGCAATATATTTATCGTGAAAAATATAATAATTTAAACAAAAGTGAATTCAGGACTATTTTGTAAGACCATAAATAGTGGCAAGTCTTGGGAGATGGAGGTTGATATTGGTGAAAAGTCTGATTGGAAAGGCATTCTTATTTTGAAGGTTCTTTCTAGGTCCCATGGCCATTCGGAAGCAATAAAATCAATAAGACTGGGGCTGCCAATAAAAAAACCTTGCCATCATCCTGACTTCTTCCTCCTTCATTTTTAAGACTTCATCTCCAAGTCTTGGCAATTCTTCTGTTAGAGTGGGGATACTTCAGTTTCTTTCTTTCCATTCTGGCCACACAGCCCTTGCTCAGCCCTTGTCCCACTGCAGAAGCATTCTAACGGGTCTGCTAGCATTGTAAATACATTATTTGTAATGGGTAGGGAAATGCCCCACTACTTATTCCATATTGTAAAACCTCAATAATCAGAAGAGTATGGTAGTCCCAGTACATGAATAAACAGATCAATGGAATTGAATAGGAAGTTCAGACATAGCCTGAGTACATTTGTAAATTTGTATAGATAAAGGTGACATCTCATATAACAATGAGAGTAGGGATGGCTTTTTAATAAATGGTGTAACGACTACTGAATAGCCATCCCACACCCTCTACTAGTGTAAACTCCAAATAAACTGAAGATTCAAATGTAAAAAGTAAAATTCTATTACTAGGAGAAATCTCAGGGAAATATTTTATAATCTTAAAGAATATCTTTCAATATATGACTCACAATACTAAAGCCATAAAATTAAAAATTGATAAATTCAGTTACAAGAACAACAAAACTTTTGCATGGTAAAATATGGTAAGAAAATTCAAAGAAAATGATCAAGTGGGAAAATATCTGTAACTCATCATCCAGACAAATGGCTAATCTCCTTCATATATAAAGAGCTGAAAGAAGTCAATAAGGTAAAAGGTAAGCAATACAATAGAACAGTGGGAAATGGCAATGAACAATCGGTCCACAGACAAAGAAGTGCATGTGCTCCTTAATATGTGAAAAGATACACTCCTTCACTCATAATTAAGAGAAATACATATTAAAGCTACACTGAGACATCATATTTTTTGACCTATTGATTTGGCAAACATTCAAAAGTTTAACTGTATATTTGTTTTTACTGTGCTCTCAAGAAACAGGACCTCTCATTCATATATTGCAGGTGGGAGTGTTAATTGGTTCAGCCCCATGGAGGCCAATTTGGCAACAGTTTTCAAAACTGCCAATACATTTACCCTTTGACGCAGAAATCACATTTCTGGGAATTTATTCTATGAATACACCTGAGTATATTAAAATGACATATGCACAAGGTCATTCATTGCTGCATGATCTGTAATAGTAAAAGACTGGAAACACTCCAAGCGTCTATCACTAGAGGACTGGTAAAATAAACTGTATTAGAGCCATACATGGAATACTATGCTACTATAAAAATGAAACAGGAGTATTTCTATGTTTGGATATAGAAAAAAGCTCTGGATATATTATAAGGTGAAAAAAAGCAAGGTAAAGCAGTATATTTAGTATGCTACTTTTGAGTATAAAAATCAGAGGAAGGGAAAGATATATTTGTATTTGTTCGTATCTGCACAAAAAGTACTAGAATGATACACAAGAAATGAATCTCGGCGGTTATCTACAGGGATCATGGAATGGAGTGGACAGGGCAGAGTGAGAATGAGACATCTCAGTGTGTATCTTTTATAATTTATTATTTTGGTTTTTCGATTTATGTGAAATATTACTATTCAAAACAAAAAGTAAAAATCTCTTGAAGTTCACCATTAACGCATGTTAGAAAACATACATACACAACCATGTTGAAATGTTGTTCCCACAGTCCACACAATCAAGTGTAAACTCCTACACCTGCCCTCAAGAGTCTCAATTTCCCAGCTTTATCTCAGCCTTCACCTCTACACAGGCCTCAGGCACCAGCCAGACCAGGCTGGTTCTGGTTCCGTGAGAACACCATGTGCTCTGGGACCTGAGTCTTTGTTTCTTCCACCTCCCTGCATAGAATTCCCAACCCTACTAGTTAATAACTTTCAAGACCCTCTTCCTGCATCTCTAGTGAAGTCTTAGTATAAGAAGAATGTGATGATGAGGATGATGATGATGATGACACCACTGTTTACTGGGCACCTATTGTGCTAGGGATTGCACTAAGTGCTTTATTGCATCTCATTTGATCTTACCGTCAACCATGTGAAGGAGTAATTGCTATCTCTGTTTCACATACACAGGAAACTGAAAACAGAATAGGTAAAACCAGACATGGTGCAGCACCACAACCCAAACCTTGGTATCTGGGGTTAGACAGGCTTGGCCTAGCCTCCCAAATCAGCTCCTTTCTGGCTTGGTAACCTTGGAAAGTGACATCATCTATGGAAGGTTTAACTTAATCATCAGTAAAATGGTAATAATTAAAATGCTTACTTCATGGAGTTATTCAGGATTAATGAGACACTGGAAAGAAAACACTCGGCATACCGCTTGGCACATAGTAAGTGTTCATTTATTGGCTAGTCACAAAGTCCTTATAGTACCAGATTTTATCCACTGCCCATGTTGAAGTCTTTCCCCCTTGAAGTGTGAAGTCCTAACCACCCAAGCCTCTTGTTTATATAGACAACACCATGCCAGTCAATGCTATGTTCTCTTTCTCTATCTTCATTTGTCTTTATTTCATCTGTTAGATCATAACGGTTTCAAGGGCTAGGACTAGCTCCTGGGTTTCTCTCTGTGCTCCCTCATTGGACCCAGCACTTAGTAGATGCTCAATAAATGTTTATTGATTTTTGTCTGAAGAAAATGGGTAGGGAGGGAAAACAAAAAGGGAGGAATCTAAAATAAAGCAAGAGACATCTAAGGACTAACATAATTATAAAAAATGTTAATGCAACCCTTGAGCCCAGAAGTTCGAGATTGCAGTGAGCCACGATCCCACCACTGCACTCCAGCCTGGAAAAACAGTGAGACCCTGTCTCAAAAAAAAAAAAAAAAAAAAAAGCCAGGCTTGATGGGGAGAAAGTGAAGTGGGAGAAAGTGAAGAGGGAGAAACTCCTATGAGGTGGACAGGAAGTGAAATAGCAAGAATAGGAAGTGGGAAAAGAGGGTACTGAAAGTAGTGCAATGCAATGAGGGAAACACATTTAGAGGGACTACTCTTGGGCAACATTGAATTTCCTCATTTCTTGAATTCATTAAGATGTGGATGATTAAAATGAGATTAAAAGGCCACCACTAACTCCCAAGTTAGTCTTATTGTTTGGAGATGATGGTGATGGTTGAAGGGCTTTTAACTGATCACAAGCTGTTCTTGTGCCCTGATGGGGGAAAAGACAGTATGTAGCCCCAAGCATTAGTGAGCCTGGGTGCTGCAAAGGCCAGGAAGCAGTCCTCCATTCTGTCCTCCACACTGGGTATGTCTTGATTGGGAGTTTGCATCTAGTTTTGATCCATGGACTTTATAAAAAGAGGGAGCAGGCCGGGCGCGGTGGCTCACGCCTGTAATCCCAGAACTTTGGGAGGCCGAGACGGGTGGATCACGAGGTCAGGAGATCGAGACCATCCTGGCTAACACGGTGAAACCCCGTCTCTACTAAAAAATACAAAAAACTAGCCAGGCGAGGTGGTGGGCGCCTGTAGTCCCAGCTACTCGGGAGGCTGAGGCAGGAGAATGGTGTAAACCCGGGAGGCGGAGCTTGCAGTGAGCTGAGATCCAGCCACTGCACCCCAGCCTGGGCGACAGAGCAAGACTCTGTCTCAAAAAAAAAAGGGGAGGGAGCAGTGGGAGAGTCTAGCAAAGTGGTTGGGGAATGAAATGCTGTCCCCTTTGTCCATGATCATCCTCTGAAACCCCATTCATCCTGTTAGGTTCACTGTGAAGAAGCCTCCTGGGTGTTAGAATGGGCCTGACCATCCTCCATATTCCACTGGTTTCCGCTTGTTGACAGTACTCACACAAAGCTATTTTCATAAGAGAAATGAGAGAGCAAAACTCCCTCATCCCAGACTGGGAACTCCTTGAGAGCAGACAGCCATTGTGTTCATCTCTGTACTGCCTGATGGGGGCTTTGTTCAGTGTCTGGCACCTGGTGCCTGACTTAAAACAGGTGCCCCATAAATATCTGTTTGTTGAGGCATCTCTGTAGAGGATTGGACAAGAGGTGATGACTTGAAAGAATGCAGGAGGTCAGATTAGATGCCCCACTGCAGTGCTTCTGTGACACCCTGGACTTCCCACACATTATCACCAGTCTCACAAAATTCTGTACATTTTAGGCCTCTCTCCCCCAACCAGATCCTTCAGAGCAGAGATGGACTGACTTGTGCTAAAAGCAGGTGCTAGACGATTGTTTATTGAATACATGGACACAACTTCATAATCCTGTAGATTGCTTTAGAGCTCAGCAGAGCTAATTCCCCTGGGAATCATGGTGGTGCTGCACCATGCCTGGTTTTACCTCTTTCTTGGCAGCAAGACCTGATGTGTTCTCTTCAAATTTGCATTTGATATCATTCATCTCCCAGGCCAGATCCCTGAGGATCCTCAAGAATGGCTCCCAAATGTTGGCTGTGTAGTAGAATTTGCCTAGGGAAGCTTTTAAATCCTAGTGCTCAGGTCACATTTTGGATAAATTCAATCAGAATGTCTTGGGGTGAGAGCCTGAGTTCAGTGGCTGTTAATGATCTCCAATTACCACCAAATGACCAAATGATCCCCAGTGAGTGATTTTTCAGGACCCCACCAATGGCCCCAAGATCATCATTGCAGACAATCCCCAGTGGATATGAAAGTTTGGGAACTACTGGTTTCGGAAATGCATTTTTATTATAGAAATTGAGTAAGTCGCAATATATCAGAAAATTAATGAGAACTGTGTCCCTGACACAACATAAATGGAGGTGCCACTGTAGAACATTTATCAAAGGATCTGGTGTGATAGCTGGAATTTGTCCAGATGCTGTTAACGTTTGTAGATCATCCTGAGAAGTAGTTCAGTGAGGCACCTCTTCCTCAGCACAGTTACTCTCTCCTTCACCTGTGTGTTTATTCAGCACTTTAAATTATTTGTTGCTATGTTTTTCTCCTCACTAGTTGTGAGCAACTTGAGGGCAGGAACTGTGTATCCATAAGCACACTGAGCATCTGGTGTCTAACCCTCGGTGGATGACAGGCACCTGCTTGTGACATAAATGTGTCAGTGAATTCACTCACTCATTTATATACTCATTCAACAAATGATGATAGTAACAGACAGAAAGGTATGGTATTGGCAGAGAACAGGAGTTAATTAAGAAGAGAGCAAAACGAGGAGACTGAATTAAACACAGGGAAGTAAAAGCTGAAGAATAAGAGAAAGAAAAGGGTATTCATTTATCATTTGAATTCATGTAATGCAGTGGTGGGTAGGTTTGACTGGAAGAAGCATTTTTAAAAAATCAAATGGACTCAAAAGAGAGTGAACATCTCTAAGTGCTCTGTACTTTTTTTTTTTGTTTGTTTTGTTTTTTTGCGGGGGCGGGTGGGGGGAGATGGAGTTTTGCTCTTGTTGTCCAGGCTGGAGTGCAATGGTGCCATCTCGGCTCACCACAACGTCTGCCTCCCAGGTTCAAGCGATTCTCCTGCCTCAGCCTCCCACGTAGCTGGGATTACAGGCATGCACCACCACGCCTGACTAATTTTTGTAATTTTTGTTTTGGTAGAGATGGGGTTTCTCCATGTTGGTCAGGCTAGTCTCAAACTCCCGACCACAGGTGATCTGCCCACCTCGGCCTCCCAAAGTGCTGGGATTACAGGTGTGAGCCACCGCACCTGGCCAGTGCTCTGTACTTTTTCTCCTTTTTAGGATATTTAGTCACAAGTAAAATAAATGAGTTACTATGTATTATTTGCATACCATCCCTTTTCTCTTCCAAGTTCTACAAAGGCAGATCCTACTTGTGTCACTCACCTCTGTGTCCCCAGCGCCCAGCACGGCATGACACACAATGGGTGCTCAGTAAATATTTACCAAGCTATTCAATGGATTCACGGATTCAGTTCTTTCTTCTATTACCCAAAATCATCACGTCATCTTCATCTCAAAGTTGTTTCGAGGAATAACTTAGATAAAATATATAAGCACTGGGCACATGGTAGGCATTCAGTGATTGTTAAGTCATTATTATAATTGAGAAAAACAATAGACACTAAGCACCTACTTTGAAAGAGACCTTATGTTAAATGCCGTGCAAAAAGGGACAATCAAAAGTGCCAAGAAATTGCATCTTTTAGAAGCTGTATGGGTTTGAAGACCCCATTGTCACTGCCTCCCCCTGCTCACTCCCCAAAGAGCCTCGGCAAACTCCAGTATTCACTCACAATCATCTACCTGGCCACACCCCGGGCAGCCAGCCCCGGAACCGCTAAGCCTGGTCTTCCTTTCCACAACCATCAGATGGCAGCACAAAGCCCACGGATAGACAATGCTCCGTGCAGGAGGGCTGCTGTCTCAAGCACAGGTCTGGCCTTGGTCGGCTGTTTGGGAGTCAACACTTAATGCTTTGCGATTGGTCCCTTCCTTTCCACTTCCAAGCCTCTGACCCCATCCCTTCACCCTGGAGTCACCTCACACCTGCAGGGTCCTCATTCACAATCCTTCCCAGAGTACCTGGAGTGCCTTCCTTTTGCCTCCATTCCTTTACTGACCCCCATGTTGCTTTTCATGAAGGTGCCAAATCCGTTGTCTGGTGCTTGAGGTGTCTCACCATTGCAGCTTACCTCATTCCTTGCTGCACCCCAGCAACGGCCTACCAGTCACCTCCTATTCTCTGTCTTTGCTCACATCACTCCCTGCCTGTTATGTCCACACATGCATGCTCACCCTTGCTGCCCCTCCTCTTCTCTCACCTCCTTGAAAGCCCAGCAGAGGCTCTCCTGCAGAAGTCTTCACGCTAGAAACCAGATGATGGCTTACTCTTCTATGTGCCCCATCACCACTTCCTTTCTTGGTAAGTGTTCAAAGGGTTTCAGGTTTGAGGTGACCTGGTTGCATGATGCTTCATCAGTAATCTTCAGGTGTTTCCTGTCACCCCAGCCAGGGACTGCAAGAACAGGTTTTTCTCTTAAAACAGAAACTGAGCACTGGCAGACTAGCAGGGGTGGGTGAGCCATGCAGAGTTAGGAAGAGCAATCAGCACTTGGAAAACATGGCGGGAGACAACAGGGAAGGCGAAGGGAGTTGTGTATAAGTAATTCATTACGACTAGAGCTCAGTGTACAAGCAATAAAAGAGAAGTGTATGGAGAGGGTAGCAGGGACCAGATCTTACAAGGTCTAGAAGGCTCTGCCAATGTTATTTGGACTTTACTTTGGAGGTAGGGAAGTCTTAAAGGATTTTAAGCCAGAGGGGTGACATGACTGGATTTTTCTATTAAGGAAGATCACTCTGGCTGCTGTGGGGGATAGACTACTGGGCGGGGGGGCAATGACTGCAGGGCATAGGGAGACCACCTGCCAGGAAGCTGTTGCAGTGGTCCAGACAGAGATGTGGGTATGAACTAAAAAGAGATACTGCAGGGATGGAGTCAGTAGGCTAAACAAGCCCTGTAGACCTGTTGAGTCTAAGGGGTCTGTGGGATACCTGAGTGGGGAGTACAGTGGGATTTGGATGGTCCTGCCTAGAGCTTGGGAGATAGGCCTGGGCTGGATCTAGAAGTCTGTATGGATGAGGCCTCTGACATGGATGAGATTATGCAGGGAGCAGAGGTGCATGTAGAAGAGAAGAGAGGAAAGTGGGAACATTTCAAAGCCTAAAGACAAGGAGGAGCCAGAAAAGGAAATGGAGAAGGTACAGCCGTAGACAGAGGAGGAATCAGGGGAGAGTAATGTCTTGGAAGCCACGGGTGAAGGCTGGCTAAAGGCAGCTGAGAGGTCAGGCAAGACGAGACTGAATGTGTCATTTGGAAGAAGCCATACGGAGGTCACAGTCTCAGTGGAGCTGTGTTGGGCAGAGGTGGAGCTCCGTGGGTTGAGTGAGTAGGCAATGAGGAGGTAGGAACGGGCCTGTAGGTACTCTTTGAAGACATTTGATTGTAAATAAAATGATGAAATTAGGTGGTAAGTGAAGGGAATGTAGGATTAAAGAAGGTTTTATTTGTTTAAGGGTTTTCATTTGTTTTAAGATGGAAGAGACTTATGGAGAGAAATGGATACAAAATGAGTAGTTGAAGATCCAGGAAAATAAGGAGAGAGAATTCCTGGAGGGGAGAAGTAAGAAGGGATTCAGAGCACAGGTGGAGGGGTCATGCTCGGTAAGACCTGGGGCACTTCTTTATTTTTATTTTATTTTTTGAGATGGAGTTTTGCTCTTGTTGCCCAGGCTGGAGTGCAGTGGTGCAATCTTGGCTCACTGAAACCTCCATCTTCCGGGCTCAAGCAATTCTCCTATCTTAGCCTCCCAAGTAGCTGGGATTACAGGAGCCCGCCACCACGCCTGGCTAATTTTTGTATTTTTAGTAGAGATGGGATTTCACCATGTTGGCCGGGCTGGTCTCGGACTCCTGACCTCAGGTAAACCACCTGCCTCAGCCTCCCAAAGTACTGAGATTACAGGTGTGAGCCACCTCGCCTGGCCCAGACCTGGAACACTTATTTGATGATAGGAGGTGAGAATGGATTGGAATTGGCTTTGGCTGAGAGTACAGGGGCTGGCTGAGGTGAAGGTCCTCAGGCGCCTAGAACTGAAAGGTCTTTGCTAAGACATACTGAACTCTGCCCAGATCCTGGTGAAAAGGAAGGATGTGGCAGTAATTCCTCTCTTTGTGGCTGTGGGATTTTCCCCATCAGGACCCCTAGACTGGGTAAAGGAGTGAGAAGGCCACCATGTTATTGATGCAGGGTGGGACTGTGCTGGTGAGGGAGCAGGAAAGGGGTTATTGGAGCTGGAAATCTTGCAAGAAGGTACTTAAAGCAATGCCTAAGGGTTCTGGGCTACTGGACTGGTGGGAGTGCTGACAGTAGGACACTGATAGGCTGGGAGAGAAGACAGTGCTCAAGGGTGGAAGATATCAAAAACATGCCAGAGACCATGCATATGGGATTCAGAAGCAAGAAACCGTGAAGGCAGAGAGGTGAGAGTGGGATGTTTGAGCTTAAAATTCCCAAGGAGTGCAAGTCCCGTCAAAGTTCAGGATGTGGCCTTGAGTGGGGTCCCCAAGCAGAGTTAGGGTGTAGGAGCCTGGAGAGGAAAAGGTCAAAGGTATTGGTCTCCAGGATTCTGGATGTCAGGGTGAGGAACGAATTTGAGGGGAAGGCTGTGAGCCAGATGCCAAGGCCTTGGATGGCTGAGGAGTGAATGGGTGGGCAGCTCTGAGAGGGGGTCTTGTCATGTTCTAGATACTGAAAGATGAGCAGGGGATGCCTCAAAAGGCCACTGAGTGTAGTCCAGCCCTAGGTCAGCTGTGCTTGGGTGACTTGCCTGAGGACAGGCAGCAAGAAAGTGGCTGAGACAAAATAAAAATTAACTTTACGTCTGTAATCACTTACTCTTCCAATCCTCACGGACTGACGGTCTGTACAGATGTTCTGGTCCACTAAAAGCTTGGTTGACAAGACTTTTTATTCTCCTGAATTTGTAGTACATATTAACCATGTGACCTTTGGAAATGCATGTCATATTCTACCAGCCTCAGTTTCCCCCTCTGAATGCCAAGAGGCTGACCAGAGCGGCGAGTGTTCAGCCTTGTCAGGTGGAGCCCCAGTGATTCAGTGGAAGAGGCTAAAGGTACCTGGGTGGTGTTGCAGAGCTGGGGGTGAGGACATTACAGGGAATCTGTAGGGGATCAGCTCCTGGCCCCGCCTTGGTCTCCAGCTGAGCAGCTACCCTTGAACCTGCCAGAATCCTAGACTTCTGCATGAGATTTTGTTTGGAAAGAGGATTCTGCTGCCTAAAACAGTGTGAAAAATCATGATCTTGCCCAGCCCTGACACTGCGTGAGCCTGTTGCCTTCCTGTACTGGAAGGAGTACCCTTGGCAGTGTGCCCCTGCTGCTCGCCCCTGTCAATTTTAATGCCTAAGCGCTTGGCAGGAACATGAGCAGTGCCAGGACCTCTGTAACGCACTTGGCAATGAGCTGATGCTCTTTAGTGGTAGTTGTGATGCCTCTCAGAAATCTGACTTTTCTGAAGTGGTTTTGATGGGCCAAGGGCTTGGGTGCTCCTCAGTGACCTTGATAATGAATTATATCCGGGATCCAGTGAGTGGAACAGACAGGTTCTTTAGCTGAGGAACAAAGCCCAGACTTGTTCTTCATTACCTAGCACCAGCTGGGATCTCTTGTTGCCAGGCTGGCAGCTGTGAGGGATCACTGGGCCACCAGGAAGCCTTCCCAGCTGGGACTGTTCTGAAGATTTGTGCCAGAGAAACTACATCTGTGAGTCACTGCTCAGCGGAAAACCCAACTGCTCAGCGCAGCCCTGGCCCCAGTGGCCCCGGGGAAGGACCAGAAGGCAGAGTGAGAATAAAAGTTAGGCTGCTTTGCTTTTCTCAGTTTCCATAGCAGGTTACCATATTTGCAGTTCTTCATTTCATGAAGGAAGTTGAGAGTGGGACTGGAATCAAAAGAAGTACTCAGATGGTGAAGCCCATAGCTGTTGGGTGTGGAGGTTTTGGCTGAGCCACCAGAGATACTCCTCTGACCCTCGGGGTCCTTACTTTGACTCATCACCCGTTTTTTTTTTTTTTTTTTTTTGACCCACAGGAGGCTACAGCCAGGCTCATTGTCTGGCACATGGCATTTCTGGACAGTGAGAATCAGGAAATGGGGGTGACCCACTTCTTAGGGTGGGTCTGATGAATCATGGGAAAAATCTCTCAATAGTGAGACAGAGATACAGGAAGGAGGATGAGATTTGTTTTATAACAAGAGGGATTCTTGGTGTCATGGCTGCCTTCTCAGAAGGGAAGATTGGCCGGGTGTGGGCCTGAAAGCCATAGGTGTTAAAGGGCTGACCCTGAAACAGTCCCTGCAAGGATAGGGGTGGACCATCAGGACCATGATGGGAAAGTGCTGGTGTTTGGGATGTCACTTCCCACAAAGTGGCAATCACTGCAGAGGCCAAGAAGCCTCCCACTGGGTTTGGGGGGTCACTATCTCTTCAATTAAAGTAAGGCAAATTCTTAGCTGCCAAGGAGACCAGGTGACTTTGGGTTTTAGTCTCAGATGAGTCCTAGTGGGATAAAAGCCTGTTTTGCTCTGCTTGACGCAGACCAGACATGATGGGTAGGACTTAGTTCCACAATGGATGTGGGGAGTCCTGTGAGCAGGTGGGAGTGTGTCTGAAGCGTGCCTAGAATCATGGGGCCTGCATGGTAAAGGTCCTGCAAACCAAGCCAAAATGGGGATGCTTGTGGGGCTGGGGATGTTTAGCCTAGAAAAGGGCACAGGAAGCTAGTATTTTTGGAATCCCTGTTGCTCCAGATGGCAGAACTGAGGCCAATAGATGGAGATAACAGGAAGAAAAATTGTGACTCACCAGAGATAAAGCTAGCTGATATTTTAAGACAGTAAAGTCTAATGGTTAAGATCTCGGACTCTAGAGTAGAGTCACAATGGGTACCACCCTGAATCCTGCCCACAGATGTGGGTCTGTGACCCACTTGGTGTCGGCCTGCCCTGCCCTGGGATTTAAAAACTTGCATCAGTCATCAGCACAAATTGGGAGATTATGCTTACAAATCTATATGGATAGCCTCTTTTTAAAAATCTGAGTATCTGATCACCCATGTTTCTACTCTCTCCTGTAACAATAAATGGGACGTGGGTGGCAGCTGCCTCTTCTGAATAAACAATTGCACTGTGGTTTTTCACAAGTGCTACTTCCTCCACCTCTCTTACATTTGCACAGTTTCACGGATTCCCAGGTGTCCGTAGGTATTGTAGTTTGCAACCCTGTTCTAGTTAAGAACCGAGGGTTTGTATCCTGGCTTTGCCAATTTTAAGTTACTGTGACCTTAAGGACGGGGGTCAATTTCTCTAAGCCACAGTTTCCTTATCTGAATATGAGAATCATAATAATACTTACCATGAGTTAAAGAACTCATCACTGTGGAGGCTACAGCCAGGCTCATAGTCTGGCACATGGCATTTTCTGGACAGTGAGAATCAGGAAATGAGGGTGAAGGAATGGCTGGCAAGGAGTGAAGCACGGCATGAGAGTTCACCAACTCTTAGCTGGTGGAACGCTGTCCAACAGTGGAGGAGGTAGCCTTGGGAGCTCTATCACCAATGCTGGGCCTGCAGAGGGGCTGCATGACCTGACAGTAGCCAGGGCTATAGAGGAGGGACAGCCAACAAGAACTCTGAAATAAGTGGATCATGCAGCAGTACTCCTTGGGCTCTTCCCAGTGACCAAGTCAAAGGTGTTGGTGTAGAGCTTCTCTTGATGCTCATTTAAATCAAATTTGAGGCCAGGTGTGGTGGCTTACACCTTTAATCCCAGCACTTTGGGAGACCAAGGCAGGCAGATTGCTTGAGCCCAGGAGTTTGAGACCAGCTTGGGCAACATGGCAAAACCCTGTCTCCACCAAAAAACAAACAAACAAACAACAACAACAACAACAACAACAAAACCCCCAAAATTAGCCGGGCATGGTGGTCCATGCCTGTATTCCCAGCTTCTTGGGAGGCTGAGGTGGGAGGATTACTTGAGCCCAGGGAGGTCAAGACTGCTGTGAACTGTGATGGCTCCTCTGCACTCCAGTGTGGGCAACAAAGGGAGACCCTGTCTCAAAAATAAGTAAAATAAAATAAAAATAAAATAAAATTGATTTGAGCTGGAAGGAAATTTTGTAGAAAAGAATGTCACCTGGAGTAATATACATCCACTTGGGAGGCTGCCGTGTGCTCAGAGTGAGTTGGAGTTCCAGCCCCAGCTGATGGTGGGTGGGAGCATTCCCCTGCCCCTTCCTGCTCTGCCACAGGGCTCCTTGGAGCTCACTGGCAGCATGTCCTCCCTTGGTAGCTGGATAGGCCCCTCAGTCGGCTCTGCAGGCTGAGCAGCCATGGGAGACAGCTAAACCCATACCCATACCTTGGCGCTGTGACAGAGTGGTCCAGCACTTCAGGACCTGCCTGGGTCCTGGGTCTGCCCCTGGGTGGGGCCTGGGTGGGTATGGATTCTCTTTGGGTGGTCTGGACTCAGCCTGATGAGAGAGCCTTTGGTGGCTGGTTTCCATTGGCCCCTGAGAACCCCTCTGCTGGAGCGGCATGGAGTGACTGAGAGAGTCAGTTCTGTGTCTTAAGCTGTCATGTATTTTCTGGTTCTGGAAGCAGAATCTGCTTTATGTGCTTGAGATGCTGAGCCAAGGGCAGACACATCCTTATTCTCAGAGAGCCACTACAGGGGAGGAAGCAGGGTCTACTGGCCATGAGCACAGCAGTACATGCTGCATGTCTGCCAGACAGACTGGGAAAAAGCTTGAGGGAGAGGGAGGGCTCACCAGGCCTGGAGGCTGCAGGAAGCCAGTCTCCTGGGCTCTGAGGATGGTGCCATGACACCAGTGCTGAGGACTGGTGGGCCTAGTGGGGTGAGTTAAATGAGCTGGGAATTCGTGCTCTGAATCTATTTCCCCCACTGCTTCTCTACTCCTCTGTTCTCTCTCCCCTGTCTTCTGCATTCACTGTAGCTTTGATACTTAGAATATCATCACAGTCAGTGAGCAGCTGTCAATGACCCATCTCCTTGTCTCAGCACTAGGTGGTGCTTGTTTC
Organism: Rhinopithecus bieti; assembly: GCF_001698545.2. Classification (NCBI taxonomy): domain Eukaryota; kingdom Metazoa; phylum Chordata; class Mammalia; order Primates; family Cercopithecidae; genus Rhinopithecus; species Rhinopithecus bieti. The sequence goes on from NW_016804657.1 coordinate 993,867, forward strand.
TCCCTTCTGGCTGACTGAGGAAGCAGGGCAGCAGGAGGCAGGTGCTGGTCCAGAGCCCCTCTTCTTGCAGAATCATTAGGCAAAGCTGCAGGCAGCCTAACTTATGCAGATGTCAGAGCTCAGGCTTTGGTTCTTGTACTTGAGCTAACTGGCGTCTTTGGAGAAGCTTTTCAGCCTCTGGCCTGTGGGCACCTGTTCCTGAGGGGTGGCCCCTCATTCAGCCTTGGTCTTTGCATTAGGCCTGTATTGCTGCTGAGTTTTCACCCCAAGCCATGTCTGATGGCCTTTGGCTGGAATCTGGGATGGTAGAAAGCTGTTGAGACAGTTGGGTCTAAATTAAATATTAGATCCGAGTGGGTTTCATGTATTTCATAGCATAATTTTGTTGGGATATTTATTTGCTCTTCTCCTGGTTCTCGCGAATTAATAATGGAGTAAAATCCGTTTTACATTCAGCACTGATTTGCTTACATTCTGCTGAAGTGCACCTGCTCTGTGAGAGAGTGGGTGTGTTAGGAGCCTAGGAGAAGTGGGGGCAGACAACAGAAACTTCAAAGGAGAGGCATGGTTTGGGCACTGACTTTATATGTGAAAATGTGATTCAGCCTTAAACTTGTGGGTCACCTGCTAGATGACAAGCACGAGATCAGACTCCAGTGGGAGAGTAAAATCATGGAAGATACTGTCTTCTTTCAGGAAGCTTATGTTGGGGAAATAACAGCAAACACAACAACACAAGCTAAAGAGCAGAGTGCAAAGATAGGTGGCTCTCCCCTATTCCACTGCACATACACCCACAATCAAATACATATATGTACACATTTGGTGAAACCTGTGAAGACCAAACCAGGCTCTGGGTTTTGGGACTGGGGTCATCAAGACCTACAGGTAAAATCTCCTCTTTTCAAATCTGCATTTCCTTATAGCAAAGTGGCGAGAGCACAGGTCCTAGAGCCGGAAGGCCTGCCTGAGAATCTGGCTCCCTCCCATACTAGCTGTTTATGCCTGGACATGCCACTTAACCTGTCTGTGCTTCAGTTTCCTCATCTGTAAAATGGGAATTTCAGTGTCTATTTCACAGGTTTGCTGAGAGGTTTAAATAAGTTAAAACATGTACGTGCTTCAAACAGTGTCTGGCACATGGACTGTGCTCAGTGGCTATGACTGTTGTTCCAAAGATCTGATCACTTTTCACCACTTGCAGAGGTAAACGGTAGATGTTCAGACCATAAGGGAATAACAGAGGCCCATTTTTAGGATGAGAAAGTGGGACAAATAATACAATATCTGCTTGGTTTCAGGAGAGGAGAGGGTCCTGGAAACTTGGTGCTTCTTACACAGCTGCTAAGCCCCAACTCAATTCAATTCATCAAAAGTATAATGAGGATCTGCTGTGCACAAGGTGTGTAAGCATTGTGGGGAAACAGGTGCTTCAAGTATGGAGCCCATCCTCTACCTCAGGAGGTGGAACAGACAGATACAAACAAAGAGTAGGACATGATAAATATCACAAACACTCAGGAAGACCCTAAGTTGTGAGAAGGGAGGAAAGCCCTCATGAGTGTTGGAGAAGAAGATATCAGGGACAGCATACATCAGAACAGGGAGGCAGAAAAGCTTGGCATATATTTGAGAACAGGACAGAGTCTATTTTGGTTGGAGCAAGCTTGGGTGAGAAAGGGTGTTGGGCTATCAATGGAGAGTGTGGGATGCAAAGGCAGGGTGAGTTGGCACTTCATCAACAGAAAATGGAAGGCCGCTGAAGGCTTTCTGAGCAGGAGTAGAATCTTTTTATATTTTAAAACTAACAGACTATAGTAGGTGAGGAAGATGGAGGGATGAAAGACGACAACATTTGTTCATTTGTTTGCTTGTTTTGCCTGGGTGACTATCTGCATGATGGTATTTGCTAGAGATAGGGAAGTCAGAAGGAAGGGCCAAATCACTGGAGAAAGAAAATGCTTTGCTTGGACAGTCTGTATGGGAAGTTCCAGTGAGTCATCCTGGTGGCAATGACTGGCAGATTGTTGGAAATGGAAGAGCTAAAGAGAGAGAGTCTAAGAATAGAGATATGGATTTGGGAGTTAGTGGCAAATAGAGTCAAACTATGGGAATGTATATGACGGCCTGAGAAGAAATTATAGGAGAAGTAAGAAGGACTAAGGGCTGAGCCTGGGAGACAGGACATGGAGGGGAAAGGCAGCTGAGATGAGCCTTGAAGAAGACTGAAGAGGTATAATTACTTCTGAGGAGAAGCAAGGCAGTTCAGTGTGATAGATGCCAAAAGATGAAGAAGTCAAGGAGGTAAGACCCAAAGAAAGGCTACTTTTGGGCTCCTGGTGACCTGGGAGAGCCATCTGCATAGAGTTCTGGGATGGGCAGTGTGAGAGAGCATGGTAGAGCAAAGGGTTGTAGGAAGACCTGAGAGGCTTTGTAGAATTAAGGGAAGAGATGAGATACTAAGCACATTAAGTCTTGCCTGTCTTCCTAATGCATGAATTAAGATCAGAAAAGAGAACTAGAGAAAGAGGCTGGATGGCTGCCAGAAGCCAGAATATTAAGAAATTGGGCTTGGCAAGGTGGCTCACGCCTGTAATCCCAGCACTTTGGGAGGCTGAGGCGGGCGGATCACAAACTCACGAGTTCGAGACTAGCCTGGCCAATGTGGTGAAACCCTGTCTCTACTAAAAATACAAAAATTAGCTGGGTGTGGTGGCGGGCTCCTATAATTCCAGCTACTTGTGAGGCTGAGGCAGGAGAATCGTTTGAACCTGGGAAGTGGAGGTTGGAGTGAGCTGAGATCGCGCCATTGCATTCCAGGCTGGGTGACAGGGCGAGACACTGTCTCAAAAAAAAAAAAAAAAAAAAAAAAAATAAAAAAAAAA
>NW_016804657.1:997109-1047830 GCF_001698545.2 Rhinopithecus bieti
AAAAAAAAAAAAAAAAAAAAAAAAAAAAAAAAAAAAAAAAAAAAAAAGAAAGAAAAGAAAAGAAAAAGAAAAAAAGAAAGAAAGAAATTGGTATTAGTAGCAGAAATGCCGAGTGTGAGAGGGTGTATATAAATGGATCACTAAGAAGACAAAGGTTGTTTATAAAATAGAATTGCCTGATTATGAACCAAATACAAATCAGTTATAATATGTTAATATAAGACATTTTTTCTTAAGGAAAACAACTTAGACAATATCAAATATATTTAAAATGTTGGGTAGGCAATGGTTATGAAGGGGGAGAAGCATGCACTTCTCCAACTGCACCATCACTAGCCACACGACTTCCTGTGAGTTATGACCCCTCTGCTTCACATTCTCATCTGTGTAATGGGGATACTAACGCTTTTCAAGGTTTTTGCGTTGTTGTAAGGACTGAGTGAGCTATTGAGGAATCTGAATGTAAAGGAGTTATTATCCCAATGCCTTGTGCATGGTGAGTAGGTGCTGAGTAAGTATTAACTATCATCACTGTTAGCTTTTCTTGGCTGTCGGTAGTGCAGTCTTGGAGAGAACAGTTTGGCATTCTGGGCCCTGATATTTAGCTGGATGGATGCTCAAATACTTGCCTTGAGTGGATAAATGCAGCTGAAGTAGAAGTGAAAGATCATGTGTGACTAAACAAAAGAGAAAAGGGAAGAGAAAGGAGAGGTTTAGTGCATTTATGAGTGAGTGTGTGTGTGTTTGTGTGTGTGTGTGTGTGTGTGTAGGGAGAGAAGATGGTAATAATGCCAGGAGAAAGGCAGCATTTCATGACTGGCAGAAATGGGTTTCATGGTACCACTGCATGGTCGACTTAGGCATAGGAAACTTGTGGTTTCACAATTCACAGTTGTGAACATTGGTGCTCTTTATCAAACCCTTCAGTCAAAACTGCAAATATACAGTCCAGAACCACAGATTTCTTTAATTTTGACTTTGTAGCTAAGTCATCCTAATCAGGGACTCTCTATCCTACCCACATCCAAACTCAGTAAACCCAAAGAATACTGAGAATATTAGACCAAAATATTTGGTGTACAGTTTGGATTTGTGTTCTGTCTTCTCCAAGTCTCAATTTTCTTCTCTGTGATGATCGCCTAATGTCTACCTTTTTGAATGTCTATGGGGATATGTTTAAGTACTTGGTAATCTGGAATGTGCTAAATAGAGGTTATTATTATTATTATTATTATTTTGAGACAGAGTCTCGCTCTGTCAACCAGGCTGGAGTGCAATGGCACTATGTTGGCTCACTGCAACCTCTGCCTCCTGGGTTCAAGCAATTCTCCTGCCTCAGCCTCCCAAGTAGCTGGGATTACAGGCACCCACCATCATGCCTGGCTAAGTTTTGTATTTTTGTAGAGATGGGGTTTCACCATGTTGAACAAGCTGGTCTTAAACTCCTGACCTCAGGTGATTCGCTTGCCTTGGCCTCCCGAAGTGCTGGGATTACAGGTGTGAGCCACGGCGCCCGGCCAGAGGTTATCTTTCTATACTAGTTTTCCTTAATATTTTATTTTGGGTTTGTTCTATGTGAATTTATCTGAAGTTGATTTGAACCTGTTTACATTGTAATCTGTAACACATTTTGGGCAATAAACTTCATATGCTGACTACTTAGCTTCTTTCGTTCATTTTAAATTTACTTCCCAAGTGTTCAGCTTCAGGGAATGCTCTTCAGGAACAACATTGCTGGATCTGGTGATCAAGTGGATCACCAGAACCTCACCCAGAACCTTTGCTCTCATTTTTCATTTTCTCCCAGTCTGAGGAGGCCCTGACTCTGCCCGGTGAGGCTGCTCTCTCTCTGGTAATGCCCATCCTGTCAGCCACGATGTGAGTGTTCTTGAGCTCTGCCCTGTGCATGAGGTTTGTCCAACTCAGGGAGGGAGCTAGAGTCAACACTGTGTCCCAGATGTAGGCAGTATGGTTGCTGTTCTGGCAAGGCAATCTGTGGGTTCTATGGAACATTGTTTAATCCCAGCCTGCTTTCTCTTTAACTAGCTTCTCTTCCTATCCCTTTAAATCTTTATTTAAAAATTATCCCAAATGTCTGCTAGTAGCCTCCATACAATCCAATATATTTGGTGCATTACAAAGTCCTTAAACATGACTTCTGGATGATCTTTTCTTTATCTACCCTCCATTAACAGAAACGACGTAGAACTGCTTGGATCTCTCTCACCTCCTCCCTCACCTCCCACCCTACCTCACCCTCCACCACCAAATACTGAAGTGTTAATGGGGATAGTGCATTGTTTAAGCTGTCACAGTGTGTGATCAAGACAGACTGAAAGTCCTCTAAACCATCAATAGTAATTCCATTCTCCAGGAGAGATGGAAAATTCTTGCATGCAGGAGATACTAGTCGCTCTGTTTTAGTCTGAATTGCGCACAGAATTTCCTGGGCTACTGTAAGGTGGAGTAATCCCAAACTGCCGGGGCTGTTTTGTGCATCCGTGGGATAATATGTAATGATCAGTAACCTGTAAAGTGCTGAACTAAGGTTATCCTTTTATCCTAGTTTCCTTTAATAATATATTTTGGATTTGTCACATGTGAATTAATCTAATGTCTTGTAAGGGTGGAGTTCTGGTGTGTCCTGATCTTTCTCTATCTGCCTGGAGTCAATCACTGTCCAGGAGTGAGGAGCGGGATGAAGAATGGAGATTCTAGAACCAATATCTAAAAATATGTATGGAGGTGGGGGCAGGGAGGGAGTTCTTGGCAGGCTACCAGGAGGATTCTTGCTTCCATATTCATTTATCCATAAATCATTTGTTGGGGGCTATGTTGTTTGGTGGCCTCTGTGGCTGAGCCATGAGGTAAAGCTGATAACAAAGATTTCACTCTGCCAGTCTTCTTGCTCTCTGAAGAAAGGCATCCCCTCTTCCCCTGGGAGGCCCACCCTCTGCCTCTCAGCTCATCACTCAGTTTGAAACTAGGCTGTCTGAGCTGTCTCATTCCGCTTGTGATCATGTGCCATTCCGACTTCCTCTATTTCCTCTTCTTTATTTACTATTCTGTAGTCCTCCCCATGCTTTCAAAACTGAAGGAATGGTTGAGTTGCCATGGCAACCCTCTGCCCCCACCTCTTTTTCCTTTCTCAACAATTTTTCTACATTTTAATAAAATTACTATTTATAGTGCACAAAGCTGCATTCCCCTCCACTGCAGCTCTGCAAGGGAGGTTTTCTGTCTGACTAGAATACTAATGACTAAAACATGGCTTTCCAGTGAGGAAGTGAGGAAACCCTCCAGAGCAATCACATTGGGAGACATATGTGTTCTTTAGGACATTGTTTAAGCATGTATGCAGGGCTTGGCCTGCATATATGAAGAACCTCAGTTGACAGGGCTGAAACCCCATCCTTATAAAATATACCACATAAATGTTGAATATGGAATTCCCAGCACTTTGGGAGGCTGAGGCGGGTGGATCACTTGAGGTCAGGAGTTCAAGACCAGCCTGGGCAACATGGTGAAACCCTGTCTCTACTAAAAATACAAAAAAATTTAGCTGGGCATGGTGGCACGTCCCTGTAATCCCAGATACTCAGGAGGCTGAGGCAAGATAATCACTTGAGTCTGGGAGGCAGAGATTGCAGTGAGTTGCAATTGCACCATTGCACTCCAGCCTGGGTGACAGAGTGAGAGCCTGGGTGACACAGCAAGACTCTGTCTCAAAACAAAACAAAACAAAACAAAACAAAAAAACCGTCTTTTAGGGTTTTTTTTTTAAAGGATCCAGTAAATTAATATAGACAAGGACTTAAAAGAGCGTCTATTGTCATTTGTTATAGGCATTTGAATTATCATTTTAGTAGCTTATTAACATCCATGAAGACTATTCCAAATGTGAGGTTTTACAAAGGTTTTATAGCTGTTGAGGGATAGGCCTGGTGGAGGGGGTTAGGAGTGGTTATTTTGTATGGAATGAAACATTTAGACTACATTGAAGAGTAGAATGAAGGAGTAGCTTTTAAATTCTTAGTATTCAATAATGAAAATATTCATTCTTTATCATGTTTTGGGACTTTATAAAAACAAATTTTATATAGGAGCAAGTCAGATTATGTTAGCTTAATTTGAACTTATATTGTTTATTCATTCAAAGGGCTCACAGGTAGACAATCTCCAAGTGAGGTTATACAGTAATGATCTGGTAGTAGTGCTATTTAAGCTTTCATGTACATATAAATCACCTGGAAAGTTTATTACAATTCAGATTCTAATTCAGTGAGTTTGGGGTGGAGCCTGAGATTCTACATTTCTATCAAGCTCTTAGATGATGCTGATGCTGCTGGTCCCTGAGGACCACTGAGTAGCAAGGTTTAAGGTTTTTGGGGCCAGCTCTTCCTAAAGACACTTTTAAAACAAAGGTATGGTTGAGTGGAAGGGGCTCTCCAATTTCCTAGTTAGACCTAAAGCTGGAATTACCCAATATTAATAGAACTAGGCCCTCATGAGAGAATGAGGTGAAGAATCACCAGTGGAAGCCAGAAGACTTCTTTTTTTCTGAGATTTTAACAAGAGAAGTCAGGGAAGGCTACATACTTTTTTAATTTTAATTTTAATTTTTTTTGGCCAGGAAGCTCAGAGGTGCCTGACTGCATTGTATTCAGGCTCTTCTCTTGTTTTATAAGTCAGATGTGATTACTCACTTAATTTTGTTCTTGAAGCATTTTCAGAACCCAATAAAACTCATCATTTTCCTGAATGAGAGTTAAGGTTTTTTTTTTTTTTTTTGGTGGTGATTTATTCAGAATATTTTGAAGACATGATTGTTGGACTAAGATCCAAGTGAAACTGAGCCAAAAGAAGACATAATTATTAAAACATTAACTTAAAATTTCAACTTCTGTTTGAAAGCATCGCTTTCCTATCTAAATGTCTGTCAATATCTTATTTAAGTCTTTTTTTTTAAAACAAAGCAAAACAAAACCTTTGACATGTTTTTAAGAACTAACAATAATGGTGATATACAACAGCTGCAGTCTCACTTCCGAATGGAGGAATTAAAGGTTCATGTTAGAAGATGAGAGGTTTAGCTACTTTAATCAGCCAGTGACTCACAATTACGAGTCATGTGATTCAAAAATCTCAGTGACTATGAGTTTCTCTTTGGAGGACTGGGCAAACTGTGAAGAAATATGTGAAATTAGAGAAAGAAATGTGAAGTAGACTTCCTCTTTAAATTCTAGATTAGCCATGACTCAAAGAGCACCGTAGGATATTTGTATATGTTCATGTTATTAGAAAGGTCATCTCAATTGGATTTAGACTTCTATCCATGTAATCCATCTTCTTTTTGCAGGCAGGATTATCTCTAGGCTAGTACAGAAAAATTGTCATTTCTATTAGATTATTAAGCAAGGTCTGTATCATCTCTCAAAAAGACCCACAGATCAAGATATGTTGAATCAGTGGAGGAGGAATTGCCCTTTTAGTGGCACTTTCAGCCTTTGCAGATGCCAGTTCAATCAACCAGTAACAACTCAGATGGGAGATGGGAGAGTGCAGCTAAGATGGACAAGAAAACACTTTCAAAATGCAAAGCTTTTCTGCAGCATTGGGGTCATGGAGATGTTAAGACTTTTCAAGTAGCAACCACACAATAGGACTCCAGACTAAAGGCTCCTCAGTTGACAGATAACCAGTGAGAAAAGATGAAATGAGAATTATCTGAGAATGGCTATCATAACCTATCCTTAAAACAGAAGAGCTTTGTTCCGTTTAAGCTTGTGGGAGCCTGTTATAGTAGCAGCCTTATAATTTGTCACTGAATAAATCACCAACACCAAGTTACATTAATTATATCTTACTCTTCAGCTCCCTAAATTTCTCCTTAATAGACCTAAAGGAATTGTGATGAATAAGGATTGAGACAATTTGCAACCTTTGGAGTTAGTGTTTTGCTTTCCAATAATTGACATTTTTATCTATTAATGCAGTTAGGAAAATTCATGTTTTCAGTTTTGATAAGAATTTTGCTTAGAATTATCAGCAACTAAAATCTTACTCTAAGTTAGTCAATTGTTCTTGATGATTATAATGATCTAAAGTTTGATGCCCACAGCCTCATGTAGGTTAATTTCCAGTAGATTCCATAAGAATGAGAGAATGTGTGCATGTTTTTGAACTGGGAGACATTCTGACTGGGATCTACAGAGATGTAAATGGGCAAATCCAGTACAGTTTAAACATAAGAGTTCTTATCCGAGTGGAATACTTCAAAGGGTTGGAGACTGAAGTAGCCCTCTGATGAAGTCTAGAAACTACTGGAAATGTTTAAATACTGTGGTTTAAAATTACACTTGAGATAAAATCTGATTTCCTGTTTCTAAGTCAAAAAGCTTACAACAAGGACCTTGAAGGTTCCTGGAATAATAAACAACTCTTCTAAAACGGCAACTGGATGAGGTAAGTGTGGTTAACTAGAAAGTACAGATTAATTTTCTCAACACTACTCATGTTTCAAAATTAAGAGGGAAAATTTCCAAGAGAGAGACATATCTGAGGTCATGTTGAACCCAAAATAGTTTTAAGTGCTGCAATAGTTTGAAACATTTTTAAAGGTTTTACACTGCTAAAACAATTAGCTAGTTTCCTCAGATTGCATTTGTTTTATCAATTTAGTGTTGAGAGCCTCTTAACAGTGGTATATCAATGTGCAACATTTCTTGCAACTTATAAAAGTAGACTGGCACTGGCTACAAGGAGCTGGAAATCCTTCCTCATCTCATTGGCTTCGCTTAGTCCTTTCTACTTAGTCATCAAACCTAAATCCTTCTCTTATTTCCTGAAGGCCCCTAAGCTAATTTTCTCTTCCTTCTTTCTCACAGTTCCCTGAGCCTACCTGGTGTAGAACTTGTCACTATGCCATAATCATAGGTGTTCTAATTTCCCACTATTTCTATGAGATATTTGAGGATAGAAGTTACATCTTCTCAGTGTCTTATTTATTCAACAAATATTTATTGAGTATCCTTTATATACCAGGCACTGTAAATACAAAGATGACAAGGACACAGAGTCAGCTCTCAAGTTACTCACAGTTTTATAAAAGAAAAAAAAGAGTAGATAGTAATATTTTGTGTCAAGTTCTTTGATGTGCTCTTGGTATAAAATATCAGATAGATACTTAACTGAAATCTTCCTGGAGAAAACGTAAGTTTTGGAAGATAAGTAGCTATCATCCAACTGAGTAGAAGAACAATGTGGATGAGTGAAGTGGGGAAGAAAAATTAAGGTGTAAAGATATTTCTGGGCAGAGAGATCAGCAAATGTGAAGGTATATGGAAGGGCATACTGTATATAAGGGATTCACAGTAATTCAGGGTGACTGGAGCAGAGAGTACATACTGGAGAGTGATAATTGATGAAATTAGAAAGGTAGACAGAAGCTGGACCATGAAGATCCTTGGATGTCATACTAAAAGGTTTGGGCTTTATTCTAAAAGGATAAAGGAGGAGTCACTGAAGTATTTTAGCCGGGAGAGTTATTAGTGTATTTGTGATTCAGAGATCACTTTGCAGTATGAAAAATTCACAAGACTACTCTAGTAACATAGGCAAGAAATAATAAGATACAAAAATAACTCAGAGGTGAAGAAGGCAGCTAAAGTTGCATCAAGAATTTAATGGCTGTGAAGAGTGAGGGAGAAGTTTGAGATTAGTTGGTCCCCAGATTTCTAAACAGTAGCATTAAAGAGAGGTGGTATGATTACCCAAGACAAGAAATACAGTTGAGATGACATTGCTGAGTGTGGGAAATGAGTTGTTCTGTCCTGGACATGTTGGGTTTGAGATATCATAAATAGTTTCGAGACCATCCAAAAGGACATTTATGGCAAAGTGATTAGTACACAAAAGATAAGTTGTCTGTGTGGGTCAGAAGACTCCATCAAGCTGGCTAATGCAATCATGGATTTTTGGAGGGTTTAGAAGAATCTCATAGAACCCAGTGACAGGGAGTAGAGTTGGGCCTCCCCTGTGTCGGAAATTGTCTGTAAATTGTGCTCTTCTTTAAGATTTTCTGATAATACTCTTTCACAGGAGCAGTGTGCTTGTTTCGCGTTGTGTTTCATTCTTCCCTTTGCTTCTCTGCCAGGCTTAGTTACTACTTCACCAGAATATAGATTACATGGACTTAGGGTTGCTATGATGCTGACTTTGGCTCAACTTGCTAAAACTTCATAGCTCTTTGCCTAATTGTTTCTACTTCTAACTCTCCAAGTTTCAATAGAAATTCCAAGGAGAGAGAATCACCTGGCCCAGTTGAGTTAGGTGACCACCTGTGGACAGAGAATGGGCTGACATGGGTTTTAGGATTGTCCCTTCTAGACTGTGGGTTGGCAGGTTCAAAGGTAAAAAGGGCAGAAATGATTGGCTGAGAAAGTGACTGGTACCTGGAATATGGTAAGACTAGCAGTCAGGTTGTAGCTCCGGGCTGGAGATAAAAATTTGTGGAAGTAGTTGAAACTAGGATATTGGATGAGATTACCTAGGGAAAGTGTTGACTCAGAAAAAGTGAGGCCTGAGATCAGAATCTTGGGGAGCAGCAGTATTTAAAAAGTGATAAGAGAAAGACAAGTCAGTGAAAATGAGAGAAAATGTCACAAAAGCCAAGAAGGAGGGAGGGATCAACAGTGTCAAATTCTACAGAGTGGGGGAGGTTGAGAATTGATGTATGAGAAAGAAACTAGTATTAAGGAAATGTTCAGTGTAGAAGTGGAGACCAAAGCCAGATTACAGAGGAATAACACTGCAGAAGAATGTCAAATAAATGAGGGGTCAGGAAGTAGAGACTTTTTAAGAAGTTTGGCTTTGAGTGGAAGGGGGCAAAGAGAGTTAACAATGGTCAAGGAAACATATCCACTGATCATAGATTCTGAGGTGGGGACATACTGAGGATAAGGAAAAGGCAGATGATATTTAATACAGTCAGGTTCTGGAGGAGGTTGAACAGGATGGAATGGAGCTCCAGAGACTGGGATAACTTTTCCACCGAAGTGAGAAGGAGAAATTGCATGTAAGAGCTACTCAAACATTTTTGAAAGAATAAATGAATAGACGAAGGGAATGGTGGTTGATTCAGTTTGAAGAGCTTGGGTTTTTGTTTATCTTGGTGTCTCACTTTAAGGTAAGGGGATTGGATCTTGAGGCTTGCTGAGGCAGGACTAGGCTCGCCAATGTGAACATAGTATAAGACAAATACAACGGCAAGGGCTTCTGCTCTTCCTTAAGATTTTCTGATAATGCTCTCAGTTTCTTCACTTCTTAGGGAAGCCAGAATTTGAGATAAGAGGGGTGTTGGGGGGAGGGAAATTGGCTATACAAAAAGAACTGCGGATCAGGAGTCAGAAAACCTTGTATTCTAGTCACTTTCTGACATTTGCTGACCACATGACCTTAGGTAAATTGCATAACTGTGCATCATTTCTTCTTTTATACAAAGCATGTGATACTACCTCCTCTGCCTATTTCAGAGAATATATATGTATACTTTATATATTTAAGTATATAGAGTTGCTTTGAACTATATATACCTACTTAAAATATTATAAATATTAGAAAGCACAGTACAGATATAATGCCCCATTAATGTATATTCCAGCCATTCTGAGAATGTGGGTTGCCTCTGAGGGGTGCCCTGTAGAGCTGTCTAATCTTGTCTAACTATACATACATGTATGGCATGCCCCTGGAGTTCTGTTTGCTAGGTTTTTTCTTGGCTACTACACATGCTGAGAGCTTGGCCTGATAGTGCAGAGATTCCTACTGGCATGGAAAGTGCCTGCAGGGAGCAGCATATTAAAATCACAAATTCAATACGTTCTCGAGACTAGGACATACAAAGTTAAAATAGCCTTATAAATTGCCTCCAGGAATAAAGGCAAAAATTAACTCTACCTCAAAAATTTACATCCACATTTATGAATGTCACTTTCCTCTCTCTTATTTCCATCTCTATTGCCACAAATTAAGACACAACACAAGCCTTTTCCTCTGCAGAAGTCCTCAGCTACTCTATAGAGGTAAATGAAAAACAGACTTAAGATATATTTATCATCGTTTATTCCAGATTTCAGATTCCTACTAGGCCTTCTGACTAACTTACATCATGCTGTCTCTGATTACTTTTAGATTTAGGTTATACGGAAACAACTGTCTGTTTTCATGGCTGGCTTATGGGTATGAACTAGTAATACCTGGCATCTACATTGCAAAGGTAAATGAATAGTACCTATGAATTCATTTGTGTTCTTCACCTTCATTTAGAAGCATTTTTTATGCCAAATCAGACCAGGCATGGGTGAGGGACTGTGCCACATTTATTCATTTCCTTGTCAATTGTGTGTTTTGAAATCAGATTTCTATTTGTTCCTTCTCTTGTGGCTCCATTTCCAAAAAAATTACTTCACTGACCTTACATTTTAAGATAGTATTTGTCACTAGTTTTAGCTCCTCATTTGGCTTTTCTAATTCCATGATATAGTCTCTTCCTCTATGACTCAAGTTATCCGATATCACTGAAAGTAAAAAGGATTTTTTGAACAAAATAACCAATTTGTGATTAATGAAACATATAAACAGTAGATCTAAGGGAGAGAAAATCACAAGATTGATAAGGCTTTTAGTACAAAGGAAAGTACAGAAAAGTGAATGGATGATTGAGTGGGTCCTAACTCATAGGAGGTGTGCAGCAATAATTATGTACTAATTTGTCTCTGTTGAAATCCAGCAGAAAAGTGTGAATTCTTTTGAATAGAGGCATGGTTCAAAGAGGATACAGGTAATCCCTTGGAAACAACATACATCTCTTAATTTACTCTGTGACCATTTCCAAAGGACTTAAAGATTTGGTCCCTTAAAATGAAATACTTTAGGCCTGGCATGGTGGCTCACGCCTGTAATCCCAGCACTTTGGGAGGCTCAGGTGGGTGGATCACCTGAGGTCAGAAGACTGAGACCAGCCTGGCCAACATGGTAAAACCCCATATCTACTAAATATACAAAAATTAGCTGGGTGTGGTAGCACATGCCTGTAGTCTCAGCTACTCGGAGGTTGAGGCAGGAGAATCGCTTGAACCTGGGAGGCGGAGGTTGTAGTCAGCTGAGATCATGCCACTGCACTCCAGCTTGGGCAACAGAGCAAGACTCCGTCTCAAAAAAAAAAAAAAAAAAGAAAACTTTACAAATAGTCACTAATGGAGTTCACTACCAAAATTCTATGACAAGAAAGCTTAAAAAGTCATTTCTCATGTCAATTGGAGGATTAGAAAAATATGTTTTGTTCTTGTCTCTAATAACTAATCACCACATGTGTAAAGCCATCTAAATCTGCACTTAGTTTTTTTAGACAAAGTAAAATTCCAGGTGGAAACAAGAGAGGACCTCTGTTTTGATGATGTATCATTTGTTGACATTCCAAAATTAAAAACACATTTGAGTAACTAGCTGTTATTAGGAAAAAGAAAGAGTTAGGATCAACATTGCTAAGCACAAAATGAGAACAATGGGTATGTAAAAGGTGATTGCTAGAAATTATACTCTCTTATGATACAAAAACATTGGGCATACACAGAGAATAAATATTGAAAACAGAATGTTCTTATTTAATATTTGACCAATTCTGGATCTAAAGAGGATCCTAACCTACTAGCTTGGGAATATGTGTGTGTATGTATACACATATATATGTGTGTGTATATATGTGTGTATATATGTATATATACATATGTGTGTGTGTGTGCGTGCACATGCATATATCTGAGAGCAGGGTCATCTACATATTGACATTCATATCCCTGACATTGCTGTGAACAGGTCAGTGCACGCAATTGATGTCCAATACTTATTTCTGCATGAAATAATGTACATTTGCTGTGCCATAATTTACTCATATAACTAGCACAAAGCATAAAGGCACAGACTATTGTGAATAAGTTTTTCTTTCCTTGAGACTTCACTGTGTCTCCAACAGTATAAGATAGGGAACACTGGAAGAAACCTAGGGAATGTTGGCTTTCAAAAGGCTTGCAAAGTGTAATACACAGAAGTCTTCATTATAGTCATGTGGGAGAATACGTAAGAGTCTGCAGAGCTGGTCTCAAAGGCAGCTGATGCTTGAGGTACTGACAACTGCCCAGCTTTTGATGTTTCCTCTTTTGTAAAAAGAAAACAAGGAAAGAGAGGAAGGAAGGAAGGAAGAAAGGAAAGAAAGGGAAGGAAATCATTTGGAACTAATTAGTAATATGTGCAACAGGATTTCCTTTTTTGGTCTTTTATTGAATTCTCTATATAACATTAGCAAAGAAAACATTTTAAATCCAATGACAAATTTTAAAAATGAATCAGATGAAAATATCACATAATCAAAACTCACAGATATTTTCTGATATTTACTTAACAAAGGCCCAAAATTATTATGACAAGAACATCAGAGAACATGGCATAAAGCTTATTTCAACTTAACAATAATATGTGATAAGTTAAAACAACTCAATGTCAAAGGATAAACATAGAAAAAATAGAGTATGTTTGATTTTATATCTTATTCAGAATTCCATTATTATCACTGCTTAAGAATGATTTCATTTCATAAAAAATAATGCTTGCTTATTTATTTGATGAAGAGAATTAAATTCAATGTTAGAAAATTTTAAATTCCAATATAATAAGTTCTAAATATTCACAGTAACAATGCATTGCTAATCAGTAAACGTACAGCGTGTATCACAGACTGTTGACTTACAAGGGAAAGCAGTAACAGTGTCTCTCTGTTGTCTGAGAAAAGAATAAAAATGTAATATTGTGTCATGAATTGAAACGAATATCTTCCTTATTCAAACTAAGCAGTCATGACATTTTAACTGGGAAAATTCTTAAGTAAAATTTTAAATACGTGGAGAAATTTTACTAAATATTTGAACTATGATAAATTTAGTAATATTGTTACCTAACACTTGATAATCAATTCTTTTTGAATAGTTACAGGAAATGAGTTTTCTTAAAATAAAGGCAGTTTTTCTCCCCAGTCCCTCTTCTCTGTCCTCCACTAATCACAGAATAAATGTGATGAAATACAATATGCTGAAAAACGGTTACTAGGTTGGATTTTTTTTTCCTCTGAATCAGAATGGATGCAGTTTCTTGGGTTGATTACTGCTTTATTCAGCTGTTCAGAAGTCAGCCATTATGATGAATTTTTAAAAAGGGAGATTAGAAATGTCAGTCAAGAAGATCAACTTTTAGTCTAGCATTCTGATATCAAGTGAATTCAGTGTCTGTGGTCAGGGTGTGCAGACTAACATGTTTTAGATGGAAAATGTCTGAATATCACCCTGTGGAAGGGCTATAGTCTGGAAGTATCTGAAAAGGTCTGACAAGAACAGCAACAATGTCTTTGCACTAGAATCTGAAAATTCCCAATGTATCTTTTAAAAGTAAATTTTTGTCAAAGTTTTAAAGATAATGGCAGTGACAGGATAAAAATAACATGACAAAAGGTGAATAGTATAAAGAACATAGGAGGTTTAGAGTCATTTATTGGCCATATTATCTTGGACTAGTCATTTGATCTTTCTAAACCTTGGTTGTTTAATCTCTAAACTTCAGATGACATTAGTACTTCATATAAATATTTTCAACATTAAATAAATGATGTAAATGATCTTTGCGAAGTATGATGTAAGCAAATCTTATAAGTAAACTAATGCTAGACTCTATAAAAAATTGAGGTGTTGTATTTGTTACTCTGACTTCTGCATAATCTGTGTAAGATTTCGAAAATGGATTCTTGTAACATGTAGCATGTCACATAGAAATACTACATACACTGTTTGCTTTCCCTTGTACGTGTATATATATTTATATTTGTGTGTGTATGTGTGTAAGAGCTTTAAAACTTAAATTATACCATTCTGTGGGATAGTTTTTCAAAATGATCTATACAGTGCCCTTAAAAGTGAAAAAAGAGAATATTCTTATTTGGCTTATAGTCATACAATTTTATAGCATTTAAGAAAAACACTTTGACAGCTTAAAGTCAACAAAATACTTAACCCCATCCCCACCCCCAAACACAGCATTAAGAGATCACACCATGGAAACAATTTACCAGAAGAGATACTACTATGATTTGTTTATGATGGCCAGTTCACAAATTATTGTAAGATACAGTATTAACACAATATGCTAGAATCACCATTTATCAAGTTTCATCAACTTAAAAAAAAGGACGAAATCACTTCTCACAAAGATCACAGTAATACTAAAAAAAAGGACGAAATCACTTCTCACAAAGATCACAGTAATACATGTGACTCAATTACACCTAAAGTGAAAATTCAGATTCATAAAACCAAAATGATCGATTAAATGTTTTAACTAATTGCTCCACTAGTCAAAATATACATTTCCTATTATGACAGAGGCCTTTAAAACTGCCCCTTTGCTGAATGGAAGGGATATAAGACTAAACTTCTGGACAAATAATCTCAGTATGACAAAATATTTCTGTATTATTCAATTTCCCAAGCATCCAAATTTTAGTATCCTTCTAATATCTTTACATCATAAAACCAGGAACCAGAATATACTCCTGTTTTTCAATAGGTATAGTCACTTCTTATCTGTGATGTGCAAAAGCTATCACCGTTCTTTACCTAACTATCCACTATTGCCAAACAGACATGTTTGGGTTATCCCTGAATTTTGTTTCTCACTCCTGAGCAAAATGAACTACAATATGGCTCGATTAGGCCTCCTCTGTATTCAAAAACATTCACAAAATTTTGTGAATATTATTTTAAATTATAGTCATTGCTTCTGGGACCAAAAGGGCATTAACTTTTAATGTGACAAAATGCACTGTACAATCTGCTACAGTTCATTGATAAGCATGATATAGTTGCTTCTGATTTGCTACATGTTTATTAAACTACAAAAATTTAAAGAGAAGATTAACTGGAACAGACATTCTATTTAGGTAACTCACTCAGCATTCAAAGATGAAATGATAAATCATAATAATTTAAAGCCAAGGTCAAAATGAAAGGTAAGACTTACTTTTTTTTTTTACTTTTTTAGGTCTTGCTGAGGTCAATTATTAATATTAGAAACAAGAACATTTGGACTTGCAATCTGTTCACTCAAGTAGAAATATGTGGCATCTTAGTGACCAGAGGGGAGCAACATGTACATGTATACATATAACAATCTGAAAACGTTATAGAATTCTGAGATGAAGAGACATACAGATTACTAAATTTAAAAAGTCTTCACTTTACAGATAAACTCGGGCTCAGAGAAGTTAAATGAACTTTCTTAGAGCACATGAGAGTTTTTGGCAGAGCCAGCACCACAGCACAGACACCTGCGTAAGCTCTACCAATCTGTTTCTTGTGTAAAAGGAGTCAAGAGATCATAAGGCAAACACTTCTATCATTCCAGCCTTTTCCCACCGTCCCCTGCTCCCAGGCTTAAAATGTTGAGCATGCAATAAGGCTGTGGTATGGTTTTAGCATTTCATAGACAATTTTCAAGTTACCTTAACATTTAATTAAACAAATGCTCTCCCCTCTTTTAGAACTATTTCAATTAATCTGTTTTCACTCTGCAGACTGATTTTTCTACTTTTTTGATCCCATTATAGATCAATGAAAATTCTGAGGAGAAAGAATCCTATTTTCTTTCATCATAATCAATTTGAAGAATGATGTATTTATGATACTTCCAAGGCTTAAATCTTACTTCATGTATTCTTTCCTGCATAAGAAAATCTGGGTGCTTTTTTCTTTCTTTCTTTTTTTTTTTGAGACAAAGTCTCACTCTGTTGCCCAAGCTAGAGTGCAATGGCGTGATCTTGGCTCATTGCAACCTCCACTTCCTGGGTTCAAGTGGTTCACCTGTCTCAGCCTCACGAGTAGCTGGGACTACAGGCATGTACCACCAGGCCCGGCTAATTTTTGTATTTTTAGTAGAGTTGAGGTTTCACTGTGTTGGCCAGGCTGGTCTCGAACTCCTGACCTTGTGATCCACCCACCTCGGCCTCCGAAAGTGCTAGGATTATAGGCGTGAGCCACCGCACCTAGCCCTAAGTTTTCTTCAAAGCATTTCTCAAATGTGTATAATGAGAATTTGGGGACTGGTAAGGGCTTTGGAGATCACTGAATCCAGCACATGCATCTTGCAATTCAAGCCTGCAAACTGAAGTCTAGTAATGTAACTGATTTACCTAAGGTCCCACAGGTAGAAAGTGGATAAAAATTCTGGTCTACTGTTATCTAAACCAGTACCATTTTTACTATCCTTTCTGTGAACCATATTCAGTATGACAGTTTACTCATCTGACACCATCCTGTGCTTTTACAACAAAAATCCAGGTTTTGTCTTTATTTGAAACTGTAGTCTGTAATAATAATTCAGATATTAAATATACTATAATGCATACAGTTGTCTCATTGGTGTTTTATAAAGGTCGTTTTTGTGTCTATTTTTGTAACACCTACTGATGCTTACTAAAACATCTGAATATCTAAGACCTCCTGTAACACAGTTGATCAGTTTGTTTCAATCATCCCAGTAGCTGATGTGCATTGCTTTACCGCTACCCAGGCTGTGATAATTAATTATAAGGATTATGTTGGCTGCAATGGACTGACTATTCTCCAGGCCCATGTCTCTACTAAATGGGCTAATGTAGAACAAAGACAAGGCAGTGGCCATATTTTCACTTCAATCACAAATCATCTTGACGAAAAGTTCACATAGCTTGAATCTGAGATAGCTGTCAGATTTTTATTTCATTCTTCCTGTAGTGATCTGGTCTCAAAGTTTTGACACAAAGAAATTACCAGCAGCTTGTGAGAAATTCATTG
The DNA here is from genome assembly GCF_001698545.2 of Rhinopithecus bieti. Classification (NCBI taxonomy): domain Eukaryota; kingdom Metazoa; phylum Chordata; class Mammalia; order Primates; family Cercopithecidae; genus Rhinopithecus; species Rhinopithecus bieti. The sequence continues at coordinate 1,014,038 of NW_016804657.1, forward strand.
TAGACTTTGCCTCAAAGAAAGTTACCTAGATTGTATCTTTAATTTATCTATCTGTTTTGCTGCAGGAATAAGATTGTTTTAGTTACTGATTCTCCTACAAGGCAATTCATCACTTGTATTCCATTCTGTAGGGGATCAAAAAATTTATAATCTTGGCTTTGCTACTGAAATATTTTTATAGTAATTAAAATTCTACAAGTGCTCTTACTATAACATAGCATTGTTATACATTTAAATAACAGAGGATTGGTTATTTATGCATTTGTTCAGGTATATTTTGAAACTAAAATATGGAAATAAAAAAGGGTTCTATATAATAAATTTTCACAGTTTGACTTTCCATAAGGCTTATGAAATAATATACAAATAGCTACCATTCTGCTGAAATGTCACAGTAAATACATTAATGGCACAGAAGTGAAATGTCCCCAAATGGGAAACCATCTTCATGACCTCCTAAATCTCTTTTCCAACTAAAACATTTTAATTGAAAAGAGTTCCATTTCTAAAAGAATATAAAATAGAAAATGAGTTAAGGAAACTTTTACATATATAATTTTAAGGAAAAGCTATAAACATTAGATGAAATATTATGTATATCTTTAAGAATGTGCTTTGTCTAAACACATCAAACATCCCATGAAAACAAAATTAAATGAATATATATCATACGAACTGTTGAAAGTATAACTAAATGTTACAATTTTAATTAAGATAGAATACTAAAACATGTAATAAGTACTAATATATTTTTGTCAAGTTCAGCTCAGCTAAAACCTATGAGACTAATTTGCAAATCTATCATTTTGAATTAAAAAATAAAAGAATGTTTAATCAAGCAAGGCACATTTCTTTTAGGCAAGTCTGTCTTTAATACCATTCATTTGGGCACAGTGTAGACTCACTTATTTATATGTAAATGGGCTAATCTATGTATGAGAGCCTTTGGTACAAAACACACCTTCACAAATAAAGTTGCACATAACCCAGAATATGGAATATAACATGATTATATCTCATGATTAAACACAGTCCACTACTTAATTGAAAAAAAAAAAGTAATAGTTGGCTTGTTAGAAACAAATTTTAGGCTTTCTTTATCTGCAGCACTGATTATAGTTTTGGATGATTCGATTTCATCAAAATGTCAAAAGGTTGCCATGATACCTTAATATTTTTAGCATTCTTCATCTCTTGATCAAATATATCTTTTACATGCATGCATTATGAAGCGAATCCTCCAACTTCAGAGTTGTTCCCTTTATATAAAGCATTTGTTAGAGACATATTATTTAATGTCAACTGAAATAAAAACATGTGCTGGCAGATGGATCACTGCCCATCAGTGATATAACTGCTACTGCATTCTTGATCCAGGCAATTTAAAATGGAGCATCCTACTGGTCAGTGCAGCTCTACAGTTCTTTATGTGGGGGGCTTTTCAAGGATCTGTCAGACAGAGTAAACACAATGATTTACTGGTATATTTAACTTTTTAAAAACTATAGACTTTATGTCAATAGAAAATGTTCCATTCATGAACCAACCCAAATGTCTATCATTGATAGACTGGATTAAGAAAATGTGGCACATATACACCATGGAATACTATGCAGCCATAAAAAAGGATGAGTTCATGTCCTTTGGAGGGACATGGATAAAGCTGGAAACCATCATTCTCAGCAAACTATCCAAGGACAGAAAACCAAACACCGTGTGTTCTCACTCAAAGGTGGAAACTGAACAATGAGAACACTTGGACACAAGGCAGAAAACATCACACACCGGGGCCTGTTGGGGAGTGGTGGGCTGGGGGAAGGATAGTGTTAGGAGAAATACCTAATGGAAATGACGAGTTGATGGGTGCAGCAAACCAGCATGACACATGTATACCTATGTATCAAACCTGCACGTTGTGCACATGTAACCTAGAACTTAAAGCATAATAAAAAAATAGAAAATGTTCCATTCATTACATATTTTTTAAATGTTGCTTTTTAAAAACTGTTACCCTGAAAAGCTCAAGCAATTTAATTGTCTAAATGTATTAAGTACATATTTCTTTTAATTTGTAAGTTAGAAAAAGTTTCGGAGTATGCTGAAATTATAGACGTTTTTCTACTGATAATGATCTTGAAAATTTAGTCAAACTAGTGTGTATAGTTTGCTTTGGGCAGAAAATTTACTCTTCAGCTTCTAGAATCATCTGAAGGTTTCTGAGCGCTATTGATTTTAGAAAATGTATGTGTTAATTTTCTCTGCATTTCCAGGATTTTTTTTTTTCTCTGGCTGTCTATCTTACTGTGGTAATCTATGATGTAAACTCCTGAAGTGAATAAAAATCCAACGCTAAGTGTCATGGAGAGAAAAAGACAGACAGAGAGCAAGAGCGAGAGAGAGAGACATCAAATGAGTGCTGAGAAAACCATGTTCTGTGTGCTAATAGGATGTCATTCCTATTATTGATCTCTTCATTATAATTAACTTTAAGTCCATTGATACTTTAAAATATGAACTCTGCATAGTTAAAATATAACTCTGCATACTTTAAAATTTCTCAAATTAAGACAATAATAACCACTTGACGAGGGTCTGTGGAAACCAAGAAACAAAGGTTAAATGTTTGGTGCTTCCCTTTCCTAACTGCCAAAATAATTATTGAGAAATTCTGAATGCAAAATATTTCTTAAAAAGAGGATAAAGCAATATAACAGTCTTACTCACTTCCTACATCCAGAATCTAGAATAGTGTTTGGCATATAGTAGACACTTTATATGCTGAATTAATGAATAAATCTCTATCACCCTGGGCAGTGTCTGACACAGAGGAGGTACTCAGTAAATACATGTTGAATAAATAAATGGATATATAAAAATTAGATTTATGTATTCTAGAAATTTACTAACTATATAATACAAAGACAGAAATTATAAAGACAAAAATAAAAGATGCTATAAACCTAGCTCTGGATTTGCATATGTGAATATCATCCATCATAATATGTAGAGAAGACTATTTCCTATATATACTCCTGGTTTTAGCAGGTGCCCAAAACCAGCGGTAAATGCCCAAAGATAGTGATCTGGAATTTGAGTGTGCTTTTGATGGAAGAATCATTCACTTGCTAAATTAAATACTGTATGCCTACTGTGTGCTGGGCAATCAATTATCTATCTATTGAAAATTTTTTCTTATTGGCCTGGATTATATACTTCATCACCTGGATCTTGCAGACAGATCACTGCCCATCAGTGATTTTAAAAGTCTTAACACTGATTTTAGGCAAAAAGAAAGAGTATGTTCACAGTATGCTTAATTTTCACTATCAGAGTTTTAAAGTTATCATGGTCTAATAGTTATTAATGACTACTAATTATAAGAAATCACAAGTAACATGAATGACCTAGCATCCATTTTATTCCCTAAGTACCTAGGCTCTGCTCAATGCTACTGCAGCTTTGTTTACCTTGAGAGGTCTGCATTAAGCTATTCTTGTCTTGCTGCTGTTACATTCTTTTTATGTAAAAGGCTGGGCCTTAAAAAAAACCTCATGTATTAAAACCTGCCTCTCAAGGCTCTTGAGATTATTAAATAAGAATGGTATAGCATGACACCCTAATAAAGTATAGGTGTGGAGGGGGTTGTAATGCAACAGAAACAAAAATAAAAGTGATATCAGGATAATAATCATAATGTCGGCCGGGCACAGTGGCTCGCACCTGTAATCCCAGCACTTTGGGAGGCCCAGGCGGGCAGATCATGAGGTCAGGAGATTGAGACCATCCTGGCTAACAGGGTGAAACCCCGTCTCTACTAAAAATACAAAAAAAATTAGTCAGGTATGGTGGCAGGCGCCTGTAGTCCCAGCTACACGGGAGGCTGAGGCAGGAGAATGGCGTGAACCTGGGAGGCAAAGCTTGCAGTGAGCCGAGATCGCGCCACTGCACTCCAGCATGGGTGACAGAGCAAGACTCTGTCTCAAAAAAAAAAAAAAAAAAAAAAACCCAAAAATCATAATGTCTATATTATTGTGGGTTGAAAGGCTTAGAAGAATGGACTCAAAATCGATTCTATAAAAAGAGAGAAAGGAGGTACAATAGAAGATAGTTACCTATAATTGAAGATAATTTACCAAACAAATGTTTCAACATACAGAACAAGAATAGAGAATAAGAATAGTCAAATTTCAATAATTATCAAATTTATGAAGAAGTAATTAATACCCCAAAAGGCCTAAATGAAAGAAGTACAGAAACCTAGTTTACTTAACTGTTAGTCTCATTAACTTATATTTGATGAGAGAAGAGTTGAAGCCATTCTATAGCATGTAGTTTTATGGGAACTTTGTTTTCATGTGTCTATATACTTTGACATCTATTAAATTACTTAGTTAGCTGCACACCAATAAGTTTTACCAGTTCTACCAAGTAAATGGTAATGAATAAGCTCAAGGACTAGAAAGATTTCTTATTCGGTTATATACAATTCTCTGATTGAGGTCTTGAAAATTATGTACTCTTAGCAAGCAAAAACCTTTAATCTCACTCAGTAATTAAAGTCGGTAATATGTTAAGATGTGAGTTTTTAAAAAAATTTAGAAAGTCATGGGAAAATGAACTGTGAGGTATAACTGATACTACTTTGAGCAATATTTAGGTCAACTAATAAGAAGTATCTTCAATTTATATGGTCACACAGTAAAATGCTCTTTTGAAATCAGTTAAAAGGTCTGCAGGCAAAAGGTCTACAGAATCTAGGTATAAAGCAATTCAAACAGTTCTTACTTGAAGAAAATATTTCTCTATATACTTTTTGGTTACCCAGTAAATTTTGCTCTTTAGAAGTCTGACACATAGTCACTCTTGTTTAACATGCTTTTCATAATAATTTCTTATAGAAGAAATTTATTCATGACTATCTGATATTTTATTGTTTTGTAGTCAGACATGAGGTAAATACAAAATGTAATGGCACATAAGGCTGCCTCTTAAATGTCTAATACCTTGACTAAACAAAGTTATAATAGAAAATCCAGTAAAATCCATAGTGAGTTAAATCATAAAAATAAACAGTATCACAATCCTTCATCCAAAACCAGAAAAAAAAAAACAAATATAGATTTCAATCCTATATTTTGTGTCATTTCTTTAAAATCCCTAACAACATTTTCTCAGAAGAGAAAATGATCTTTATCCTATGTGAGCTTAACTGTGTAAAGTGATGTAAGGAGAAAAGAGTTTCTAATTTCTGCTGATCTACATATGTAAACTCAGGCACATATGTGAGTTTCAAATTTGTTGACACATTTGGTAAGGAAATTGTGCCACTTGGGTATGCAGAGGCAACAGTCAGGTCATTCTCTGGTCTGGTTTGCCTGAGAAATCCAGGGAAAGGAGGAAATTCAAAAGGGGTGTGGGGAAAGTTCCTCTCTATTCTTATTAGGAGAATCTTCATTTCCTACTGCAGAGGGAAGTGCCTTGGTTACAATATTACAAAAAATCATGGTAATATCTGCAGTAGTCATATCAATGCTTTAATCAGTTTCAGTCATTCCATACTATATGTGTTGGTATTTCAATGCCGCTAGGAATCTCCCAATACTAAGAACCAAATACTGCTGGATTGCCTTCACCTTCCATCTAATTATTTAGAAGTAGTTTAAGTTTTACCATTTTATAAATATCACTCTAAAAATCTGCTCTTACTTTTCATTAAGTGATTTAAATGTCCCCATCTCCTTTCATGTATGAACAATCACTTCAAAAAATAGCTAATTTTTATTTTAAAAAATAGCTAATTTTTAAATGTCATAATTTTAAAATGTAATTATCATTACGTTTTAAATTATCATTACATTTTAAAATTAGGTTATTTTGCAAAAGATACCCAGTCAGGCCATATCTACAGTGATGTAATTCTGTAATGTGATTCACTACTGAAATCTAATGTTTGATTCAATCAGCTTCCATAGTAATGAAGATTTCATGGATTTTTAGGACTCATCATTAACTGAAACTGAGACTGAACTTATAGGGAAGTTTCTTAGAATGTCTGCTAGATAGATAAGTCCTTTGGAGATATCACTTGTTTGTTCTGATTTTGCTGTGCCATCCTGGTGAATTAGTCAACATGTTTATATTATCATTAATAAAAAGCACTCTATTAGCTATTATGTATGAAAAAACATGGTCTTTGTGACGCATTATAACTTCCAGGTATCCTTAGTGACTAGGTACCCTCAATGATATCTCATATAAGGTAACAGTGAAGTTACTTACATTAAGGGATTCCATCCCCATAATTGGGTGGTATAATACTTCTTGTGGAAAACTTGCTGGAGCATGTTTTAACAAATGCAAGCCTTCTACAGTGAATTGATTACAAGGAATTTTGTCCTTCAGAGCATGATGAGGAGTGTAAACCACATAGTTATTAAATGAAGCACAGATGCATGACATGAAAATTTTGTGTATAGGTTAAAACACCTCAAATTGGAAGGTAATTTCCTTCCTCTCATCTCTCCTTCCAATAGATACTTATTGGGCACCAACTATATTTCAGGTACTATGTCAGGTCTTGAGTGATACAGCACACTGAGCAGACAAAACTCCTTGTCCTCAGGGAAGGGAATGGAAAACATACAATAAACAAAATAAATAAAATACCTAATACATTAGGGGGAAAATTAAGCAGAGAAAGGATACAGAGAGTGTTTTGAGGCTGCAATTTTAAATAGTGTGGCTAGGGAAGGCTTCAATGTGAAAGTGACACCTGAAGGAGGTGACGGAGGCAGCCATGCAGCTATCAGATGCTAGAACATTCTAGGCAGGGAGAACAAGAACAATAAATACAAAGCCCCCAAGGTGGAGCATGCCTGATGTATTTGAAGAAGATCAAGGTGGCCAATGTGGCTGCAGCACAGGATCAAGTGGGAGAGGAGTTGGAAATTAGGTCAAAAAGGTAAGGAGGGCAAAACGAGACAGGGCCTTGCAGGCCATTGTAAAAAAAAACCTTTAGCTGGTACTCTGTGTGAAATGGGGTGCCAAACGGTGGTTTTGACACAAAGATGTAATACAATTTGATAAATGTTTTAAAAGAATCACTCTGGTTGTTATGTTGAGAATAGACTCAAATAAGAGGAAGGATGGAAACTGGAGGACCAATCGGGAGGCTGCTGTAAAAATCCAGGTGAAGATAATGATGGTTTAGATCAAGTGGTAGCAGTAGAAGTGGTATGAAGTGGTAAGCCTCTTGAAACATTTTAAAAGTAGTGTCAATACAGTGGATTAAATAAGGGGTGTAAGAGGAAAAGAAGAATCAAGGATAATTCCAAGGATTTTATTTTGAGCAACTGGAAAATTGATGCTGCCAGTAGTGGAGGTGGGGAAGAGGGCAGGAAGTACAGGCTTGATGGGAAGGAGGGAAGCTCAGTTTTGGACATACTAAGTTTGAGATGTCTATTAGATATCCAAGTGGAGACGTCATGTAGGCAGGTGGAAATTCAATCAGGAGCTCAGGGGAGAGATCTAGGTGGGAGATACAAATGTACATACATAGATAGTTTAAAGCTATTAGAATAAGACAGAATGAAGAATGAAAAGATGAGAAAGAACTAGTAAATAAGATTAAAGAGAGCCCAGAGAGGTAGAAAGAAAATCCACAGTGTGTTATCTTGGAAGTCAAACGAAGACAGTCTTCTTAGGAATGGGGAGGTAGCCGACCATGCCAAATGCTTCTAATAGGTCAAATTGAAATGAGAACTGAGAAATGACCACTGGGTATTGTTATATGAGGTTATCAGTGACCTTGCCAAATACACTTTTGGTGGAATGATGGGGGGGGGGTGACAGCCTTTTGGAGCAGACTCAGGAGAGAGTGGGAAGGGATTCAGTGGTGAACAAAGAAAGATATAGTTCCCACTCTCATGGAAGAAACATAAATTAATCATATAACACAAATAAATATAAAACTACAGTTATGTCAAGATAACATACTATATTTAACGCATTCTAAGACACACATTTTTAGATGTGAGCATCTATCAAATTGGGATGCACCTTAAAATCACTGGTACTTTATCCTTACAATTGGAAATCTTTAAAATAAAGTACACAAATAATAGTATTCCTTATAAACAAGGGCATCTTAAATTTAATGAACTACTACACTGTAATAGGGGAACTGAAAAAAACCACTGTCATGAGAGATGCCTTGGAGGAGTATTGAAGTAAAAATAGAAGAGGTGAGGAGAGAAAGAGGAGGCTGGCAGCGAAACAATTGCAAAGATCCCCATTAGCTTAAGAGGGAAAGGGAGCTTATCCTGTATCTGGAAGAAGACCAGGGTGACTGGAGCACAAAAGGAGGAGGGGAGAAACATAAGCAAAGAGGAGGTAAGGCTGGATATGAGATCATGTGGGACCATAAAAGCTATGCTAAGCCTTTGGGTCTCTATCCTAAAAACAAGAAGACCCTGAAGAATTTTAAGCAGGGGTGGGTTATGTAATCAGATTTTGGTCCCAAAAAATAATTCTGGCTACCAGGTAGAGAAAGGGTCAAAGAGTGCCCACAAGAAATGTGAGGATGCCATGAAGAGACCTTCACGCTTATGTAGGATAGAGATGACAGTGTGGATTAGAGTGGTCCTGGCAGTGTCATAGTAAAGTGGACTGGTTTTAGAGATATCTGGGAGGCTAAATGACAAAATTTGGTGATAGGTTGAGTATATTTACTATTTCTATGAATATTATTTCATTAATAAATGCATTGAGAACACTAGGCAATAAACCTGCATTTTAAGTAAGGCTGGAAAAAAAGAAAAATGATTTGTAAATATTTATGCTGCACATATGGAATGAAAACGAATATTTTGGAAATTCACTAATTTTCAGAAAAAATGAGAACATTTAGATCAACAGACAGAAAGTAAATGTACTGCAGGATAGGAAGTAATCTATGAACAGGTAAGGGGTGTGTGTGTGTATATGTGTGTGTGTGTGTGTGTGTGTAATAAATTGTCCCCACTGCTTCTCTTCCAAATTAATTATGTTTAATTTAAAGAACATGTTTAAATGTATAAAAATAAGAACCTTAGGATTCAGAGGGACTTCCATAATGAACGGAAGTTTAAAATAAATGTAATGGAAGACAAATGAAATAACAGTGCTGTCTGATATAAAACATGTAGGCATGATGCTAACTTTCATTCTAAAAGTTGGTGGGGGCCTCCATAGAGATTCCCAAGAGCCTTTGTGTTATGATATTAGGAGTGGGTGTGAAGTTGGAAGCTCACTGTAAGAGAAAAAGCTTCTCCTCAGTCACTATCACCATACTGGAAAGCATGACCCCTGTATCTGCAAAGTCAGAGTCTTGCATGAACAAATTTATTCATAACATTCTTTAGACATGATGAAATATCATTTTTTTTTCTCCATTTAAGTGCTGTATTGCTAGCAACCAGAATTCCAGGCTTTATTTTTTAGGGCAGAGTTCCTATTCCACACTATTTAGGTTACAACAATAACAACATGGATCCCAAGAAAATGATGGGAGGCTCTTTTCCAGATCTCTTCTTAATATGCATTTGATGGCTAATGGTGCAAATTTTAAAACAGAAGAAAAAACACATCTGGTACAAAAGAACCCAGTAAAATCATGAAAACGTTTTCTTTTCAAAATGTATTTTCTTCACAATTTTGAAAATTAGCTCACGATGTCATTAAAAATCAAGACAAACATCTGAAAGCTTTCTAACCAGTCTGAACCATTTAAATTATACTTGCAAACTGAATATGAGTACATAAAGAATACTATTATCATATGCTATATAGCAATGGCCATTTTCTGGCAGAAAGTTAAGAGCTGAGTCACAATAGTAAAGGTCTGGGCTCTGATTGGCTTCTGCTCCCCTTTTCCTGCCTTCTTTGATTTACTTTCTCTCAAAGGCTATCAACCACTTCCTAAAGGTATATAAAAAACAAGTGATTTCATTAATATATATAGAATTGCCCCCCAAACCCATACGGAATAGTACAAAAACCAATAATTGTATCTTCCTCAGTTTAAAAGGCCTAATACAAGACAGAAAGAAAAGCTCCCACCCTAAAATGCATCCCTAAATATCCTCTTCCACATTCTTATGCTCCTCACCTCTATCTCACAGTGTTTCCATAAGTCTTCAGATTATGGGGCACGTGTGCTTCTTTGCATTTCTTAGTGGGAAGGGTTATCACTTCTATTCACAGCTGAGAGGTGGGAAGGACTTGGAACTGCTGTAGAAAATGTTGAAATTTTAAATGTATAGAAGTCAATAAGTTATAGTTATGGTTCTCAAAGGAATAGACTACTAGGATATATTATATACATTGCATGTATATACTATAGCAAAACAAATACTTGAGTATGTTATATGCCAAAAAGGTAAATAACAAATTTTATGGCAACAAACTATAACTTTAAATGTCTTCATACTGTGCATTTAAAATTTCAATACTGAAAGTTTATTTCAAAGTTTAGAAAAAACTGACATAATGCTTCCTCCTACGTGTAGGTGTCTGTGGTTATGTCACCATAGTTGGTGCATCATGTCATTTTAAAACATCATAAAAGAAATAAAATAATAACAATGTTAACTTCCATGTTTCTATCTGGATTCATCAGCTGTAGGGCATATACATTTTTCCCCAGGGGGTTGATGGATGTGAACTGATCCAGTCACACCTCCTCACATGAATCTCTTGCTATACACAGACATCTGTATATTTCTTCAACACCTAAGACATGCAACTGAGCTTAACAGTGAAGCCTGTAGTTTGGCAAAGCTAGCTGGCATGTGCAAACATAGGCTCATTAGAATTTTGCTCTAAGCCCAAATCACTATCCATTTTCATTTCATAAATGATTTAAGAACTTAGAGAAGGGTCTGCAGCTATTATGTAGGAAAAATTATATTTTAATTTTTTTAGAGCACAGATGACCTTAAAGATCCATGGAGTGGTTAGGTAAGGCAATAATGTCACAAGTTTCAATGAACTGGCGATCTCATTCTGCTTTTAATACTTCTGTTCTGAATAATTTCTTCCCTCTTAATAAGGGAGAGTCAAAATATTTACACAACTTTCTGGTATGGTTCTTCAGTAACTTAAGCAAAGTATAAGGAGATAGAAAAATAATTTGCATAATGCTATCATCTATTGTTGATTAAAACACATGAAAACAGAACATCCTAAAACTGAAAAATACCCATTGTCGTAGCAGTTATCATTAAACACTACTACGACTGGTTATACTTTCTCAGATTAAATTTAGATGAACCAACCATAAGAAAATAATCTTTTGTTATTAGAAAAGTCAATCTCTTCATCTTATTTAAATAACTTATATTTGATCCTTATATTTGGTTAAAATATCTGATTATTTTAAACAGGTTTTCAGTATACTGAAATGAAATAGGTTTCTGGAGATATGTTATCTACATGAACTCATTAATTAGTGACACAGGCTGAAGCCAAGCCTAAAAGCATAAGAGATTTATTTTGTTTTTCAAGTCACCTAATAAAAGTAGCACGGGTTTCAGAGCCAGAATAACATGGCTTTAAATCATTGGAGTCTCCTGCTAGCTGTGAAGTCTTAGGGAAATCACTTAACTTTAAGCATCTATTTTTTGCCCTCCTAAAATGAGGTTAATAGCACTTACCTTGCGGAGTTGACGACTGTCCAGGACATGGTTGACTCTTAATAAATGGTAATTATTATTATTCTTATTATAGAAAGGAAATAGGAAGACACTGATTATTTATGTATTTCATATTCACAAAGCATTGTATTAATTATACAATGTTTGTGAGTAATGATCACAATATAATCTCTTAGCAAAATCTCTGATGCCATGTCATGGAATTATTTTTTCTAAGTGTTCTACCTATATTAACATTTACTATTCACAATAAACCTATGAGGTACTGTTTATTACCCCATTTAACAAACAAAGAAACTGAGGCACAGAGAGGTTAAGTAATTTGTTCAAGATCATATAGCAGAGTCAGGATTTAAATCCTGGCAATATGACTGCAGAGCTTAAGCTTTTAGCCACTTTATTAAAAGCCTGGAAATAACATTCATGTAAGATAACAGCCATTCACTCAACAAATGTGGCACACATTCTGTGCTAGGCACTAGTACCTAAAACCTTCAAGACACAGAGCCTGTAGCCTTTAGGGAACTTACAATGTGGTGCCTACAAGCAATCTTATTACCTCAAAGTTATGAGTCAAAAGCCAGGATATTTCTCTGGATTAAAGAACAAAGGTCCCCTTTAAATTACTGCCATTTAATAACCATAAGAATTATAGCACAACCATAATTTACTTATAGAACTAATCAAGGTTTCTACATCTCTTGAATAAATGTGAATAAAATTGTCATTGCACTTTGTTGACCTCTGTTATTTTAAGAACAGACACAAAATTATTTTAATGTAATTGTTACAATGTATCTAACATATTATCAAAATGTGTCATAAAAATAATTTCTGGTCATTAAGGGTACCAAAAGTTTGGTCAAGAGATAGATCAATGTCAAAGGTTAACTCAAACAAAAAGCAACGAAAACTAGATAATGAAGTCCTAGTTAGATATTCACAGATAAAAACAAACAACAAATCTATGACCAGGTATATTTAGATTTCTTGCCTCTATTTGTTTGGTCTTTTCCTTCCTCAGCTCTCTCTTACAGTCTCAATAATTATTTTCCACTCTCTTCAATGCATGTATCATAAATATGCTCCTAACTGAAAATACTTTAGGGGCTTTAAAAATAGGGTTATTCTCATTTACTCTGGAAGGATAGAATAGTTATATGCATCAAAACCAAAAAACAATTGTGGATAATGTATAATTTATATAATATATATAAAACAGAATGACTATGTTTAAATAAAATGTTACTCTTATTTTATGTTTAACATTTTTTGTTTCAAAGAACTGTACCACTGCTTACTATTAAATAATTATGTAAATTAAAATTGGACCAATAATCGAACAGCAGTAGATTCTGCCATTTATCCTTTTATAAGGAGAAACAGGTTGCTTGGAGGCCAAGTGGGTTAGTAAAAGGAATGGAATAATTTTCAGTTCAGCTTGGGTGAAGGTTATTCTGAAGAGCAATGACTGTTTTTTCATCCTTTTGTAATAAACAATGGAAACTAAAGGACAGTTAACAACATAGAAATCAAATGAGAAAGGTGAAAATTATTTTTAAAAAGACACCAAGCATGCAACTAATATAAGACTGTTGGTTTGGCAAATACTATCAGTCTCTATATGAATGACAGTTCCCTGGCTCTGGATAAGAAAAGGGACTGCTCCCAGTAGATCACACAGTGCTCACCTGATTCTGTCTGTCTTCTGGCAACCCTTGGCATATGGCTGAAACTTGCAGGTGTTCTCCTGAGATCTGGTTACTTCCTGTCCCGCCTTTTAATTGATTGTCTGCAATTCACTCAGTTTAAAACGTGCATCCTTTATTTATGTGAAGTTTATTTAGCTTGTCAAGTGCTGTGATGACGACAGAGCTGTTGGGGGATCTGTATTTTTTTTTTTTTAAAGAGAAAGCCTGAAGGTCCCTTGTAGTAAGGTTTCAGGCACACTGATTGAATCTCTCATTTGCTTATGTACAGAACACTTTTACATTTGCTTTTAAATTTCATTTGTTGGCTTGAAGGTTCTTGGATAAACTGTAGAGAAGCATCTTTTAAAATTATTGCCTAATAAATGGCATTTAATCCAGATCATGCCTTATTGTGGTTAATATCTAACATTCCAAACACCATATTTTCCTTCTTGATTCAGTCATTATGGAATGACATAATGATTTTCATAGTCAAAAAATGCATTTGGGATTCATTTCACCTCCTTAGAGTCTCAGACTTTTTTTGTGCGGCTTATTCAAACAGTGGTTTTCCTTATGAAATCATGTAAGTAGGAACCATCTGGAAAGGTTACTGTGGAAACGGCAGGGGCTGGGAGGTGGGGCTAGAGAGCAAGAGATGCCATGACAACCTTTTTCGGGTTTCCCAGGAAACATGGGTTGCTATGGGAACTGCATCAGTCAGGTCCGAATTAGTAACTTCCGCTGGAAGGGGTGTCTGCCACTTTAATCTTCTTGTGATACTGCCGAAGCTTATCTCTCAGATGCATTAGGAAATTTTTTGTTTCTCTCAGCAGCACTGAAAACATCTGTTTCTAGACTTTGATAGATATTGGGGCTGGGACATATGCACAGAACTGCACAGGAATCTGTCAGTCTAATGCTTTAGAAATGCTTAGCAAGCCCGAAAGAATTAAACTAATTAGTCAGATCAGGACATCTTGGGCACTTCCCTTTATTCAAAGTTGTAGAGACCCTTAAAATTCCGGGAAGGAGGATTCAAATAGGAATTTCAGTCAAAAACCAAATAACTCATGGTGGGTTTACAAGTCATTATCTAGTTAGACTCTTCATCCACATATCTACAGGGTAGGCAACCGAAATTCATATTCAGGAAATAACGTTGAAAGGTCCATCAAACTGAAGCATCATTTACTGTGAATTGATGTACTTAGGAAAGAAACAACTGCCTTTAAAATTCTGAGGTTAAACAGTTACTCTAACTGTTCTTTAGTTTCATTTCCTCCCAGGATGTACTGCTCTTTTTAAAATAGGGCGTGTACCAGAAATGCAGTTTAATGTAAGTTTGCTGTTTACAATGTTAAGAGAGAGAGAGTGTAAGGGGAAAAAGGAGAGCTGAGAGAATGCAGCCCACTTGCAAAACAGGCATCTGTTTCAGTATGAAGCAGTAGGGAGAGGGAGAATGAAGTGTGCTTTCCACTTCTTCAGGTCCTTTCCTTGATGAATGGTCTGGAAATGTATAAAACAAGGGCATAGGCAGACCAAGGGGGCATGTTCCACACAATACTGAGCACAGCATGTCACTTGTATCATATATTAAACATCGGTGAATATCTTTTTGATGTTGACACAAGAGTTGGGATTATTGTTCGTGGTGCAGGTGGCAGTGGAATTGCCCGTTTTGAAAGGGGTCTGGGGGAAAGCGCTATGGTTCATACCCCCCTCTTCGATCACCATATACTCCGACTTACTCAGAGTCGAGTTACTCCTTGCTTTTCGTAGCTCCTCGGCTGAAGAGGAGAGGTGCTGGCAACTTCCCACGTGCATGTACTGAGCTTGCTCTTCCCCTTCTGTCTCCCGGTGGTAGAAGTAATTGAAGTTGGAAACAATCACGGGAACAGGCAATGCGATGGTCAAGACACCGGCGATGGCACAGAGAGATCCCACAATCTTGCCCCCTATGGTCACTGGGTGCATATCGCCGTAACCCACTGTTGTCATGGTTACCACTGCCCACCAGAAGGCATCAGGGATGCTGCTGAAACCTGAAGTGGGGTCGTCTGCCTCGGCAAAGTAGACCGCGCTGGAGAAAAGGATGACCCCAATAAAGAGGAAGAAGATGAGCAACCCCAACTCCCGCATGGACGCCTTCAGCGTTTGCCCGAGGATCTGCAGCCCCTTGGAGTGGCGCGAGAGCTTGAAGATGCGGAAGACCCTCACCAGGCGGATGACCCTCAGGATGGCCAGAGACATGGCCTGCTGTCCGTTGCCCTGTCGTTCGGCCAGCTCTGTACCCAGAGTGATAAAATAAGGGATGATGGCCACAATGTCGATCAGGTTCATGATGTTTCGCGAGAAGGTGGCTTTGCTAGGACAAGCGAAGAACCGCACCAGCAGCTCGAAGGAGAACCAGATGATGCACAGCGTCTCCACCACGAAGAAGGGATCGGAGAAGCTGGACGCTCCCGCGGGGGCCCCCGACGTGCTGTTGCCGGCTGCATCGAATGAGTCCTGCGACGGCGAGGCGGGGTAGTCCTTCTCGTCGCGGAATTCCGGCAGCGTCTCCAGGCAGAAGATGACAATGGAGATGAGGATGACCAGCACGGACACGATGGCGATGCCCCGGGCCGGCCCGGAGCTCTCGGGGTACTCGAAGAGCAGCCACACCTGGCGCTGGAAGTCTCGGCGGGGCAAGGGCCGCTCCTCCTCCCGCAGGAAGCCCTCGTCCTCGCGGAACTTCTCCATGGCCTCCTCGCCCAGCTGGTAGAAGCGGATCTCCTCGGAGAAGATGTCGATGGGCACGTTGACCGGCCGGCGGATGCGACCCCCGGACTGATAGTAGTAGAGGATGGCGTCGAAGCTGGGCCGGTTGCGGTCGAAGAAGTACTCGTTGCGGAGCGGGTCGAAGTACCTCATGCGCCGCTTGGGGTCGCCCAGCAGCGTCTCGGGGAACTGGCAAAGGGTCTTTAGCTGCGTCTCGAAGCGCAGCCCGGAGATGTTGATGACCACGCGCTCCCCGCAGCAGTCCTGCTCGCCCGCGGCCGGCAGTGAGGGCGGTAGCGGCTCGTAGCGGTCGCAGCCGCCGCCGCCACAGCTGCCCTGAGGCGGGGCCCCTCCACCATCCGCCACCTCCGGCTCCAGCAGGTGGTCCCCGGGCACCACGGTCATGTCGGGCGGCAGCTCGGGGCCTGCGGCGGGCTCCGCGTAGCCGGGGTTTACCAGCGTGTGGGCGCCGCCGCTGCTCGCGGGTCGCTGGGGAGGGTGGGCGCGGTGGCGGGCTGAGGGCGGCGGCGGCGAGCGCAGAAGGCTGAGGTGCTCGTCCATGCGGCGGGGAAGAGGCGGCTGTGGTCCGGCCGGGTCGCTCCTCCTGGTGCTCCCCGCCCCTTCGCCGCCTCCGCCCCCGAACCGAGCCCGCCGCCTGTTGCAGCCACAGCCGCGAGGCTCTGTCTGGGTCTGGCGCGGTCAGCCGGGCTCCCGCACGGAGACGCCTCCTCCCTCCTCCTCGCGCTCTCCGCCCCCTCCCCTGCGGGACGCGCGCTCGCCTCCGCGTACCCCTAGTTTTCCCGCCCACCGCGCGGGCGCGCGCCCCGCTCCCGGGGACAGCCGCCGGGCCTCCCTTTCTTGCAGCCCTCACGGCCCCTCCGTGTCAGCGAAGTGCCCTCATGTTGTACCTCGGCGCCCCGCGGCAATGCCCACCCAGCGGAGCCGGCCCACGGGGAGTCCGGCTGCCTGCCCGGGCCCCTAGGCTCCGCCCGCTTCTGGTCAGCGCCCCTCGCCCCCGGCCCCCGTGGCCGCGTCCCAGTCGCCAGGGTTTTCGGCCCGTGAGCCGGGAGAGCTCCACCGCGGCCCCGCGGGCGCCGGCCCCCTGGCCTTCACACCCCTTGGGCCAGCTCGGGGAGGGCAGGCGGGCCCAGTGTCCAGGGAGGGAGTGCAGGCCAGGCGGGCGCCCTGGGCCAGAGGCAAGCCTGGCGCCGGCATCCCAAGCTCCCTTGAGTGTCCAGGACCGCCAAACCCTGGGAAGGAGCGGGGGTTTAAACAATTTAGCTTCTGCTAGGATGCGAAGCCGAACGGAGTAATGGGTGCTGATGGGCTTCGCAAACAGAGTCCGAAGGAAGTGGATTATTAAAGGCGTTCGGGCCCTGCTGCTTTAGAGAATAGTTCTCACCCGTTTTCGCAGCGGAGATTTCGGCCACTGGGAAGAATCAAGGACCAAGTTTCTGATTGGGATTAGCAGTGCCTGGTCTTGACCCACTACACAGATTTCCTATCGGCGGGGAATAAGAGGAAAATGGGAAAGGAAATTCACGAAGTCTAAGTTGTGTGGTTAGGAAGTCCGACTTTATGACTCAAGCCTGTCGTGGAAGGGATGAGAGCAGGACCTGTACCTAGACTTTTTACTTCATATTTTGGCACTGCCCTTGTGGTAGGGAATTTGCAACGCTCTAGTTGTTAAACTGGAAGGACATTCATTCTGCACCTTGTACCTCTTGCTTGATCTGGGCCCCGAGATAACTTATATGTATCTTCTTTAAACTTATTTTTCCAAATTGTTGTGGTTACTTTGAACGCAATTTGTTTCCAGAAAGTTTAGCAATCTAATATAACTCAACCCTAGGCTTTAAAAAGTCCGTTTTTTTTTTATTGTATCATTCAAATCATTTACAGAAGAGGAACTATTGTCTAGACAGCCCCTCACCCACCCAAAGTTAGCTGACAATTCAACTTTAAGTAAGTGATTTGTGGTCAATACTTCACACCACCACTCCCAACCATGAGGTTCTCTAGGGCACAGAGTAGGTCCTAGCCAATTTATATTTCTAGCAACTACCAAAGTGCCTTGTAAATGGTGGGGACTCGGTACATATTTGTCAAATTGAATTCCCCAAGGAGTGGCTCTTTGCATTGCTATCTGTTCTGGAGTGTCAACATTTCTTCTTTTTGAGCCCAGAATCCTGCTGTGATTCCTAAAATGAGGAGTGAGGAAAAACTGAGCTCACCATAGAAAACACTGCTCATTTATTCCATAGGATTTCCACCGCTGGCTCTTCTGGGCACAACAGGCACCCATGTCCTTTACTGTCCCTTCATCTTCCGTTTCACCTCCTGGTCAGTGCCAGGCAATGCAGGCAGTCACTTATGTGGTGAGATGGCAAAACTGGGCAACCACGTAAAACTCTCTCTCTTACAAAACTCCAGAACACTGGAATGTGAGAGCCACCTCATTATTTTGCATATATATTTTGAGCTGGTGATTAGAGTAGCAGTATAATCAATCTTTCATATATTTAAATCTTGGAATGAGACAGACTGCTTGCTGCAATGATAGCTCATGGAAAGGCAGAGACCCTATTTTTAAAGACCAGATGTTTCATGTACTTCTATGTCTGACTTAGAAAGTGATTTATTCCTTCTTTTGCAGGAATTAGTACTGAAATTAATATTAATCAATGGCAAGGAAGACCAGAGCAGAGGATAGTCCTGTGATGAATGGTCACAAGCTTCTTCCAGCTGTGAAATATCTTTCCTTCATAAATGACTATTTCCATTCCTCTCATGTATTTGCCTTGTCTGGAAGACTTTGATTATGAGTTTCTTAGGGTGTATATAAAGCCCTTACTTTATATTTGAGGCCCAGAGAAATTTTGCAATTTGTTTAAGCTCACATAGCTAGTTAGCAGCAGAGCTGGGCCTAAAATCTTGGACCATTTCCAAATCCAGTGTTTGCTTTACTGTATCACACTGTGCAACTCTTATGTTGATCACTGTGAGTACTTAATATACTAGATTTCTAACAGCAGCCTATTTGCTTCTGATTGCCGACTAGTTCACTTCAATTCATATTTATCTTAACTGAAAACCACTCCTTCTGATGGCTAGTCTGTTGTCTATAGAAAATGAGTTGGTGGACTCATTCTAGCCCTGTTGGACAGCCAAACCCATCACGACAAATCAATGCCAAAAATGGCATTTCAAGAGGAAAACATACCGTTTATTTAGTACCCCCAACAGAGTAGCTCAAAGTCATTTGAAAATGTCTCATTAATCCTCATGACACCCCTGTGGGATAATAATATTATTATAATGTTTAGGCGTAGAACTGTGGCAAAGCCAACAGCTTCTCTGAGCATGTGCAGGATTTCCTCATATTTCAGTCTGCAATGCTAGAGCCTGACAAAAACCATCAGGTCTGCAAACAGCAAGGGTAAATAAATCTTGGTGTTTGGCCTTTCTATGTTGCTCTAGGCATAGTTTGTGTTTCCTACTGACCACATCAATCCTAGAAATAGTTCATCAGTTGTTGGCCAGATGGTAAGTAGTATCTAGGATTAGCTCAGAAGTGTTTGAGAGTGGGACGAGGCAGGGTTAGAGATCCTGATCCACAATTATAGATAAATGAATGGAGAAAGAACACCTAGTAACAGTATAAAAGCATTCCTATTTCTCCACATCATCTCCAGCATCTGTTGTTTTCTGACTTTTTAATGATCGCCATTCTAACTGGTGTGAGATGGTATCCCATTGTGGTTTTGATGTGCATTTCTTTGATCAGTGATGATGAGCTTTTTTTCAAGTTTGTTGGCTGCATAAATGTCTTCTTTTGAGAAGTGACTGTTCATATCCTTCACTTACTTTTTGATGGGGTGGTTTGTTTTTTTCTTGTAAATTTGTTTAAGTTCCTTGTAGATTCTGGATATTAACCCTTTGTCAGATGGATAGATGGCAAAATTTTCTCCCATTCTGTAGGTTGTCTGTTCACTCTGATGATAGTTTCTTTTGCTGTGCAGAAGCTCTTTAGTTTAATTAGACCCCATTTGTCAATTTTGGCTTTTGTTCCCATTGCTTTTGGTGTTTTACTCGTGCAGTCTTTGCCCATGCCTATGTCCTAAATGGTATTGCCTAGGTTTTCTTCTAGGGTTTTTATGGTTTTAGGTTTTACGTTTAAGTCTTTAGTCCATCTTGAGTTAATTTTTGTATACTGTATAAGGAAGGGGTCCAGTTTCAGTTTTCTGCATATGGCTAGCCAGTTTTCCCATTTATTAAATAGGGGAGCCTTTCCCTATTGCTTGTTTTTGTCAGGTTTGTCAAATATCAGATAGTTGTAGATGTGTGGCATTATTTCTGAGGCCTCTGTTCTGTTCTCTTCTGTTGGTCTATATATCTATTTTGGTACCAGTACCATGCTGTTTTGGTTACTGTAGTCTTACAGTATAGTTTGAAGTCGGGTAGTGTGATGCCTCCAGCTTTGTTCTTTTTGCTTAGGAATGTCTTGGCTATATGGGCTCTTTTTTGGTTCCATATGAAATTCAAAGTAGTTTTTTCTAATTCTGAGAAGAAAGTCAATGGTAGCTTGATGGGGATAGCATTGAATCTATAAATTACTTTGGGCAGTATGGCCATTTTCATGATACTGATTCTTCCTATCCATGAGCATGGAATGCAAATTAGTTCAACAATTGTGGATGACAGTGTGGTGATTCCTTAAGGATCTAGAACTAGAATTACCATTTGACCCGGCAATCCCATTACTGGGTATATACCCAAAGGATTATAAATCATGCTACTATAAAGACACATGCACATGTATGTTTATTGCAGTGCTACTCAAAATAGCAAAGACTTTGAACCAACCCAAATGTCCATCAATGATAGACTGGATAAAGAAAATGTGGCACATATACACCATGGAATACTATGCAGCCTAAAAAAGGATGAGTTCATGTCCTTTGCAGGGACATGGATGAAGCTGGAAACTATCATTCTCAGCAAACTAACACAGGGACAGAAAACCAAACACCGCATGTTCTCACTCATAGGTGGGAATTGAACAATGAGATTACTCGGACACAGGGCGGGGAACATCACACACCGGGGCTTGTTGGGGGTTGAGGGGCTGGGGCAGGCTGATAGTGTTAGGAGAAATACCTGATGTGAATGATGAGTTGATGCTGCAGCAAACCACCGTGGCACGTATATGCCTGTGTAACAAACTTGCATGTTCTGCACATGTATCCTAGAACTTAAAGTATAATAATAATAATAAAAAAGAAAGAGCACCTAGTACATGCACAGCATTGTCCCAGATACTTTGGGGATATGGAGTTTAAACATGGATCATGCCTTCGGTGGGCTTACATGCAGTTGAAAAGATAGGATATAAATCCATGAAAAGTTTTACAGTGTTATTTATTAACAATACATGACAAGAGTACTAGAAATGTTACTTGTGACTATTTTGTCTATTCTAGCCAAGCTGGATGCCTGGCTGTTTCTCAGTTGTACTAAATGAGTTCCTATCTCAGGGTCTTCATACTTGCTCTTCCCTCTGCCTGAAACACTCTTCCTCCAGTTTTTGGGGTTTTTCTTCTTTTTTCTTTTTTTGGCTCTCTCCATCACTTTAGGTCTCCATTAAAACTGTCAGTTTCAGGGAAGTTGCCTTCTCTGACCACAACCACACTATTTCAAATAGCCATCCTTCCAGGCCCTCCTTTGGTAACTCTCTAGTCTCTTACCTGCTTTATTTTTCTGGCATTTATTTACTTCACATTATATTTTATATTTATTTGGTTACTTTTTTATTGTCTGTCTCCTGCACTAAAAAATAAACTCCTTGATGGCAGGGTTTGGACTTTTTAACTTCTGTATGCTCCAGATCTAGAAGAGTACCAGGCACATGGTAGATGCTTAATGGAAGAAAGACAAGGTACAGAATGAACATACAGACATGTGACAGTACTCTGTGTGTGTGTGTGTGTGTGTGCTGAGTAGTTATTTTGAAGAAGTATCTGTTTAGTTCTGGTTCATAGAACCAGTTAGGCTACACACACACACACACACACACACACACACATATATATACACAAGGATTGTTTTTTAAGTACCACTTCCTCCCTTTTTTTTCCCCTCTTTTTTTTTCACCTTCCCTTCTAACCATCCTGAAGGAGTCTGTCCTGCACTCCAGAATTATACTTTAAGCTCCCTCACTTGATATTCTTCCTGCAGTTCCCCAAACTTAATATTTATAACACTGAGCTCATTATCTTTTCCCCCCAACTTGTTTCTCTTCCTGTTTGTGTGTGTGTGTGTGTGTGTGTGTGCGCTAGATTACGGAGTCATCCCTGCATCATTCCTCTGCTCCCACATCTATTCGGTCACTAAGTGCTTTCCATTCCCCCTCCAAGCCCTTCTCAATTCTGTCCATACCTCTCCATTCTCACTGCCACTGTCCCAGTTCAGGCTGCCATGACAGTTTCGTAACAGGCTCCCTGCTTGCAGTCTCTCTTTTATGTATTTTATCCTCCAGGATATAGCTGAGTTATTTTCGTAAAACGTAGGTTTGATCACATCGCTCTCTACTGCTGCAATGATGGCCAAACCCTGGCTCTGACCTGTCATTTTGGCCGCATCTCCATACTACTTGCTGGTCCTTGGACAGATCATCCACTTACACACTGCTGAGCCATTGCTCATGCTAGCTGCTTATGCTCTAGCTTGCTGGATACTCCTTTCACCTTTTTCCCACTGGTAAATTCAATCTTCAAGTCCCAGCTTAGAGACCACTTCTTTTGAGAGACTCACCTTCTTGTCAGTCATGATTACCACTTCAAAGAAGATTCAGTGTAAATGATAAATTCAGCGACACTATTTCTCATCAGAGCTCTTAACGGTATTTTGTTTAAAGCCCCATTAGAGGGCTTTATTGTACTATATTTAGGTGTGTATGATGTGATTGATCTCCCTATGAGAATGTGAACTTCATAATACTAATAGCTAACATATTGAGCAGTGAATGCACTATGCTAAGCCAGGCATGGTGCTAACCACTTTATATGCAGTAACCTCCAACAGCCCTGTAAGGCAGGTAATATTACTACTATAATAGTAGTAGTAATATTTCACAGATAAAGAAATTGAATGCAGGGTGGTGAATTCACTTGTACAAGGTTATACAACTAGAAAATGGTAGAACCAGGATTCAAACCAAGAAGTTCACATCCTTAAGCCCTACTGTAGGTTACCTCTGTGGTGATTAGAGGGCTTGTCTTATTCATCTTTGTATTTCCAGTCTCTAATATTGTGTGGCTATATGATAAATACTTTTCATATGGTATAACAGAAGAAAAATTATGAAGCATAATAGCTATTTGCTAAAACACTGATAGACCATGATGAAGGAATTAGTCCTGTTCCTCAATACAAGGGCTATATACATGGGCTTTCCTGAATCTGTTTTTTTTTTTTTTTTTTAAGAAGTAAAAAACCATTTTTTTAAGAAGTAAGAAAGATGCAAGGTATAAAGAGAAAGTTATTCCAGAAGTAGATGCAGTTATAGGTCCTGACTGGGACTAAGATGACTCTCCAGTGTTGCCATGTCCTCAGAATGACCCAGCAGTCTAAGTTCTTGTTCTCACATGGCAGAGTGATTTTCAGAAAAACATTTCTAGGCCAGGCACATTGGCTCATATCTGTAATCCCAGAACTTTGGGAAGCCAAGGCAGGCAGATCACTTGAGGACAGGAGTTTGAGACCAGCCTGGCCAACATAGAGAAGCCCTGTATCCATGAAAAATACAAAAAAATTAGCTGGGCATGGTGGTGCATGCCTATAATCCCAGCTACTCTGGAGGCTGAGGCAGGAGAATCACTTGAACCTGGGAGGTGGAGGTTGCAGTGAGCTGAGATTGAGCCACTGCACTTCAGCCTAGGTGACAGAGTGAAACTCTGTCTCTAAAATAAAATAAATCAAAATAAAAAGAAAAACAATTTTAGGGAAGATTGGAACTCTTATCAGCAAGTATGCCAACCAAAGAGTTAAAAGTATTGTGTTAAACTGAACATTTACATAAGCCTGATTCTTTCTTCTTGAGCCTCTATATGTAAGAGACAGCAATCAGACACTGAGCCACTTGCATAGCCTTTTCGGGTTGTACTGAATTTATTGAAAAAGCAGGCACAGTCACACCTCTAATCATAGATAAGATGTACAATTAATGATGAGATAAGCTGTAAAGTCCATGTATGGCAGTTATTTATTTGCAGATGGGAAACTTCTAAATATTTGTAGAAACAATTGAATGGCTTTGGAGCACTAGCAAACATATTACCTCTCTTTTAGCAAGATGTACACTACAAATAATACTTTCACCATGATTTTTCTCAAAGTGGATTTGGCCAAGAATGTTTTAAAATATCTAGAAAATTAATTTATTTCCTCATGTTCCTTCTGTGAGGTACTTTGTTGTGAGGCTGTTGTAAGTCACAATAAAATTAATTTCAAGAAATAAAATGGATTATTTCAGTTATATGATTGAGTTGACACTAATGTGAACTGTTGAACATAAATTGACATGAAATTGTAAAGCTTTAGCAAACACCTATGGGAAATTATTGAAACACTGTAAGGTCAAGGATTTATTTTGATTGAGGTTTTTGTATTACCATCTGGTGAAACCCAAAACTTATTAATCGGCAGGCATCATATTACAGTGTTATTACTTTGTCATTAGGTTTTGTAATTATGTTGATAAAGCAATTCAAGAACATGTCTGTAGAATAGCATTACAATTTTATTGAGTTTTCATTACAATGGTAATAATGTTAATGAAAGTATATGAAGGCCCATAATGATCCAGTTAATACTGAGTATTATAATAACAAAAGAATATGAATAGAATTCTTTGGGGATTTCATCATACCTGAGATATGATGCAATGGATACATTACTTGGTTATAAAATGGATGCAAATAAAATTCAATGTGTTATGATACATCTGTCCTTGCCTGACCCAGGCACAGCTGCAAGTATTGAAAGCTTTCATTTATAGGCTCAGGACAATTTAATTCTAGAGCCAGTTCTAAACAAACTTATGGGAATATATTAGAAAATCTGATCTTCACCCCAATCCCTGGTGGAAAATCTAAAATCTTTCTTGCTGCTCTAAGCTCAGTGTGTCTGAAGTGGGCCCCTTGTTGCCTATAAACGTTCATCCTGGTTCTGAGCTTTCACCATCTTTTGTGTGACAATAAGACCATGACTCTGTCTTAGCTTGTTACTGTTCTCCTTAGTCTCTCCATTGATACTGAAGCCC
Organism: Rhinopithecus bieti; assembly: GCF_001698545.2. Taxonomy (NCBI): domain Eukaryota; kingdom Metazoa; phylum Chordata; class Mammalia; order Primates; family Cercopithecidae; genus Rhinopithecus; species Rhinopithecus bieti. Next base: position 1,039,507 of record NW_016804657.1, read on the forward strand.
TATCCTGAAACCTCAACTGTCTTGTTTGAGATTCCATTTTTCTTTTTAGCCCTTAGTAGACTCCTCAAAGGCTGAAACTTGCCGTGGGCTGGAGTCCTTATTTATGCCAGGTGAATCTCTTGGAGCTACACAGCTTCCACCACCCACCTGACTACCAGTATTCCTGTTGCCATGGCCGTTCTGTGGCTTGCATCCTCCACTAATTTGGACCTTATGAGTGATGAGGCTTTCTCAACTTGCATCCAAATTTTATCCTTCCCTCTAGGATTTTATAATTTGAGAAGCTGGCCACCCTTGGGGACCTGTCCTAAAGCTAAATTTGTTCTCCTAGCATCAAATCTCATCATTCCCAACCTATTAAAGTCCTAGTACGCCTCATGACTGAGTTATGTATATTGGCATGCACAGTTAGAAACACTAAAACAGCTTACACTGAGGTTCATTGTTTATATAGTCATTTAAGTGAACTATATAATGAATAAATGGATATATATATATATAGTCTTGATTTCCCACCCCCATCAAACTTAGGAATCCACCAGTAGCATGCCAGCCTTAACATGCACATGAACAGAACTTTCTGCCAAATGCTTTTATGTTGAAGATTAGCTTTCAGGAAAAGCTTACAGTATGAGCATGTTTATCCATTATGTTATTCAGAACAAGCTAATGTAAAGATGTGCTGTAGTGTACTAGAAGGGTTCTAGCCTTGGATTCAAACTATAGTGGTCCCCCTTTTATCCATGGGGAATATGTTCTAAGACCCCCAGTGGGTGCCTGAAACCACTGATAGTACTGAATATAATTGCTGTCAATCATAACATGTTCATGTCTTCCACCCACAAATTTAATGCCTTTCCATCTTAACTAAGCACTTGTCATGCACTGTGGCTATAACTTTTGCAGTTTGAGGTATGACAGCAAAACTAGCACAAATTTCTTTTTCCCTTTTCACAATTTCACGGACAGAAGATTTGTTCTTACTCAGTATAAGATGTTTTTTCGGACTTTCACCTTTTCACTTTTAAAGGAAGCACTTTATAGCTTCTCTTTGGCATATCCAAATTTCCAGCAACACTTCTCTTGCACTTTGAGGCCATTATTAAGTAAAGTAAATATTACTTGAACACAAGCACTGTGATACCACAACAGTAGACTTTATAACCAAGTGGCTACTAAGCGACTCATGGGCTAAGTGGCCGAAGAGTGGGTAGCATATACAGTGTAGATACACTGGACAAAGGGAGGATTCACCTTCCAAGAGGGATGGAGTGGGAGGCCAAGAGATTTCATCATGCTACTCAGAACAGCATGCAATTTAAAACTTATGAATTGTTTATTTCTATAAGTTTTCATTTAATATTTTCAGACCACAGTTGACTGAGAGTAACTGAAATTATGGAAAGCAAGACCACAGATAAGGGAGACTACTGTTTCTGGAGTTTAAAATGCCCTTGAGAAATTCATTTTACCTCTCTCTGTTTTAATTTCTCACCTGTAAAATGAAGAAAATAATATCTAAGCCACATGCTGCGAGTGTTGAATGAGATTATAGAAGTGGAAGTATTCAACTCCTTGCCTTAGATACAATAGGTGCTCAATAATTGCTTGCTCACTTATATTTTCTATACAACATAAATGCATTATACGGGGAGGGTGAGATGCATTAGGACGTTCATACTTCTGATTGCAAAAGGCCATATGCAATGCAAATCCTTTGTCTTTGTTGTGTCTAGAAGAGAGGCCTCTTATGACTTTAATTAATATATAGTCCAAGAGCATCCACACTTAGCAGCGCTGACAAAATTAGTCAGAGAACAAAGTACATGCTTTAGAATCAGAACTCCGGCCTTTCCTGATTATTACTCCTATTTTTTTTTTTTTTTTTGAGACGGAGTTTTGTTGCCCAGGCTGGAGTGCAATGGCACAGTCTCGGCTCACTGCAACCTCCGCCTCCCTGGTTCAAGCAATTCTCCTGCCTCAGCCTCCCAAGTAGCTGAGATTAGAGGTGCCCACCACCATGCCTGGCTAATTTTTTTTTTTTTTTTTTGTAAGTTTAGCAGAGATGGGGTTTCGCCATGTTGGCCAGGCTGTCTTCGAACTCCTGACCTCAGGCGATTCGTCCACCTCAGCCTCCCAAAGTGCTGGGATTAAAAGGGTGAGCCACCGTGCCCGGCCCTATTACTCCTGTTATCTCAGTTTCTTCAAAACTTGTATTTGGCAGTTAGTAGGCATTCAAAAAAGATTTGTTGCAGTAAACTTTACTTTTAGGTTATCTAGTCTATGCATTCATTTTACAGAGATGGCGTAAGTACGGTCTCAAAATATTAAGTCACTTATATCCAAAGTCCAGCATTTAGTCAGTAGCAGAGTCAGTATAGAACCTAATGTTACTAATTTCCAGCCAAGTTAAACTGACTTCTATTTCTACATTTTTCTTTTCTTTTTCACTCATTGTGTGGTGACCTTTCTCTGTCCCTCTCTCTGTTTCTCCTTGCTTTCCTTTCCACAATACCTATGCCGCCTACATACTGGGAATCTAAAATGAACAAGACATGTTTCCTACTTTTACACATGCCTGAGACATCCTGCCTCAGCTGACCTCTCTGAACCCACCCCAGTCCTGCCTGCTTATGGCTACCTGACTGCACTAGCTGACTTCTCTGCCAAGATCTATGGTTGCCTTCCTTTTCTTCTAGCCTTTTTACCCTCACAAGCATTTTTCAACTTCTTGATTTATTAGTCATCCTCTGCCTGTAAATCAGGATTTCCTACCTAGACCTCCTCTCCTTTGGGCCCCTACATCCTACTGTGGTGTCCCAGTGCAGTGGGAGGTCTTAGACACAGCTTGAAATTCTATCCTTTTGGTGGCTCTGCAGATGGCCCCCTGCTGGAGAGTACATGTCTCCACTGCCTTCCTCAACCTCTGCACGTGGAGTCTGTACTTGACAAGATCAATGGTATGTGATTCTCGAAATTATTCTAACTGGAGCAGAAGCCTCAGCTACACCAGCTTAATGAGACCTGGATTAGGTCTTAATTTCGATATGCCCGTGTAAGCATGAAGGTATCTGCATGTCTAGCAAGTTATTTGCTACCCTACCTGTTGTCCTACCCCACTAGTTCTTAAGACAAGTTCTGCCTCATTTTCCTTTTGTTTAAACTGGACTACCTCCCTACCAGCTCCTACCGGGATCCTCCTTGGAAGACCAGCCCTGCTCCTGTGTCACCGACTCCTGTCTGCATCTTGCTCTTCAAGGGCTACAGTCCTGAAACCAGGGAGCCGTTGCCTACCCAATGTCAAGCTTCCTGACTTCTACTGCTATACCAACCCCAGTGTGGACGGGAGTGGGCATTTTTCCCACTATGGATGTAGCTGACCTCTCCTCCTCTGCTATCATGTTGAGAAGATGCCCTTTTGGGTTAGACACTATAAGACTACTGTCTTCAGAGATGGGTACAGGGAACATCACTTTCCTGCATGGAGTAGAACAAAATGGCAAAATCTGGAAGGAGAGATTCAATCCCTAAATGTCAATATCCAAGAGATGTGAGAACTGGCTATTCTGTGGTAGTACATATTATTAATGGAGATAAGTGCCCTTTTGTGCCCAGATAACACTGGCTGCATAGCTTTGGGAGATAATGCATCGCTAAGTACTCCTGACACCCATTGCAAGGTTGATTTCTAAACAAATGGGCTGAAACTTAATTAGTTCTAATTCTAAAACACAAGGGCTCTGGACCCACCTCAGCATGAAGAATGGAATCAAAGGTGCCAACTAAAGGGAATATTCCAGATGCTCACATTGAAATATGTAATCTGAGAGTGTTTTAAGTGCATCTGAGTACTTTAGTGCATCATAAATGGTTGAGCTACATTATCAACCCTGGATATTGAGACACTAATAAGCAAACAGCTCTTACTTTTTATAATGCTGTGTGCCTGAGTCAGAGGAAATGTTGAGGATGATTAGAATACTGGAATATTCCTTTGTGGTTAGATGTTACTAAATCCCAATAGACTTTGGAGGTCAAAAAAACTTCAACTCTATGCCACATAAAATCTATTATAAGTGGGGTTTTCTGAGATCATTTTCCTAAAATAATAAACATAACAACAGAAAATTGACGGCATGAGAATGAAATGTAGAACATTCCGTTTGCCAGGTTTTCTTTTTAAATTACCTGGTGAATGATGGTCTCTTGGTTTAATAAAGCAACATGTTTAGGAAACTCCAAAATAGATTGGTTTTATTATCTCTTTGTTTAGATGATGAGAACAGGGCCATAACTTTTTCGTGATTACCTTCCTTAGTGCCTTGTATAGTGCTTTGTACATAGTAGGCCTCTATAGTTATTAATTGAGCATTTAATGAATTATTCATTTTCTATAATGACCAAAGAAGCCATTGCACTGATAAATTTTTAACATAACTTTTTTGCTGCCTGCATGCAGTCTTGGTCATAGTCTGCAAACATTTATGCCATTTCCTCCCATGTTAACATCTTTGTAATTTGTATTATGTCCCAGGTCTATGAAATTTCTGAGGCAGAGTATAAAGTGCAAAGTTAATGCTGCTTTTGCACACAAATATAACCCTCATGAGAATAAAGTCGTGGATTTCAAACTTGTATTTCAATGTGACAACTATATAAAGCCAGATTGATGTATATTTTAAATCATTTTCCCTACAGCTTTATCCCCACCCATCCTTCCCCAAAGCCTCATAGCAGCTTTAGCAAGATATTTACTGATTTAGATGCATCTTTCACATAATATCGGATCTGTGTAAATGCAATAAAATTCATAACACTGCTGTATAATATAGGGCAGAGACAAGCAGGACCCTTCTGCTCTGAGGCTGGAATATAAAGTAGTTTCAGTTGCTGAGATAGATTAATTCTTTAGAGTCAGAAAACAGTCTTTAACTCCAGTAAGCCCAATTTCTGCCAAATAAGCAAGAAGATAAATGCATCATTCTTCGAAGACAGAAGACATGTTGGAAATCAGACAACTTAATTTCAAATATGAAATATATCTAATTGATTTGCAATACTGTCCCTGATGTACTGCCCATTGAAGATGCAATATTCTGAGGTTTCTGGACCTGTGACACCAGCTAGAAAGGCATTATCTGCCACTTCTACTTGAGTGATAAGAAGACATAGGAAAAGCATGAGGGATGATGATGCACGACTGCAACTCCTGTGGGCCACTGCACTTTGTCAGCCAGAGACTAGTAGCACACAAACATATTATGGGGCTGATTTCGTCCTCAGCTACATCATCAATTGGTGTATGTGAATCACCTGACCCTTAATGGGAACCTTCATATACAGTCAAAGACAGAATTTAGATTAGGATGCGAACAGGCCAAACAGGCTGCCTCTGGCAGGAGATAAATGTGCTCTTTTAGCCTATCTTTATCTGGCTAATGAAATAATATTGCTAAGTAGTGATTTCTTTACTTCTTGTGGGTTGACTTTGGTCATTTCTTTTTTCTTCTAGGACTGCATTAAATAGCAGGAATGGAACTTCAATTAATATTATAATAATCCTAATTGCTGATAGTGTTTTTTTAAGCTCATTATCATCACATTTCTGCATGATGTTTTAAAGATGCACAAGAGATTTAAAAATCCTGATTAAATATTTCTAGTTCTTACTAATATAAATTCATACAGCCTGAAAGTATTAATGTGATCAATGCTAAGAATAGCAATATCCACAGTAAATATGCTGAACCATTGTAAATTGCAATATTTATCTGATTTATTTTCTTGAATGTTGTCTCCTACTCCAAAAACAGATTATTGGAGAGTTCTGCTTTGTATAGGAGATGTCAGAAATAATTTTGGCCAGCTATATGGGGACCAATTTATGTGTCTATTATGCGCCTACCAAATATTTAGCATAATGTATCAAAATAGAATGTGAGAATAGGTAATTTGTTACAAAAGCAAAAATCAATACCATAAGTAAGTAAATAACTGAATTAATTAAATTAGTTAATGATTGTTTAAAATGTATTGCTCGTTATACCTCTTGAAAATTGGGCAATTAACAAAAAGTACTAATTGTACATTGTATGTCATATAAAATGTATCTATATTTTTTTCATTTAAAAGTTGTGGTAATGGATTATGGGAATACTCGCTTTTTTAGACGGATTGAGGTTCTATCCTATAAATGGGAAAACTGACCTGAACATTAGAGCTACTTTTGGAGTGAAGTTGGTTTAATAACATTCTTAAACAGTTGTTTAAAATGTAAAGGACTAAAGATAATATACGTAAAGCACTGAAGTATTTTATGCAATACTGGCTCTTTTAAAAAGATGATTACCGATGTGTCTATATAATTATATATAATATATGCATGTATATATTTTGAGCCTTTTTAAAAAGATGATTACTGATAATAGCAGTAACAATTATAGTTTTCTGGAGCTCTTAAATCATTTTGATTCAAGATTCCTGTTAGCCAAATACATTTATAGTATTCTATTTTTAGCATAAACCTTTCCTAATGATATGAAGAGTGTTTGACCTTCTGAACTGATCCCAGAGCAGTGCAGAGCCTTGGTTGCCAAGCACTGAAAAGGGTATGTCAGCCACCTCTGTTCTAGAAACAACTGGTTTTACTTTGATGTTTCTTAGTTTTCACGTTTGATACATCCCCTCTGCCAGAGCACAACAATTATTTTTCTGCATATGTGTTTGTGACATTTCTACTCTGGAGAATTCCTGTATAATAAACTCCATTTCATGATTTTTTTTTTTTGAATCAAGTGGCATGGTCTGGACTAATGGACACATCTGCCTATGCTCCAGTACATTTCTTCATGGGTACCTTCTAAAATATTCTCATATTTTAACTGTCTTAGCAACAACATCATCACTCCCAATTATAGATCATGGGACTTCAAAAAGTTCATGGAAAATGAAAACACTATATATACATGGATTTCAAAATTTTGCTGCACAGAAAAAACCCTGATGTTAACTTGTTATGACATGTCTGAACAGGATCTAGTTGGAGGCACTAAGAAAGATTAGACATCAATTTGAAAAGGGCGCCTATCAGAGCAACATGTATTCTGCTAAAATTGAAACAAGAACAAATACCAAGTTTATGGTGAAGCCTGGGTGGAAGAATGGTGAAGTCACTGATACTTTATGAAAAGTTTATGGGGACAAGGCCCCAAAGAAATCAGTTTACAAATGGATAACTTGTTTTAAGAAGTGATGCAACGGTGTTGAAAATAAAGCCCACAGTACCAGACCATCGACATTGATTTGTGAGGAAAGAATTAATCTTGTTCATGCACTAATTGAAGAGTGTAGATGATTATAGCAGAAATAATACCCAATACCATAGATGTCTCAATTGGCTCAGGTTACACAATTCTGACTGAAAAATTAAAGTTGAGCAACTTTCCACTCTGGGTGCCAAAACTGTTGCACCCAAATCAGCTCCAGACAAGAGCAGAGCTTTCAATGTAAATTTTAAACAAGTGGGATCAAGATCCTGAAGCATTTCTTCAAAGAACTGTAACTGGAGATGGAACATGGCTTTACCAGTATGATCCTGAAGACAAAATGCAATCAAAGTGATGACTACCAAGAGGTTCAAGTGGTTCAGTCAAAGCAAAAGTGGACCGACCAAGAGCAAAGGTCATGGCAATAGTTTTTTGGAATGCTCCAGTCATTTTGCTTGTTGATTTTCTGGAGCACCAAAAAGTGATAACATCTGCTTATTATGAGAGTATTTTGAGAAAGCCAATACTTTAGCAGAAAAACACCCAGGAAAGCTTCACCAGAGAGTCCTTCTCCACCCTGACAATGCTCCTACTCATTCTCAACAAAGAAGGGCAATTTTATGAGTGTCAATGGAAAATCATTAGGCATCCACCTTATAGTTCTGATTTGGCTCCTTCTGACTTCTTCTGTTTCCTTATCTGAAAAAATCTTTAAAGGGCACTCATTTTTCTTCAGTAAATAATGTAAAAAAGACTGCATTGAGATGGTCAAATACCCAGGATCTTCAGTTTTTTAGGGATGGACTAAATGGCTGATATCATTGCTTAACAAAAGTGTCTTGAACTTGACAGAGCTTATGTTGAAAACAAAGTTTATATTTTTTATTTTTATCTTTTAATTCAATTTTTCTATGAACTTTTTGAAGTCACCTCTTTAAAATTGCCTGCCTCTTATAAATGTTTTTTATTTTTAAAAATACTGAAACTGTAAAAAAGTTCTCTAAAATGTACATCGTTAATTCCCACAACATACTCTTTAATTTTACTAAGTAACATAAA
>NW_016804657.1:1047903-1094632 GCF_001698545.2 Rhinopithecus bieti
AATTTTCTATGAACTTTTGAAGTCACCTCTTTAAAATTGCCTGCCTCTTATAAATGTTTTTTATTTTAAAATACTGAAACTGTAAAAAAGTTCTCTAAAATGTACATCGTTAATTCCCACAACATACTCTTTAATTTTACTAAGTAACATAAATTGCTTAAAACAAAACATATAGAATTTCATATTCACAAGTTTGCCTAATATAATGTTTCAGAAAAATATTATATGTTCTCTTAGTTAATGCTTATGTCCTTGACATTGACTTGTTTACAGATTATTTCATTGGATTGCCCTCTAATTCTGAGTTTTTATAGTCAAATCCGCCCAGTGTATGTGCAGGTAAAAGTCTGGAGGAGCTTTGGGGTAATAGGGAGAACTCAAGACTCTAAGTCTGGAGACACATGTTTGAATTCTAAGTCCCTGGGTTCCTAAATCTCTCTGAGCCTTCAGTTTCCTCATCTATGATAAGTGGGTAACAATAATTAGTTTACAGGGCAACTGTGAGGATTAAATGAAATAAAATACTTTGAATACCTAGCAGTGCTTAGTATATATTTAATTTGACATAATCTAAAAGTGTTTGCCCAGGTTTGCTGGAAGTAAAAAATTGGTGCTCAGCATCACCTCTCACTTGAATGGAATAAATAGCCGTTGGACAGAGACATCCATATGTCAATGATTGGCTCTGGATCGTTTATTTTTATTTGAGACAATGATTAAGTGCCCATACAGCACTTTGTCTACTACTAAGATTCTTATACTGTGTTAATTTCCATAGCAGCATTCCCGCCTGCTGAGTTTCCTGGATTTGCTGAGCTAAACAAGTTCATTCACATCCAGTTCCACCTGGGATGAAGATCCATCTACAGGGCTGGAACTGACAGGGAAAACTTTTCATCCCAACTGAGGTCACCTTCACTTACAGGATGCTGGCTGCTGATAAGTATCCTATCAGGAGAAGAGAAAAATAATTTGACACTTATAGCCTATCTTGAAAGATGAGATTCACTTATCGGCACACTACATGAAGAGAATCACTGAGCACAGAAATGAGATCTGAGCACACTAGAGCTCAACTAATGTATCCCTGCCCACACAGGGTTAGTCTCTACAAATTGCCCATTTCAGTTATTTAGCCCCATCTTTTCCCAGAGATGGTGTGTTTCACATAATCAATAGCTGCAAAATAAAAGCAGCATCTGCCTTGCCTTCTTTTCCCCTTATTTGGCTGTGGCCTCCTAACAATGTGACAAACAGAAGAAGACAGAAGTAAACAAGAAATCAAAGAGATCTAGGGGAGATGGCTAATGTGGGTGTCAGGAGAGCAGCAAATACCAATTTCACAACAGGTTGAATCATTGCCAAGGAACCCAGATTGACAAGTATGATATACTGTTGAGATTCTCAGTGGCAACCGTTGCCAGTTTTGCAAAAGAGCAGTGTTATTGGAACTGGATTTGGAGTGCAGATTTTGTGAAAAGTCTAGGATTCTGCTGCCTCCCAGGACTTGGTTCTAATTTTGTCTTTGGGCTGTCCTCAATGCTCCCACCTCTCACGCATGTGTTCTATTTGGGGGCTTATTGTGGAGGAAGTCAGCTAATGCTACGTCCAGAAAGAGAGAGGGAGAAAAAAAGTCCATATATATATTTTTCTTTATTGAAATAGAAAAACAAATTCAAAATTATCTGGATTTTATGTTTCCAGCCATCATTAGTCACAGACAGAGCTCAGCAATCTGCTCACCTTGGCCCACTGAGAGCAGATATTTCACTGACAATTTTTTGCTCAGCTGTAAAAGTTTATCTCTCCCCAACTGAATATTCATTCCCCACCCTTCTTCTTCAGACTCTACTCTAATCCCCAAGCATTCCCAGCCTTCCTGGGGCTGATGTGGGAAGACAAAGGAGGAACCCAGGACCCTAAGAAAAGGCAGCCTTCTGATACCCACTGCTATGGGATCATTATAGGAGGGCCGGTACTTGGTGGGTAGCTGTGAGAGGCAGCATAACTGTGCTGTCTGCAGGCAGGGCTTCTCCTTCAGGCTTGAGTTGTATTCTCCATGAACTTGTGCTGAACCTTCCAGTGCCCAGCTCTTAGTCTTAGAAACTTCTTTGCTGCTAAGACCTTTCAGAGTGAGGCCTGACGTAAGAGCAAAGCTGAAGGAGATCAGGTGGCAGGCCTGCTGAAGCCCTGGTCTGATCCTGAGGATGAGCATGTTGTGCAGGATGGTAGGTTAGTTCTCCCCATCTCGAGCCTTTGGGTGCTCTGGTTTCTTTGGCATATGGGTATGCCCTGGGTTGGTCCCTAGGATCCTCTACCTTCCTTTTAGAATGTATGAAGTGGTCCTGGTTCCACCCTAATGTGAAAGAAGATCTTGCCATCGTATAGGCAAGAGCAGTGGGTCCCACCACATGGCCTAATGATGGCCATAATAAGATGATCAGACCATCTTTTTGTTCTTTGAGTTAAAATAACAAAGTAGATCGAAGATAGAACTAAAGTCATATGCATTGCTTTTCTCTACTTGCCGAATTGCTGTCTAGCACCCCCTTTTCTCTCTGAACTCCCCATCTTTTCAAGGGCGTAAGGACCCCTTTTCTGATTAGGACAAAATGCAGGAATTTATTTTGAATTTTCTCTTTATTTCTGGTGCTGTGAGTACTTGGGCTTGGAGCTGGAGTGGTAGCTGGATATTAGGCTTTGACTGGGCTTTCCTCATTTTCAGCAGAGCCCAGCTGGCTTTGGCCTGGTTTGGCGATTCTCCAACCAAGTCCCACCCTCAGAGAGGATGCCATACTCTCGCCATTAGAGAAGCAGCTGGGAGTTACAGCCACAGCAGCTTTTGCAAAATCCCTAGGAGACCTACAGGGGCAAAGCAGAGTAAAGGAAAAGGTCCTGGAGAGGTGAGATTTTCTCCACTTTTAACAAGAATTTTAGACTACATTTTCCAAAAGTTGCTACAGCTCATCCAACTGCTTTGTAAACTCAACATCTGAGTCTGGCCCATTAAAAAAAAAAGTTCATTTACTACTACTACTTTCTGTCTATGTTGTGTTTCAGGCTTAGAGCCAGGCTTAGAGTTGTGATGAAAAGGAAAGCTCTGACTAAAATAATATTTCTTGTCATAGTAGTTATTTTGTTTCATAAGTGTTGACATGTAGGTTGTTACTGCATTTTACAGACGAGGAAACTGAGCCTTAGGACTCAGAACTATTGTGAGGAACACAGTAAGAACAAGACACATTAGGTGTTATTATCCTAGGTTTAACCTGTTGCTATTTGAGGATGGCATAGAGAGAAACAAAAGCTATTACTTAGAGAAAACCGGCTGCTCTCTTAGACCAGCTTTGAAGGATAAGGACCCTGGTTAGGTCTTCACAGTCTAGGTCCATGGTTCTCAGTCTTTGACTTACATCTGAATCAGCTGTGGAGCTTTGAAAAATAGAGATTCCTAGGTCTTATCCCATACCTCCCCAATTAGAATCTCCAGGGACAGGTCTTGGAAGTCAACATTAAAAAAAATAAAAAATAAAAAAACCCAAAATATTCTTGGTTGAGTGATACTGTTGGGCAGCAAGTTTGGGAACCATCTAAGGTTTTACCTCTAATTTTGGTCCTGAAAATTCCTTGCCAGAGATAATAAGTCTTCTGGAGATGGACCCACATTAACACAATTATCATATGTGACTGATACATGGATCAGAGTGACAATTGACAGTGAGAACTATCTTGTTGTTAGCCTAACAAGACCATCAGGCTCTTGTTAGTAGAAGGTTATGCTTTTCCTGGAGGCTGCATGTAGCCAGGTGAGCAGAGACCAAAGGTGGAGAAAGTGAATGATCATGAGAGGCAGGACCATCAAACATGGTGACCCTGAGGCATTCATCTTCTTCAGAAAGTTCCTGCTGTACAAACAGAATACTCGTGTTCATGGGCTCAGATGCATCACCAGATTTTATCTTTGACCATCCTGTTTATGGGTGCCTTAACCCCATCCCCATGCTGAAAATAATTATTTGTATTAGATACAAAATACAGTATAGCTGATTAGATTTGCTCTTTTCTAGTTAAATATCACAGCCTAAATGCTCATAGTTAGCAAGAGTTTTAGATAAACAGGCACTCTTATACTTGACTTGTTACTGGGAAATTAGCACGATCTTTCAAGAGGGTCTTTTGGTATGAAGTATTGGTAGCTACAGGGATAATTTTTGGCACTATTAACAATACTGAAAAGTTGGAAGCAACTTTTATGTCCAAGAATAGAAGTAGATAAATTCATTATTGTGTATGCACACACAAAATGGGCTGATATATAGTCATGGTTTAGAATAAAATGTAATTAAATGGAAAATACGATATATTGTTGTGTGAAAAAGCACATACAAATTCTTGTATGTGTGAAAAGAGACACACGAAAATGTTAATGGAAATTTTCCCTGGATGGTTTAACTATGAATGATTTTTTTCTATTTTATTTATCTACATATCTACTTTAATTTTATCATAATAATTATATATAAATTGTACCATAAGAAAAAGCCAAATAAGCATTATTATAAAAGTCATAATAAACATGTTTCTTTCTGATGTTATATGTGAGTCATCATGACTATTAATATATTTTGGGTGACCTTCAAATGTAGTTTTGAGTTTGTGTTATTTCTATGAATGATGGTTGTCATCCCTTACCCCTTTATCTGGAATAACTTCATTCACAGAAGCCATCTGAATTCAGTTTTGGAGTCTGTTCAACTTCTGGTGGTGCATACACAATTTAACCACTGTGATGGGAATCTACACTCAACAAACATTTATTGCAGACTTTCTCTTGCAGACTTTAAGGGTATATGTTTGAACTGCTGTAAAGGAGTCAAGTGGGGATATAAAGAAATGTAAAACAAATAATAAATAATTTATTAGAGATAGGACTATGAGATCCCACAATAGGGAGTGACTAATTTTGACTGGGAAAATAAGTCTTATTATAGAGGAGGCAACTTTTAAGCTGAATCTTAAATGAGTAGAAGTTTTGCGGGTGAGGGAAAGTGGGAGAGCATTTCTAGGAAAAACAAACAACTCACGCAAAGACACAGAGTAGTGAAAAGGCACGGTGTGGAATGTTGAAGAGTTCAGTGGGGCTGGAGCTTGGGGTATTACGGAGAAAGGAGAAGAGATGAGAGTAGAATGAGAAATGAATACCAGATAGTAAAGTGTTTTGTATGCCATGTGACAGGATTTTAATTTGATCTTTTGAGCAATGGAAATTGGCAGTGGTTTATAAACAGGAAAAAGATGTGACAGAACTATTTTTAAGGACATAACCCTGGGGAGGATGTGGAAAATGGAATAGATTAGGGTAGAGGCCTGAGGCACAGCAGATAGTTGGGAAGATTAAAGATGAGAGATAATAAGGGCCTGGCCTGAGTCAGTGACCCTGGAAGTGGAGAAAAAAGGCTTGATCTGTGAGGCCTCTAGTCAATAGGGAGAAGATTTCCCCACTCCCCTGTTATGTATTGTAGTTCTTAATATTCTTTCCATACGCTTTTAGAGATGTGAACCTCCATATTGAATATTTACTCTTGCCAACCCAAATTTGAATCAATGCATGAGCACCTGTGTTTGACAAAGCCCAGTGGATCCAAATCCAGTTTGCATTGAGTATGTCCCAAAAAATGAGTAATGGCTGCAGTATACAAAACAAAACCACCCCCGACTCACATGTGTTTCTGTGATTCCTTAAGATGCCGGAAGAAGATGAAAACAGTTACCAGTGTTGGCTTTTAAGAAAATGTCAGATCCAAAACATTCAACCATATTTTCCCTCTGACTCAACATGCCTGTAGTTTTTAGTGAGACACCTTTAGAAATCATATAATCCTTTTGGTTGAGAATTCGTCATTGAATAATAAAAAGAATACAAGATCTGAATCCAGACAGACCCAAATCTGTAATAATTGTGTGACTTTGGGTAAGTTACTTAATTTCTTGTTTTACTTACTTGTGAAATGGAGGTATTCGTATCTATTTTGCAAGGAAAATGTGAGAATTACAGATCATATATATTAAGCATCTTGTGCATTCTTGGTCCACAAGAAATAGTTAGGACTGGGTGTGGTGGCTCATGCCTATAATCCCAGCACCACTCTGGGAGGCCAAGGCAAGTGGATCACTTGAGGTCAGGAGTTCGAGACCAGCCTGGCCAACATAGGGAAACCCTGTCTCTACCAAAAAATACAAAATTTAGCCAGGTGTGGTGGTGCATGCCTGTAGTCCCAGATACTTGGGAGGCTGAGGTGGGAGAATTGCTTGAATCCTGGAGGGGGTGGGTGCAGTGAGCCGAGATCATGCCACTGCACTGCAGCCTGGGAGACAGAATAAGATCCCACCAAAAAAAAAAAAAAAAAAAAAGGAAATAGCTTTTAATTTACTTTCAGAAGCTTGTTCTGGGCAAATGATATCTGAAGGATTGTGTTCATTTCGTTTATGGCAGTTTAGGAAAGACATTGACAAGCTAAAGGCTTTTAGAGAAAGATGTCAAGGATGACAAAGAGAGTAGAAATAATTTTTGTCGTGCTTCCTCTTCCTGGTACCCAGAGCTATGTAAGCTCATCTTATTTTCCTTATTGTCTTTGCTGCCAGGAAACTCAGTGTCATATTTGAAATTCAAATTCAGCAACTGCATTAGCTCTTGAATTGGTATATCTGCTTTATCCTTTTGTTTGTCACTTTAAAACTTCTTTGGAAAGAGATTCAGCACAAATAATTTCAGGGAATAAAATAAAATAAAATGTAATGTGCAAACTTGTAAAATAAATTAAACAGATTTAACATGCAAAATAGAAGCCTAAAGAGGGAGTTAAAATTATTCTCAAGTGTTTGAAAAATTGTCATGTTGCAAAGAAAATAGACTTGTTTGTATTGCTCTAAACATAAAACATCTGAACAGTAGATAGAAGGTACAGGATAATTGTTTAAGTAAAATAAAAGAAGGGATTTATAAAATAGCTGCACTAATGGAATGGAATTGCTATTAGGAAAATGAGTCCTTCATCACTGGAAGAGTTAAACTGTCTATATAATTTTTACAAAAATAGAAAAACAATAATTCATATAATTCATATGAAACCACAAAAGACCCCAAATAGTCAAAGCAACCTTGAGTAAGAACAAAGCTGGAGGCTTCACATTTTCTGATTTTAAAATATATTGCCAAGCTACAGTAATCAAAACAGTACAGTCCTGGAATAAAAGTAGACATATAGACCAATGGAACAGACTATACAGCCCAGAAATAAAATTATGCATTCATGGCCAACTGATCTTCAACAACAGTGCCAAGAACATAAAATGGGGAAAAATAGTTTCTTTAATAAATGATGTTAGGAAAACTGGATATTCATAGGCAGAAGAACAAAGTGGAACCTTAATCTCACACCTTATACAAAAGTCAACTCAAAAATGGATTAAAGACTTAAATATAAGACTACTAGAAGAAATCATAGGGAAAAATCTTTACATTGGTCTGGGCAATGATTTTTTGGATATGACACTAAAATCACAGACAACAAAAGCAAAAATGGACAAATGAGATTTGCACTGAACTAAAAACCTTCTGCAAAGCAAAGGAAACAATCAACAGAGTGAACCAGAGTGGGAGAAAATATTTGCAAACCATAGATTAGAGAAGGGGTTAATATTCAAAATACATAAGCAATTTGTGCAACTCAGTAGCAAAACTCCCCAAAAACCTGATGGAAATATGGGCAAAAGATCTGAATCAACATTTCTCAAAACAAGACATACAGATGCTCAACAGATATATGAAAAGAGGCTCAGCATCACTAGTCATCAGGAAAATGCTTATCAAAACCACTCATCTCACCTTCTGGAATGGCTGTTAACAGAAGAGATAACAGTGTTGGCAAGAATGCTGAGAAAAGGGAACCCATGTACATAGTTGGTGGGAATGTAAATGGTTTCAGTCATTATGCAAAAACAGTATGGAAGTTCCACAAAAAGTTAAAACAATAATACCTTATGACCCAGCAATCCCACTTTTGGGTGTATATCCAAAGGAAATGAAATCAGGATTTCAAAGAGATACCTGCATTCCCATGTTCATTTCAGGATTATTCATAGTAGTCGAGATATATAAACAACCTAAATGCCCATCAGTGGATGAAAAGATAAAGAAAATGGGGTGTATTATATATACAATGGAATATTATTTAGCCCCAAAAGAAGAAAATTCTGCCATTTGTGAAAACGTGGATGACCCTGGAGGACATTATTCAAAATGAAATAGGCCAGACACAGAAAGACAAACTCACAGGGCCTGAGGGAAGAGGAAATGGGGAGATGTTGGTCAGGAGTTTCAGTTATGCAGGATGAATAAGTTCAGATCTAACATACAACAAAGGGACTATAGTTAACAATACTTTATTGTATACTTGAAATTTGCTAAGAGGGTAGATTTCAAGTGTTCTTGCACCTCATTTCCCCCAAAAAGAAAATGGTAATTATCTGAGGTGATAGCATGTTAATTAGCTTATATACATATAAAATTATCAAACTGCACACCTTAAATACATATAATTTTTAATTGCCAAATATACATCCATAAAATTAACTATATCTGTTGGTAAAAAAAAAAAAAAAAAAAAAAGCTTACTGTATATTTTAACTCAAATTGATGTCCTCTAAAAACTCTTCTAACCCCAAATCTCATGGTGATACATTTTCCAGCAGCTCCTTTAGGGCAATTTGAAAATGTCACCATCCATTGGTTGACAAGCAAACTCTCCATCAGGAGTGCTCCGAATCTGTTGGTCAGCTTTTTGGTGACCAGTCACAGAAAGATAGCATGCTCTAGGGAGACCCAGTTTTTACCTCTGGTAGCCCCATTTGGTTACTTAGCAATATCTGTTTTGTCCCACATAACCAGACTCTGCAGAAAATGTGGGTTCGCAAAGAGAGAAGACCCCCTAAAAGCCCCCATCACCATGGCATTAGAGACTCTCTCACAATGGTAAGCATATTTCACATTTAATAGAGGCCATTTGAATTGAGTGTCTCTTGTACCCAAGAGATGATGAGGTCATTTATGTAATAATAACTTATTATTTTGAAGCAATTTTATCTCTGGGGTTTCATTTCATCTTCTTTCAATGTGGTTCAATATATTGGGGCTGGATAAAAAAGCTGGGTCGCAGAAAGGCTAGGTGACTGCGTTAGTTACTTGATGCTGGCTGCACCAGACAAACCACAATATATCAATGACTTAACATAATAAAAGGGTATTTTTCACGTGACAATTAGATGTGACTCAGTGGTCTTTCTCCATCTTGTAGCTATGCCATCTGGAACATGAGGCCTCTAAGGTCACAGAAGAGGGCAAGAGACAGACTGAGGAGGCACACTGGCTCCTCACTGCCTTCTTCTGAAGGTGACACAGATGACTTCTGTTCACATTTCATCAGCAAACTCTAGTCCCAGTATGCCAACCCAACTGCAGGGGGCCTGGGCGAAGGTAGAGGAACACGAGTTTTTGGTGAGCACAATCTCTGACATGGTGACTAGGGTCACTTAGCGGCTTAACTAGAACTAGAAATTGTGTCTTCTGATTTCCAGCATTTAATTCTCTTCTATGAACTCTGCTGATATTCCTGTTGAGATGGAATGTGGTGTTTAGGGATCCACCCAGAGTATTTTGGGAGCCAGAGGTCTTGGAACCAAAGACTTGGGTCATGCTATGGCTTCTTATAGGATTTTCTAATTTTTTTTTTCATAGGTTGTTTGGACAAAGATTACCAAATTGAGCGGAGGGAGATGTCTGTGAACAGTTATGAAATCTGGAACCACAGGAATCCACTGTAGAGAAAGGTGTGATAGTGTGAGATAGAGGAGAGTAAACCAAAAAAATTCTTCACTTAGTGGCCTGCCAGGGTCAGCCAGGCTGCAGGCTAATAATGTGGCTGTTCTTCAAACCTGTATTTGTTAAATATTTGCTCATCATTTATTTAGAGGAGAATATGGATGCTCCATGGAAAAAGGCAAAGAAAGAAAACAGCTGGTGGCAGATAGCACACATTCTCAATTGTCCCAAACAAATTAAGCCGTGTCACAAATGGGCCCGTTGTTCTTGCAAAACAAAATGCCTGCAGTTAAATGAACCCATCCCTTAGAAGGCAGTTAGCAGTCTTGAGAGACTCATTCCCTTATCCCCAAGGAACTTTACAGAATATTATAATTCTGGAGATAAAATTTCCCCCATTTTACTGCCTTGCTAAGGATATTTTGATGTTCATTATTGTTTGGTGCTCCAAGTGTGTTATCTCTATAGAAGAGCTTGAGACACCTAGATGCATTACTGGAATGGTCTGGGAGTAGGTACCCATTGCCTCCTTCCATTTGGGATACATATGTCCAATCCCTCTGACCTGATGTGTGTAATCTACAGAGAGAGGCTGCTTTGATGTGATGTATTTCCTTCTAACCTTCTAAATTCTGTATTTTCATGAGAGCACAACTGTAGTGCTTCAAGATACCCTGTTCTCAGCCCAGAGAATCATCCCTAGATATCCAGGAAATGAGATACAGGAACCTGCAATGATGAGGTTTAGAGTGGGAAATGTTTATGCAAAAAGTTAATGTACTTATGAGAACTTTGATTTTTGCATTTCTTGACTTACTCAAAGAACCTTGCTCAGCAATACATTGTCATAATTTTATATGAGAGCTGTTCACACACACCCTGATAGCTTTCTGTCATGGTTACTAGGAGAGAGAGCAAGACAAAATAACAGAATATTGTCTTTCATTCGTGCATGTCAAAGAATACTAAACAAGGATATGTGCATTTAAGTAGATTCTTTTTTGATATAGACTCTCCAATTAGAATTTGGTTTACTAAGGAAAAAATCAGCGACTTGTTTTTATCTCACACAGCTGTGAGAAAATGAGCTTACCGAACTATACAAATGATTGAGAACATTTGTTTCTCAGCATTTCAGGCTGGCTGGTGGCAATACAGAGTGAAATAGCCTTCACACAGTACTTTTCCAAGCCTTCCTCCTCCTTATGAAGGCCTAGGTGGAAGTCCTTCATAAAGAGGTCTAAATAAGGAGGCCTTCATATGAAGGTCTAAATGTTTGAGAGGTGCTTATTTGATTTATTCAAAAAGGAACGAATTTGTAGAGATGTCCCAGAAAAAAATAGTAAGATATGCTATCAGAGAACAGGGCACCTGTCCCACCATAGGACAGGGCCTATGAAAATAGATGAGCTTTAAGTTCTCTCATTAATTGAGTTAATTAGTGAATGAAATTCTCCCCCTTCATTATTCAAATACATATTGAATTTCTACAATATGTTCTACTATTGCTTTGGTTATTATCCTTAACAGCCAATTGTAAAATGTGTGGAGATTTTACCATTAAACAATACACTCTCACATTTTTGCTTCTGCATCAGCACATCTCATATTATTCACTGTAAAACTGTGCATGTAGTTATTGGTTCAAGGACACATCTCATTTGTGCTGTGTGGGAATGCATAGGGGGAGGTAGGGGTTGGGGAGAGAGAGAGAGCATGAGAGAGATTGAGATTTAAGAGATCCCTGCAGTCAGTTGAGGAAAGTCACAAACAAGCCTTCACATTACACGAGGATCTGGTCAGGTTTGCAGCACTAGACAGTTCTTTCCAGGGGTCAATCTCTTTCTTTAGTTAATGGCCCATCTTCTGGGCCCTGATTCTTGTGGCCAGGGAAATTTTGGCATCCCATGCTATTTTCACCTTCCTATTGAAGGTTGATGTATTAGTCTGTTTTCACCCTGCTGATAAAGACATACCTGAGTCTGGGCAATTTAAAAAGAAAGAGGTTTAATTGGACTTACAGTTCTCCGTGGCTGGGGAAGCCTCACAATCATGGTGTAAGGCAAGGAGGAGCACGTCCTGTCTTATGTGAATGGCAGCAGGCAAAGAGAGAATGAGAAAGCTGCAAAGGTGGAAACACCTGATAAAACCATCAGATCTCATGAGACTTATTCACTACCATGAGAACATTATGGGGAACCACCCCCATGATTCAATTATCTCCCACTGGGGCCCTTCTACAACGCATGGGAATTATGGGAGTGCAATTCAAGATGAGATTTGGGTGGGAACACAGAGTCAAACCATATCTTTCTGCCCCTGGCCCCTGCCAAATCTCATTTTTTCACATTTCAAAACCAGTCATGCTTTCCCAACAGTCCCTAAAGTCTTAACTTATTTCAGAATTTACTCAAAAGTCCACAGTCCAAAGTCTCACCTCAGCCAAGGCAAGTCCCTTCTGCCTATGAGCCTGTAAAAGCAAAAGCAAGTTAGTTATTTCCTAGATACAATTGGGGTACAGACACTGAGTAAATACAACCATTCCAGATGGGAGAACTTAGCCAAAACAAAGGGGCTACAGGGCCCATGCAAGTCTGGAATCCATCGGGGCTGTCAAATCTTAAAGCTCCAAAATGATCTCCTTTAACTCCATGTCCCACATACAGGTCACACTGATGCAAGAGTTCAGTTCCCATGGTCTTGGGCAGCTCTGCTCCTGTGGTTTTGAAGGGTATAGCCCCCCTCCTAGCTGCTTTCACAGGCTGGCATTGAGTGTCTGCGGCTTTTCCAGGTGCATAGTGCAAGCTGTCTCTGGATTTACCATTCTGGAGTCTGGAGGACAGTGGCCCTCTTCTCACAGCTCCACTAGATGGTGCCCCAGTAGGGACTCTGTGTGGGGGCTCTGACCCCCTATTTCCCTCCACACTGTCCTAGCAGAGGTTATCTATGAGAGTCCCACCCCGGCAGCAAACTTCTGCCAGGGCATCCAGGTGTTTCCTTACATCTTCTGAAATCTAGGTGAAGGTTCCCTAACCTCAATTCTTGACTTATGTGCACGCACAGGCCCAATATCACATGGAAGCTGCCAAGGCTTGGGGTTTGCACCATCTGAAGCCATGGCCTGAGCTCAATGTTAGCCCCTTTCCACCATAGCTGGAGCTGCTTGGACACAGGGCACCAAGTCCCTAGGCTGCATACAACATGGGGACCCTGGGCCTGGCCCACGAAACCACTTTTTCCTCCTAGGCCTGTGATAGGAGGGGCTGCTGTGAAGACCTCTGACATGCCCTGGAGACATTTTCCCCATTGTCTTGAGGATTAACTTTTGGCTCCTTGTCACTTATGCAAATTTCTGCAGCCAGCTTGAATATCTCCTCAAAAAATGGGATTTTCTTTTTTATTACATGGTCAGGCTGCAAATTTTTCAAACTTTTATGCTCTGTCTCCCTTTTAAAACTGAATGCTTTTAACATCACTCAAGTCACCTCTTGAATGTTTTGCTGCTTAGAAATTTCTTTCGCCAGATACCCTAAATCATCTTTCTCAAGTTCAAAGTTCCACAGATCTCTAGGACAGGGGAAGAATGCCACCAGTCTCTTTGCTAAAACATAACAGAGTCACTTTGCTCCAGTTCCCAACAAGTTCCTCATCTCCATCTGAGACCACCTCAGCCTGGACTTTATTGTCCATATCGCTATCAGCATTTTTGTCAAAACCATTCAACATTCTCTAGGAAGTTCCGAAATTTCCCACATTTTTCTGTCTTCTTCTGAGCCCTCCAAACCCTTCCAACCTCTGCCTGTTACCCAGTTCCAAAGTTGCTTCCAAATTTTTGGGTATCTTTTCAGCAACGCCCCACTCTACTGGTACCAATTTACTGTGTCAGTCCATTTTCACGCTGCTGATAAAGACATACCCAAAACTGGGCAATTTACAAAAGAAAGAGGGTTAATTGGACTCACAGTTCCACGTGAGTGGGGAAGACTCACAATCATAGTGGAAGGCAAGGAGGAGCAAGTCCCATCTTATGTGGATGGCAGCAGGCAGAGACTGAGGAAGCCCCAAAAGTGGAAACCCAGGATAAAACCATCAGATCTCATGAGACTTATCCATTACCACAAGAACATTATGGGGAATCCACCCTCATGATTCAATTATCTCCCATTGGGTCTCTTCCTCAACACATGTGAATTATGGGAGTGCAATTCAAGATGAGATTTGGGTGGGGACACAGAGCCAAGCCATATCAGTTGGGTTATTGTTTTTCCTTTTAGTTCCTTTCCTTACAGGGAATGTGGAGTGTAGTTACAGAATCCAGCTTTGATCAGCTTGGAAGATAACTTTTCCTCCAGTCACATAATTTTGCCCATTCCGCCAAGTCTAGATGTCTCTTATTCTATTGCCTCACTCCCCCCACATCACCCTTCTCTCTTCCTGCTTGCACCATATTGCATATCTGTTTCCCTATCCCTAATCCCTTCTCTTGGACTCAAGAAGCCTCAATAAGCTGCCATGCTCAAAGAAATGTATTCATAATATTAATATTCCATGTTGGCAGAAAATGGTGGTGGGAGGCAGATTAGAGAAAGAGAAAGGCCAAGTACCAGCAAGTGCCTAAGTGCCGTTGTTTGATACCCACATTCAGAGAGAAGCAAGACCACTAGGACCTCTGAGATCCTCTGGCATAACCATCTTGTTTTATAGAAAAGGAAACTGAAGAGCATAGAAATGAGAGGCGACAAGCACTTAAATAGCCCCCATCTCTTGGCCCCTGGCCCAGTTTTCCTCTGCCATTCATAGCTGCCCCTGTAGCCACTGGCCATTTTTTCCCCCACACCTGGGCAGGCTTAGGAAGAATTCTTCTTCCATTTCCACCAGGAGCAGATCACACAGGAAATTTCTACTCTGATCTGACTCCCAGGCCCAGTTTATTATCCATGTAACTCTCTTAGAAGTGGAATAGCATTCCCTCTAAAGACAGGGAGTTGGGAGGGGTCAGCCTAAGAATCATTAGGCTGTTAGTAGTAAGCTCCTCTGAAATGCCTGGGTTATTGCCCTGGCGTTCCCAAGAATGCCAGCAAGTCCTCAACACTTTCAGAAGCTTGTTTTTGAATGTGTACCTGCTGATTAATTAATTGAAGAAAGCTACTGGAGTACAAACATAATCTTGCCCTGTGTTAGTCATTCCTGGATGGGGAATGCGTTCCTGGGAAGGCAGTCGTGTTAATGTTGGCAATTTCTATTCTGCTCATGTCTACAGAGCCCATCTCTGTGACCCACAGAGCATGAGCTCATGAGCTCATGGATTAATTGGGTTAGAAATTAAATGAATGCTTTTTCTCTTCTAAAGGAGGAGAGCCACCCCATACTAAGACTAGCAATTAAAACTGCAAGAAGATACTTGGCAGGAGTCTCAACAGTGAGGCACACACGAAGTGGAGAGGAACAAATGCTCTTACCTCCAGCAAAAGCCAGAAAGTTTGACAGGTAGCAATTGTCAACACGGATAGCTGTGGGGTGGAGGGTGAGATGGATTTACAATAATCTCAATAAACTCACAGACAGACATATGAGAGAAAGGGAAGACTAAATGATATCATGCTTAAGTGTGTTTGTTCTTCCATGAAGACAAAAGAAACTTCTGGATGAAATATCTAGTTAGTTGAGATGATTCTAAAGCTCCTTCCAAATCTAAATTGTGATGTCACATGAAATTCAAACCTACATCACCAGCTGATAGAGTCAAGCACCCTGTATCCTCAAAATCCTTGTTATTTATTTCTGGGAGTTCCCAAATGGGTGTCTCATGTGTGTCCCAGCCCAGTCATTCAGCTACAGCCACTGCGAGGAGCCTTCGACTTCCCATTTCTCGTGCCCAAGAGCCCCTTGAAGAGGCACCACCACTGGCACTGCTCACATCTGGCATGCCAGTGTCCCTCCAGGAGTGCCACCTCCCAAAGCTTCCAAAGCTGCCAGGACTCTAGGCAAAGGTGAGGAGAATGTGTTACTCAGTGTCTCAAAATTTTCCTAAAAAAAGGTTCTGACCTCTGGTCTTCATCTTTCCAACCATAAATATTCAGACCAAAGGACCGTGTGAACAATTAAATCAACAAATCTTTGTTGACTGCCTAGTATGCACCTGGTACTTTTCCAGAAGCTTAGATGCAGTAATGAACACATAAAAAAGATCCCTGCCTCCTTTTCCCTCCTCTGCTTCTAGCTCCCATTACTCCAAACCCAATTATTTCACCTTCTCTAGTTATAAAACAAAAGTTCCCATGGATATTGATAAATGGAAAAGAGTTGCGAGTGGGGTATTGGGAGGAAATGAACTATCTATAGTAGCATAGTTGGGGCTTCAGCTCACCTAGTCAAAGATGCCCTGTACGTCTGACAAAATCCATATACCAAAATTTCATAGATAATTACTTTCTATGCAGCCAGTCACAAGTGAATTTACCTGATAGTTTTAATATGTGGTAGAAGGAAAGAGTTTGGAAGACCAGTTTAATAACACAGTGAATATGTTAGTTTTGTACATTTTGTGTATCTGCAAACATACAAAGGCATTTTGAACATATTTGCATATTTGCAAAATGTGGTATGTTTGTCTCCTCCCTCCACATTGCCTCATTAATTCAGAAAATATTTACTGGGCACCTACTTTATGCCCAATAAATATTTTAATGCCAAACACTTTCTTTTCTTTTTGGAGACAGAATCTTGCTCTGTTGCCCAGGCTGGAGTGCAGTGGTACGATCTCAGCTCACTGCAACCTCTGCCTTCCAGGTTTAAGTGATTCTCATGCCTCAGTCTCCTAAATAGCTGGGATTACAGGCATGTGCCACTGCACCTGGCTAATTTTTGTGCTTATAGTAAAGATGGGGTTTCACCATGTTGGCCAGGCTGGCCTTGAACTGCTAACCTCAGGTGATCTGCCTGCCTTGGCCTCACAGAGTGCTGGGATTACAGGTGTAAGCCACCACACCTGGCCTAAAACACTTTTCTAGTTGATTGGGATATAGCAAAGAACAAGATGGACAGAAAATGCCTGCCTTTGCAGTCTTTATTGTGGCGTAAGACACAGTCGATATAAATAAACTATACATAAATAAATAGTATGTTAGTTAAATGTGCTCAGGTGAAATAAACTAAGAAGGAGGACAGGGAGTGTTGAGGGAGGAACTGGCAAGGAGAGCAAGGAAGCCCTCACTGAGAAGGTGACATTTGACCCTTGAAGGTGATGAGAGAGCATGCCATATCTGAAGCAAGAATATTCCAGCCTTGGGGAACAGCAAATGCAAAGACCATGAAGTAAACAGGTGAATGGAATATTCAGGGAACAGCAAGAGGTCAGTGTGGCCAAAAAGCAGAGTGAAGGAGGGAGAGAGCCTGAGGAGATGAGGCCAAAGACACAGCAGGTGCAACATCTTGCAGGGCCTTGTGGGTTTTTGGAAGGACTTTGGCTTTTACCCAGAGTAAGATGAGAAGTCACTGGAGAGTTTTGAGCAGAGGGGTGACATGATCTGGCTCTTGTTTTAACAAGCTAATTCTAGCTGCTCTCTGGGGAACAGACTAAAAGGGCAAGGGTGGAAGCAGGAAGTCCAATTAGGAGAGTATTGAAATAATGGAGATGAGAGGTGATGGAGGCTCCTACCGGGGTAATAGCTGAGGAAGTAGAGAGAAAGCACATGTCATGTGCTTTCATAATTCAGAACATTAATTTCATCATGCTGTATTGTAACATTTGGTTTCTCTGGTAACATGCAGTTTTGGTTTTTCGACGATGAAATAAAGTACTATATATATAAGGTACAAAAATGGCCCCTGGCCTATGATAAGCACTTGACTAGTGCTAGTTACTGCCTATTTTCTGTCTTTTCTACTCTAGCTACTTCTGAGAACGATTTGCTACAGCTAATAATAAAAACTGTGTATCCATATACATAATTGGTTAAAATGAAAACAAAGATCAGAAATTATGTGTAGGAGGGAAAGATTGTAATTGGACAATAAATTAGATTATTACTGCAAGTAGGCACTAATTCAACTTCTGTGTTTCCTAACAGGCAAGACAAAAAATGAGATTCCATAATTTATCAGGTTTTGTCTGGTAAGAGGAAACATCAATTTTCAGGAGACCCAGACTTGTTCCTAGCACTAAATTCCTATTGATTCCTAACATAAGGAACTCTGATTATTAGTATATAATGTCCTCAACAGCAATTCAGCAGGTAATAGAGAAAATCTTTGTTATTTCTTTTATTGATTCACAATAGAATCATTAAATAATAACTCAGTAAAGCCATTAAGGAAACAACATGGTGTAGTGAAACGAGCATTAGATAAGTTCTTAGAAAACTGAGTTTGAATCCCTGTGGTACCTATGTGAAGAACACTTAAACCTTTTGAACCTTACAAAATTGTTGTGAGAAGCAAATGAGAAGATACGTTTAAAAACTCATTATAAGTTATAAAACATATATTCTTATATTAGTGAAATCTGAGTGCTGAGTTAATTCAATCCAATTTCAAAAAGTTTTAAACACTCAATGTGAAAGGAAAATGATACCTTTATTAATTCAATCAACAAATATTTACTGAAGGTCCTCTATGTCACTGTTATAGGTACTGAGTGGAAAAAAAAAAAAAAGAAAAAGAAAGTCCAGGCCCATTCTAATCAAGCTTTAATTCTAGTAGGGGAAGACAAATACATAAAAACACATTTACTAAAATTAAGTAATAATAAGGGACATTAAAATAACTAAAGCAGAGTGTAAATGGATAAAAGAGTGAATCTAGAGAAACAAGGAGTTAACGTGTTCCCTGGCTGCCTTTGTCAAATATCACTTTCCATCTGCATTTTTGACTGGAGTCTACTTCATGCATTTATTCATTACTTCAATCAACATTTACAGAGCTACTCCCACATGCTAGAGTCTGGGCAGTCAGTTGAATATCTGCCAGTTTATTATCATATTGATTCACTCACATCTCCTGACGTGTCATCTTGTGACCAGCAACACACCTAGGTGGGACATTGATGCAGTTGGGGTGAAGAGCAAGGTGAGATGGTGGCCCTCAGCCTTGCCCAAATCACCAAACCCCAAACCCAGTTTTTTCTCCCTCTGCTTTCTTTCTTTTTCTTTCTTTTTTTTTTTTTTGAGACGGAGTCTCGCTCTGTGGTCTGGGCTGGAGTGCAGTGGCGCGATCTCGGATCACTGCAAGCTCCGCCTCCCGGGTTCATGCCATTCTCCTGCCTCAACCTCCCGAGTAGTTGGGACTACAGGCGCCTGCCACCACGCCCAGCTAATTTTTTTTTGTATTTTTAGTAGAGATGGGATTTCACCGTGTTAGCCAGGATGGTCTTGATCTCCTGACTCGTGATCCACCCGCCTCCGCCTCCCAAAGTGCTGGGATTACAGGCGTGAGCCACCGCTCCCGGCCCCTCCCTCTGCCTTCTTATGCGCATGTATTAGTGTGCTACAGTTGCCGTAACAAAGCACCACAGAGTGGGTAGCTTAAACAACAGAAGTTTATGGAGGTTAGAAGTTGAAGATCAAGGTGTCAGCAAGGCTGAGGCCTCTCTCTGTGGCTTGAATGTGACTGCCTTCTCACTAAGTCTTCACATGGTCTTTCCTCTGTATGTGCACATCCCTGGTGTCTCTGTCCTCTTCTTTATAAGAACACCAGTTAGATTAGATTAGGGTCCACTGTAATGGCCTCATTTTAACTTAAACATGACTTTAAAGTCCCTGTCTCCAAATGCACATGTTGAAGTTTTTGGGATTAGGGCTTCAACTTATGAATTTTGGGGGGCATAGTTCAGCCCATAATACCCATTTTCTTGCTCTAGTTGGGCTGTTCTGCCATTATTCCATGAGCATTCCTAGTGTTTTTGAAGCTGGAAAGTCTCTTCCTGTCTCCTTATCAAATTCCCATGCATCCCTCGAGGCCCAACAAGAATGCCATTTCTTCTGAGAAGCTTTGCCTGATCAGCCCAGCAGGCATGATAAGTCCCTCCTTGGCCTTTTTTAAAACATTTATAGCATGAATTAAAGTCCCTCGAATTGTACAGGTGAATGTATATGGTTTGTTTTTATGGTTAGAGGATAGACTTCTGGGGGGAAAAAATTAAATCTTAAATCTCCTTGTATCTTCTCTATATCATTTCCCTAGTATGGGCTGGCATAATATATATACATTAAATATATGTTATATTATGCACGTGAAATCTAGTAGCTCACTGATATGAAAACTTTCATTGGCAACTAAAGCAAGTATGTAAATAAGAAGATGGCTGTTGTTAAGTATGCTTGCTCCAAAATGTGTTTCTTGCAGGTATTTCTTCTTATTCACTAAATTCGTACTTTCACTTTCAATCCTTATCTGCTGATAGAAATGTCTTCTCCATCAGAATGCAATTAATATGCCACCTTTGAGGACGTAATTCTTTAGCTCAAAGTGATGTGTTAGTTTGTAATTTTCATCATCTGCAATCATAGATTGAGTTTTCTGGAATTTTTTTAAAAAAATTTAAGTTGACCAACTGTCCAAACTACCTAGGCATGGCACCCAACCTTGAAGCCTTGCTATGTAGCTGGTATCGCCTGTTTATTGTTGAAATGGGTGTAGAACTGATGAGATGAGCTGTGGCTTCACAAACGGGATTTTTTTGTGTGTTGTGAAATGCAGCTCTGAAAGAGGGACACTTTGTACCCTAGTGTTCTTTTTAAAGCAAAAATTACTCTTCTTGGAAAACAATAAAAGGCCCTTGCTGCCATTGCTGGGTATATGTTTACCTGCCACCTTGTTGCTCTCTAGACTGTTGGTTGGATTGGTAGACATCTCTCAAAAGCAGGCCAGCATAGTGGTTAACAGCCATGGTTTTGAGCCAGCCTGCCTGGGTTGAAGGCTTAGCTCTGCCCCTTACCAGCTTTATGGCCTTGACTACTCAACCTATCTGTAAAGTGAGATCAATGAAAACCCCTTACTCATAGGACTGTTTGAGGACTCCAGGAGTTAGTATATGCAAAGAGCTTAGAAGAGAGGCTAGGAAAAGTTAGCTATCCACTCAGTATTTGATGTTATTATTTCCTGTGCCTTTGTGATAAACTGTCTCACTGATTCCAGCTCATTACCTGTAAAAGACCAGCCCTATCCATTTTATGCTTCCCACCCAACCCCACAAGGTGATCTTGCCTTGCTTAGCAAAGAATTTTTACCATAATGCTTTTCTCTAAGGCAGTGACCTTTAAATGGAACAAATGTAACTTTAGATCAATTTTATTTTCCATTTCTTTCCATCTCCTTGGCTAGTATCCTAGCACAAATCACCTTCATCATCAATCTGAACCCCTATCTGGTCCATGGATCGACTTGTGCCCCTAAAATCTATTCTCTATTCAATAGGCAAAGGACCACTTTAAAATGCAAATTTGATTGAGTTACTTCTCTGATGAAAACCTCCAATTTCTTCCCACTACACTTAAGATAAAATCCAAAGGACCTCTCCAAGCTGGCTTGAAGGGCCAATGGAATTCCTTCTGATTCTCAGGCATGCTGAGCAAACTTGAGGTTTTGCCCTTGCTGTCCCTTCTGTTTGAGCATTCTCTGCAGATCTTTACATGAATGGCACCTTGTCATTCACATCTCAGCCCAAACAGAGGCAGTGAAGAGTAATGGACACAAGCACTTCTTTGGGAGTCAAACTGCCTTGGATCTAAATCTTGGGTTTCACCACCTCACCACTTCTTAGAAAAGTTACTCAGTCCCAGTTTCCTCATCTGTAATAAGAATGGTAATAATCCCTACATCATAGGGTTTTTTGAGGTTTAAATACATTAATATTTGTTTAAAAAAATAGTGATCAGCGTACAGTAAACACCACTTAAGTGTTTGTGTAAGAAATGAAAATGTTATTTCCTCAAATAACCCTTCTCTGACCCATTCCAAGTTACTACCTTCCCCATGACAGTCACTTAACATACAAGTGCCTTATTTTTATTTTCTACATGGTTCTTTTATTTTCAGAGATCATTTACTTGTTTTTATTTTCTACATGGCTCTTGTCACTTTCAGAGATCGCTTACCTATGTATTGATCGGCTTTCTCACTAGACTGAAGGTTCATGGTGACAAAAACCTTATCTGTCTTATTCCTTTAGGACCTGCCATCCCATTTCTCAGAACAACGCTTAACATCTATTACATTCTCAATAAACAGTCATCAAAGAACCAGAGTTTGAATCCCAACTCTACTAGTTCAGTGGTTTTTATCTAGATACTTGACCTCTGTAGGCCTGAATTTCCCCAGCTACAAAATGAGTAAGAGTATCTACACTTAATGGGAATATTGTATACTATACATGCCAAAATGTTAATGGTGATTATCTTTGGGAGATGGGATTATAGAGGATTTATTTTTTCATTTTTTTCTCATGTATATTACTTTTAAGATAATGAGCATGGATTTATCTTGTAATCAATGTAACTTTAAAATTAAACAATGTTTGTGAAGGATTTAATACAGTCCCTGATCCATAATAGGTATTTAATAAACAGCCAATGTTGATACTACTAAACTGTTCAATAAGCCCGAAAGGGCCTTCTTCCTCTGTGGCACGGGTCTGTTGCCTTATACCCCAGTCTGAGGTTTGGGGCTCAGTAACTACCCGACCCCAGCTGGAAAGACAGGTTCCTCCTCTCAGGCCAGCTTCAGAAACCAGAGTGGAGGGAGGAGACTCAGTGGCTATAAGCTGAGGGACTTTCTCTTTTAGACCAGCTCACTCTCACCCTTTGGAGCCCAAGTTTACCTCCTGATTGTGGGTGGATGAGCTTTCCACAGTGCTTAGTATGCATCCCACGCCTGGCAGGCTGCAGAGAATATTAACACGGCAAATTCCATTGTTTATTCCCCCCACACTCCCCCAAAATCATTTTCAGTGTTGAGGAAAGAGATTGTGCCCAGCTGCTGGAATCTAATCAGGAACAGATCTGCACAGTGCTGGAAGATGGGGCTGATACAAAGCTGAGATTCTTCAGCTGGTGAATTTCCAGTGCAAGATGGGGGCTTGCCCACCCTTCTCCAATACGGTGGATGGACCAAATGCTTATTCACCATGAGTAGGGGGAAGGGAATGGGGCATCCCTCACACAGGGCCATTGGCAGCAGCTGATGATGCAGGAGGCAGGGGAACTGGAGTGAGTCCTCATTTTTCATCAGGAATCCTATGGCTTTTGCTCATTAGGTTATCTGTCAGTACAGCCAGCTCCAGTCAAGGCTTCTGGGTCCTAATGACCAACTTTCTATTTGGCCCCCTTAGACTCTGTCTATTATTCTGTCTTTAAAG
This sequence comes from Rhinopithecus bieti, assembly GCF_001698545.2. Classification (NCBI taxonomy): domain Eukaryota; kingdom Metazoa; phylum Chordata; class Mammalia; order Primates; family Cercopithecidae; genus Rhinopithecus; species Rhinopithecus bieti. The sequence goes on from NW_016804657.1 coordinate 1,071,132, forward strand.
ATTAGCTTGAAAGAACTTGAAAGCTATTGTTTTTGTTCCCAGCAAGCAAAGGAAAAACATAGCTTCTCAGAGCCAGCTAAAGGTTCTGTGGCTTTCTTAAACATGACAGCTGCATTAACAATGAGAAAAGAGACTCAGGAGCCTGTAATTTGAAGGATTCCATGACTGCTAGATGGATTTACAGTCTAAAGCTGGTGTTACTGTAAAACTCTGGATGACAGGTGAGCAGCTTTTACCTGGCTTTCTGGGTGCCCCATCCCTGTGCTAGTGAACCAGGGGTAGATTCCAGGGCAGGCCCAAGGATTCTGTAAGCTGAAGTACTGTTTTAGTCATATAAAATAAGACTTGGAGAAGGCAGAGACTTATCTCACTATAGGTGGCTTTTCATGGAGTCCAGATCCAAGTGAAGAAAGAGTCTAGGGATAAATTCTAGGTTTTCTTCTATAGAAGCCTTGTCCGTCCGTCCATCCATCTATCCATCCACCCACCCAGCCAGCCAGTCAGCCAGCAGAGCAATTTGCAAGTGGCTGTTGCTTATATAGTATGTTTTATAGAAGGTATCAAATATAAGATGTAAGCATGCCTACTATTCTACAGGGTATATTGTCTGAGTTCAGAGCCTCATTGGCTGTGTGTCCAAGGGTAAGTCACTGTGCATCTGTTGACTCATCTGTAAAAGAGAGCTTAGAATCTTTCTTATATGGTTTTTGTGAGGAGAAAATGAAGCAATCTATGTTCAGTGCTTAGCATAATGTTTGGCATGTCCTAGACACTCTATAAATGGTAGTTATTATTATTGTTTCAACAGAAGACACAGAGAAGTTAAAATCCCACTCCCTGACCTTGAGATGCTTATTATACATGTGCATAATTGGAAGCTTGGCATAGGTCAGGTTATCTTATTGTGGAGTAAGTGAGGTTTCCTTGAAATCTTGGCTCTAAACTCCCAGAACAAAAGACTGTTAGTTGTGGTGACTTGGCCGTAAACTAGGTCTGGTACTTTACCTCTCTGTTCCAGTGGGCGCTGACTTTCCATATATCCTATAATGTTTGTTTTCTGCCACTTCCTGCATGATTTTTTTTTCTAAAAATCTTTCTTTTCTTCAGACTGAGACAAAATAAAATGTGTCACCTGAAGCTGAGGTTGAAAATAGCCCAATCATTTTGTTCAAAACAAATTCCCTTGTTGATGGCACTTCTTGGTGAATGATTCCCCTTCACTATGGGGCCTTCTTAGAGCAGAGATAAATGAGCCAATTTGGCTCTCTAGGGCTCATCTTATGTCTAGGCCAAGTTAGTACAGGAAATCCTGAATTATAATTTGTTTGTGTTATCATTAATTCACTTAATCACAAGTTCATCACAAGTCATAGCACTAAAGAGGAATTATTAACTAACCCACTATGTTTAATGTGTAGCTCTTTTAAAAAAGATGGCTAATAATTCATCTGAGGTGCCAGTGATAGTGCTGATGATAATAATAGCTAACTTTTATTGAGTACTGTCTCTGTGCTAATGTGTAATGTTGTAAACATTACACATATGTGAACTCCTTTCATCCTCACATCAACCATGTGAGATGTTGTTATTATCCCCTTTTTCAAGATGAAGAAATTGAGGCAGAAAGAAGTTAAGAAAGTTGCCCAGGGTCAGACAGTCAGTGTGTGGTAGGATCAGGACAGCTCAGTTGCAGAATTAATGCTCTTAGCTTCCTAATTACACATTTATCAGGTGTTCCCTGAGAAAGTCCTAGGTGTCAGGCCCTGTGCTGGGTACAGGGATTAAAAAACATAACGTAGTTCTTTCCTTTTAAAGGGCTTGAAGTCTGGCTTGGGAGTCAGACATGTAAACAAATGGAGCTTAGGTTTGAAATTAGGCATTCTGACTCCAGAGAGGGATACTGAATGATGAGTGGGAATTGGCCCATGAGAACAAAGAATGAAGGGGAAGGATATTCTAGAAAAACAGAAAGGCCGGGTCAGGCAGGGGTGTCTGCAGATTGCTTAGTGTGGGCAGCGCTCATTTATACCAGCAGATCAGTACTGGTCTCCTTTCTTCCACAAAATTCTGGCAAGGCCTCCTGTCCCTGTACACTGTAAATCCACACTGTGACCCACTCAGTGATAACAGGAAAAACCACCCTAAATAGAAATATGAAACCCAATGTTTTGAGTGGGTCCTTTCCTCTGCCTGAGAACCACAGCAGCCTTGAGTCTCGAGTGCTGTTTGATCCCATTATGTGCTGTTCCCTCTGGAGGGATTTGGGTTTTAATCTGTTTGATTTTTTCTTTTCCCATAAGATTAAAATTCTCTCTCTCTTATTCTTAAAATCTCAGATTACTCAGAGATGTGATCAGTGACTCACAACATTTCAGCTGGGGAAAGGGAGGATGCAGGTCATTGCCCTGGTGGCCATCGCCCTGGTGGCTGTTAGCACCTGCACAGCACCTCTCTCTCTCCTCAGAGAAACGCCATGAGGGCAAGTCACCCTCATGGGTTTCCTTCTACTTTGCAGCCTCTCAGGAAACTGGCTTTCCTACTTCCTTCAATCACTTGGCCAGTTAGGTGGACTGCTCCAAGGAGAATCCCCTTCTTAATCCTGCGAGGAACAAGTAGAGTATCTCACTCTGTCCAGTATCTCTCCCCCCAAAACAAAAATGCCAGTCCCAAGTATTGGTTTGGCTCAAATCTTGAGGTGAATGGCAAAGGGGAAGAGACTGGGGGTGACAAATGATCTTTAGAGATCGTTTAGAGCTTGAAGTTATCAACATGGAAACTACAGAGCATGAGAATACTTCCTACTCTCTTGCTGAGTCCTGGACCAGGTTAATATCTCTATCATCACTTCATTAAGGAGCTCATCACATCAGCTGTCCCTTTTGAGATGAATAAGTCTTGCTTTAGTACAGTCTTCTTACTGTAGTCTAGTGCCTTGTGTGAGCATCTCCTAAGAGCTTATGATCAATCTAAACCAACCAAGTCCTCCCATCAGACATTTTCTCCCCACCCTGTCCCTATCCTGTGCTTCCTCACCACCTGGACAGATTTCCAAAGTGCCTTCCTGAGGGTCCTTCTGCCTCTACCCTCTCTACCTCCAGCACCTCCAGTCTACCCAGTAACACAGTGCCGCTGGGTTTCTCTTCTTAAAGTAATACTACTACTATTATGCGACCCCCCTCTTTAAAAGCATCCAATCGCTCCTCTGTTCTCAGAAACTTCCCCAAACTTCTCCAAATGGCTTTCAAAACTACCACAGTCTGTTTCCAGCTGAATCACTCCCTTGCGTCTGTTCTGGGTTTGAGGACAATAAATTCATCAGTTTTCTCCCTGTCATTCATTCTCTATGGAATCCCTTCTAGCTGAGACAAATAGGACTGATTACTTTAGAGAAATTGAATGAACAGGAGGGAAAACTCAAATAAGACAGCAGAAAGGACGCATGGGCGATGCATGTCCTTCAGGGCCTCCCTCCTCACCTTGTCTGTTCAGATTACTCCCAGGTGTGTGTTTTAAATGGAGTTGAAATCCTATCCTGTTTATCCTTGTTCATATTAGCAAAATGTTTGGTGAGCTCTTTATCAAGGACTGACATGTTGGTGCCAACCAAAGAGGCTAAGCGCATTTATCACTGCAACTGGGACGTGCCCCAGCCTAGAAAGGCTGTGCCAACCACTTGTCATTTCCTGGCAGCTCTCTTGTATCCTCACACCCAGTCTGCTCGTAATTGAAAACCTCCAGCTTCTGTGACCTTCAAGAGTTGCATGAAAAATGATTGACTGGCCAAGTCCAGCTTCACATGGCAATTGAGTTCTGAGGCTTTGTCAGAGCCAGGCTGTGACAGCTGAGCCAGCAGAAGTCTGGGGAAGAGGTCAAATCACAGAGTCCCAAGGCATCACCGCCCTCCTTACTTTATAGACAGTGGAGTGAGGCTGGAGATGGCAGTGATGGCACCAGCTCAAGAATTTCTATGGAGGAACTTAAGGGTGACGCTTTGATTGGAAAAAGGAGTTAGCACACTTGCTTCAATGATAAACTTGAGCAGAAAACATTCTTTAAAGTTAGATTACTTATCGGGGTGGCTTGTAGGGGCTGCTGGAAATAATGGGGTGGGGTGTGAGCAAACACCAATGATTTGTACAGATGTGCAAATCATTGGTAGTTATCTTTCAATGCCCTTCCCCTGCTTGTTCCATATCCCAGGGATCAGTCCCTGAAAATGACATTTCTCAGGCTCCCTTTTCCCCTGGCTTCTAGGTGAATGAGAGGCAGTGGCAGAAAAGTGGAGATGAAGAGAATTGGGGAAGCCAGGGAGCAGCATCTTAAGAGCATCTCTTCTGTGGCCCCAGCCCATGCTGGGCAGTCTTTGCCTTGGTTCCAGCTCCCCTTGTGTGGCGTTGCCCAGGGCTAAAGAAACACCACCCTTCCCTCTATCTCCAGTTCTAGAGTTAGGAGCAGCTTCCTGGAGTTGCCAGTCTTGGAGTTGCTTCACCCTCCCATTTGCTCCTTCAGATTTTCTACAATCAGTGATACTGACTCCTCTCTAAGTTGCCTCTTTTGAATCTTGTGGCATGGATGCTGTTTTTCACTGATTGGACCTTATCTCTTAAACAGTGGCCTGACACAATAGCTAAGTGGGATGGAACTTGAAGCCAGCCATGCAGTGAAAGTGGGGATTAGAACTGTTGCCCTGACTAGTGGTCAGTATCCTTCCACTGTACCACACCACCTTCTGAAAGATAGGCATGTATGTGGGTTATTAATGGGAGAGTTACTATTACTCCAGGGTTCCTGTTAAACATATATCATGTTGCACAGCATAGACTCTTCTTCCCAAACAATGCACAGCCAAAGTGCTTCCTGGGTGTTGGTGAGGAACTGAGAGGTGGGAGAAAAAAAGAGATGTGGCTCAGTTTGGGAGCTCCCAATCAGACAAGGGCCCTGAAATCAAGAGAAAGACAACAGAGGATGTAGTAACTAGTGTTTCATCCCTGGCTCACATTCCCTCCTCACAGCCCCATCCCAAGCTTCTGCCACCCAAGGCTGGTCAGAAAGTACTTAGGAAGTGGAAACTCATTCTAACACCAGCCTCGGAAAAACACTTTCCAAAGAGGGAAGCTCCCCAGACACACTCTCATGCCTCAACACAATGATACCACAACTGCAGCTTTTGTTTTGATTACATGATTATTTGTTGGACTTCTGGTGTGTGCTTTAACAGAGACTTCAAATAACTATGAATCATGGCCCCAATTTTCAAAAGTCCATCCTGGCTGCAGAGATGAGGTACATCTATATATGAAAGATTTTAAGAGCCATACAAGGCAAATCACCATCTGGCATCAGGATGAGAGCTTGGAGAGGGCAGACAACAGGAAGAACTTACATTGGTGGAACTCTAAATGCTTTAGAAGCACTGTGCACTAATGTATATACACACTCTATGTATATTATCCCATGTAATGACTCCCCCAGTCGTAGGGGTTATATATCATGATTCTCATTTAGAAAACAGACTCCAAAAGTTGAAGTATTCCAAAGTCACGTAACTGGCAGGTGGGAGCTTGAGAATTGCCAAACTCATGCTTTCCCCACCACTTCACTGTGTCCCTACTATAGCCAGTGACAGAGACTGGACTCAGTTCTGGACACCCGGGGAGTCAACCAGCGAGGATGCTGGAATGGGGATGGAACCCCAGGCAAGCAATATCTGAGGAAGATTGTCTGGCAGGGGTCTGCACCGTGGGTGAGAGAAGGGACAGAGACAGGAGACCAGTCAGGGGACTGTGACAGTGACCCAGTGGGATGCTCTGAGAATGGAAAGGAAGAGGTATGTATGAGAGACAATTTGAAGTGAGGGTCACCAGGCAGGCCTGTGTGGCCAACTGGATACAGAAGGTAAAAGAGAAGGATTGAGAGAATTAATTAGACCTTGATGATTCATAATTTGAACCTGACTATAATTTTGAAAAAACAAAAGCAAAACAAAAGCTACCCTCCCCAATTTAGAACTAAATGTCAAACACATTCCCCTGCCTTTCCTCTAGATTAAAAAAATTTTGCGGTAATTAATTAAAAAGCTGAGATTCCTAGTTGTTGGTTTTATGATCTGGATGGTTTGTCAGTCTGTTGACAACTCTGCAAAACAGGAAAGCTATTTGGGTTGTTGTAGGTTCTGAAGGATAAAAAGTGGGTGATTAATTCAGGTTTAGGAAAATGCAGTGCACCACAAAAAAGTTCCGGAAAACAGACTCTTGGGGAAATTGGACGGGGGGTGGGGAAGCCAGAGAATTCCCGGGCTGAGGGAGAGGTGGCTGCAGAAAGGACCTATTGGGCTGAAGTGTGGTGCCCATCAGGGAAGAATTAAGTCTTTTGAAGACTGGGGCTGAGTAAATCAGCTAATCCTTGGGGAACAAATATATGAGAATAGCAATAAACAACCATATAAACATAGACTCATTACTTAAGCTGTAGCCAAGACAAATTGGTTAAGCTACAGACCTGTAATTTGCCTACTAGAATGTGTGTTATGACCTGAGGTTTCCTTTCATTGTCAGCTGTTCTTTGTTCTGAAGAGGAGAAACAGCAAAAAAATTCACCAAAGAGCCAAGATAGAAGACTGTGGGCCCAGATCCTAATGTAAAAGAAGCCTGCCTCAGCTTAATTTTCTTGGGGAGCAAGAGCTATGAAAGTGAACTGGGTGAATATTGGTGTTTCCAGCTTGAGGTTTCAATGAATTAGGACAATCAGAAGGAAGAGTTTAATTTTGGGGTCTAGCATGAGATCATTCAGTTCAAACTTTCATTTCACAGTTAGGAAACTGAGACCCAGAGAGGCACAGTGCTTCAGGTTGATGCTAATAGACTGATTTTGGAAGGCAGTTGAGCTGAAAGACAGATCTGGGGGCCGTCAGCCAAGGGCTGAGAATGATGTAAATTAATAAGGTGGGAAGAGAAGTGATGGCTAAGACCTAAGTCTTGAGGGAAACCCATGGCCAGGAGCAGAGGAGTTAAGATTCATTCAGAAATGCTCCTACAGACATGGGAGAACAAGGATTGTTCAGTGTATTGGAAGCAAAGGAGAGGGTTTTGAGGAACAAAAGACTAGCCAACGGTAGCAATTGCGTCAAGGTGATCAAGGAATAGGATGTAAACAATTGTTGGATTTATGATATGATCTTTCAAAGTGCAGTTTCAGTAAAGTGATAAGAATGGAAGGACAATCAAATGGTACGTGGTGTGTGTGTGTGTGTGTGTGTGTGTGTGTGTAAGTTGTGTGTGCATGTGGGGACGTATGTGTGGAGAGTGTGGCATGAGCTGCATGTGTGTGTTATGACCTGAGGTTAGGATGAGGTGTGTGTGGAGAGTGAGATGTGTGTGCGTAGGGTATGAGGTGTGTGAGCTGTGTGTGTGTGTGTGTGTGATGTGTGTGTAGGGTGTGGTGTGGTATATGTGTATGTGTACATGGTGTGGGGGGTGCAGGGTGTGTGTGTGTGTAGGATGCAGTGTGTGTGGAGAGTGAGATGTGTGTGTAGAATGCGATGTGTATGGGGTGTGTGTAGAGTGTGGTGTATGTGTGGGGTGTGTGTGTATATTCTGACTGAATGCTGAGCACTGGTGCCTGAACTCTCCTTCCCTGCCTGGGAGGTGGTGTGTCTGAGGTGAGGGAAAGGCTGACCCCGCTGATGGGTCCTGTGAGGCAGAGGTTGAGGAGGGAGCCAGAGATGAGAACCAACAACATGCTCCAGGAAGAGGGACAGGCCCAGGAGCAAGGGGACACCAGACTGGAACAGATGGACTCATGCAGTTGTTTCTTGCTGCCCTGTTTGCATATAGCATTTGCCATGTCCGACAAATGCAGAATTCTGGTGGAACCACAGCGCGTGGGAGTTCCAGGCGACTGAAAGTGGTGCAAGGTTAAGTGTGTTACATATGTAATTGAGTAATCAGGGGTGCTGACAGCCCGACGGGCCGTGCCTTCCATTCGAACCAGAGCTTGCTTTGCATAGAAAGAAAGCAATGGTTTTCTAAGAAACGTGGACAAGTGAGGAACCCTATCATATCCTTCTTACTCATTACTTCCCTGTATTAACCACCCACTTACACTGAAAATGATGTCACAGAAGGAAAGGGAAAGACAGGACAACCCATAGTTCCTTTTCCTTTCAGCCCTTCCTTACTCATCAGTAAGCTGAAGGTCAAGAGTATTGATGGAACATGCATGTTATCAAGAAGTAAAATTAAAACAGTTGAGTTAGTTTTGTGCAGTGTTCCCGCTGCTCTGGTAAGAACAAAATATATATGCAAGTAAGAGCTAGGAAATATGAACTGTGTAATTTCAATGATTCCACGTATGAGTCAAATGCACTTATTTTCATTTACAACTAACACTATGCAACATAAAGAATAGTAAAATTCATACTAATAATTAAATTTAAAATATTTCTTTACTTAAAATGACATTAAATATCAAATTAAAAACATCATGACTAGTTTAAAAAAAAAGAAAATTATGGAAGAAAGAAAAGTTTTATGCTTTGGTGATCCTTAATGGCCCTATTTCCCTCTCTGATTTTTGAACAAGGAGCTTGATGTTTTCATTTTACGCTGGGCTCTGCAAATTATATTACTGGCTCTAGGTGGGATGGTTGTTTATATTTGTATGACCAGGGTCAAAAAACAGTCTTGGAACCACAGGAGCTGGAAGATTCACCAATAAATTGATGAATACAAGTCTTCATTGTCACCCACACACACTCACCGGCCCCTCAACATTGGTAACAATGACCGTGGGCGGAGTTAAGAAAATAACTCCCAGAAAACTATGGTTTTTCTGCTGATAACTCTTCAACATCTCACCACACCCAATATCTCTGCTCTTGTTAACAAACCATGAACTGCTTCAAGTTGTCATACCCTTTCTCACTGTCTTTCTTCTGATTGGAATGTTCTTCCCATCAGATGCCAGGCTCCAAGTCCTGGTGACAGCAGGTTGGTGGGAACATGGACCTTCCAAAAGGCCCTCATCACAGCAGATCACTGCTGGCGTCCGAGCTACTTCCTGCTTGTCCTGTTATGTCCTTCATCGGTGACCACGCTCTTGGAGTGCTTGCCTCTGGCTCCTGTTTTCCACCCCTTTGTGAGCCTGGTAACTCCTAGTTTCCAGTCTTAGTGGGCCCACTACTCTGCTCCCACCTCCTGTGATAGGGCTGGGAGACCCGCCACCCCCACTTGACTCCTGCACCCCATCCAGGCTGTGGTATGTGCCAGTATCATCTTCCCAAAGGATGCTGCCCCTCCCTGAGGTTCATGGTATAGCTCTTCTCCCATATTCACACCCCGTCTTGAAGTCTAGACCACACGGGGTTTCCAGAAAGCCTTCCCCAAACCACTAATAGAAGCCCTACTGTACTCACACCTTCCTTAAGAGATACTTCACAAATCCAGTTTTGTGTGGTGCAAAGGGATGAAATCAGAAATAACATAGGTTTAAATCTTGGTTTACTAATTGTGATTTTTGGGTCTGTCAATAAACCTCTCTATGCCTCAATTTCCGCATCTACAAAAGCAGGATTGTGATACTTACCTCATAGGATCGTTGTGAGGATTATGAGAAATAGCATAGGCAAAGCCTCTAGGTGCTGCCTGGCATGTCCCAGCGCTCAATAAAAGCTCACCCAACACTTTTCTCCCCCTGCTGGGATGGAGCACCATGCCTTATTCATGCCTTTATTCCTTGCAGCACCTAGAGCAACATCTTGTGGCTGGCAGGTGATCAAGGCCTGTGGATTGAATTAAATTAAAACTTTCCTTGTGTTACACTGTTCTCTCCATGTCCCCGGTTGTAATCTCCTCTTAAAAGTATCATTGCTCAGCTGGGCATGGTGGCTCACACCTGTAATCCCAGCACTTTGGGAGGCTGAGGTGTGTAGATCACGAGGTCAGGAGATTGAGACCATCCTGGCTAACATGGTGAAACCCTGTCTCTACTAAAAATCCAAAAAAAAAAAAAAAAAAAAAAGCTGGGCGTGGTGGCGGGCGCCTGTAGTCCCAGCTACTCAGGAGGCTGAGGCAGGAGAATGACATGAACCCGGGAGGTGGAGCTTGCAGTGAGCTGAGATCCTGCCACTGCACTCCAGCCTGGGTGACAGAGAGAGACTCTGTCTCAAAAAAAAAGTATCATCGCTCAGCTTATGTTTATCATGTCTACTTCATGTTACTGCAGATTGTGACCCCCAAATGAAGTCACTTTTGCTGTTTCTTCTTATTAGAAATAATGCATGCTCAATATATAAATAAAATACAAGCAAAAGAGTATTAAAAGTCTGATAATCCTACTCACGCAGACATAGCTAGTATTAACATCTCTCCATTAGCTTTTCAATGCAATGCAGCTATTATATCTATGTGTGTGCATGTGTGCATGTATGTATAATATTTTGCTGGGGGAGGAGGTTGGAAATAGTATATTAAGAGAGGAATGTGGGCTTTAGAATAGAAAAAATTCAGCAAGCCTGTGCTCTGTGACTGTGAAAATAACCACTGGTGTCTGGTGTCTACTTAGATTCAGTAGGGTAGGAGTCTTGCTGGAAAGGCTTTTTAAGATTCTGGTGCCATAATCTTTCTTTCATCCAAACAGGAAAAAATGAGTTGTTACCTACTTTTTCTGTAGTGATGATTGCCATTTTTTTATGTAGTGATAATTGTCATTCATCAGCATACTGCACACTCTTTATCTGGGTATTTACTAAGGATCTATTTCATGCCAGACGCTGAAGTTGGCAGTAAAGACGAGGATACAGTTACTGCCCTCAGTGAGTTTTCAGTCTGGTTGGAGACACACATGAGAAATAGCACAGGCAAAGCCCCCGGGTGCTGCCTGGCATGTCCCAGCACTCAATCAACCCTCACCCCAACACTTTTCTCCCTCAGCTGTGGTTGGGCACCATGCCTTATTCATGCCTTTATTCCTTGCAGCACCTAGAGCAACATCTTGTGGCTGGCAGTAAATACTCTTTGTGGTTGTCTTTTATTTTATATTGAGCATGCATTATTTTTAATAAGAAGAAACAGCAAAAGTGACTTCATTTGGGGGTAAGTAAAATAAATAGGTTACCACAGTGCCATGTGATAAATGTTAGGAGGTGGGACCTACAGGATGCTGAGGAGCATTCAAGGTGGGGAGACCAAACCCAACTGTGAAGAAATCCCAGAAAAGGTGATATCTATGCTGAGTCTTCAAGGGCAGGTCATAGTTTGTCAGGCCATGAAAATAAGGCGTGGAGAAAAAAATATTCCTTGGAGAGGGAAGAACATGTGCAATGACTCGGAGGCAAAAGTCGGTGTGGGGACTGCAGGTGCAGAGTGGGTAGAGCATGGAGTTGGAGGGGTGAAGTGCAGAGAGATAAGAGTGAGAAAGGCCTTGGATACCATGCTTATGAGTTTAAGCTTTATCCTGATGGTTAAGGGGAGCCACTGAATTCTTTGAAAAAGGGGGTGTCATTATTTGTGGGGTTGAATGTAAACAACTGGATAAATGGGTCTATAATTCTGGAGACAGATTTAAGCTGGAGATGCAGACTTGGGAGTTATTCATATACAGATGGGAGATGAAGTTTGAGGTGTAAATCAAATCCCTAAAGAAGTCTATAATGAGAAGAGTGGCTGGAAACACTGACATTTAATGAGAAACAGAGGAAGTTGCCTGAGAAGGACTAGCCAGAGAGGTAGAAAAATAACCTAGAGATAGCAATATTTGGATACCAAGGAAAGAGAATTGTTTAGATACAGGAGGAAAGAATCACCAGCTGGGGGAAAAAGGGTCAAGTTAGATAATAACTAAAATGATGTTACTGGAATTTGACAACAGGGTCATTGGTGGTCCTAGTGAGAACAGTTTCAGGGGAGTGACGGGGTGGAAGCCAGATTGTAGTGGGTTGAAGAGCGGGGGTGGAAGGAGGAAATGAAGGTAATAAATATAGACAACATTTTATGAGGTTTCACTTCAAAGGGGAGAAAAGAAATAGTGCGTTAGCTAAAGTAAGACCTGTGATTGCAGGAAGACTTCATTATTTTAAGATTTAGAAAAGCTGTTCAAGCAGATTGAAATACTGATGGGACGAAAGAGAAAGTGAAAGAGAGGAGAGAGAGAGAGAGAAGATAATTTTTCCAAAATGCTTTCATATTTATTCATTTATTTAGCATTACACAGATCACTTAGGAGGCTATTAATCTTTTTTCCATTTTCAGACAGAAAAACTAAATGAAATCCAAAACAATGAAGTGAATTTTCTAAGATTATATGTCAGGAAAATGACAGCGATAAGCTTAAACTCTGGGGTTCCAACAGACAGTCAAGATTCAGGAAGAAAAATGCATTTCCATCTGTAAAATCCCTGGAGCCCAGAACATATCCAAGGTACTATGATTATCATGCCCCCAACTCCCCCACCCTTGATTGGGAGGGTGAACCAGTCTTGTAGCTCTTATCAGACTATATTGAGCTGAAGCTTTAATGAGCAGCAGCAATCTGTTATTTTCCTCTTGTTTGCCTTGCAAGTTGCTCTTTTAATTCACATCAAGAGAGGGAAAAGGAGATGAATATTAAAAGCGCACATCAAGGGACTGAGCCTGCCAAGGAGACAGGGAACTCCTCAGTATGCAGGGACAGAAGCAGGAGTTTGACATGAGACAGGAACCATTGCCCTGGAGTCTGCTCTGGTCTCTGACAAGCCTGCCCTTGGGAAATGTTGCTCACTAGAGTGCTCTGGTGTTGGGAAGGGGGTGTTTCTGGAATTGTCTGCACTGTGGGCTTGGCTGACTCTAGAATGACAATAGAAAGAAAGAAACTGTATTTCTGAGACCTTGAGAGAATAATTTGTTATGTGGTAGAAATCAAAGTGGTGGGGGGGAAGAGTTTCTGTAATGGGACATCTCCTCTAAAAAGAGCAGTAAGTCCCACTGGTCTGAGATGGTTTGGGTGTAGGAAAGATGGAAGGAAAGGGTCTCAATGTCAAGAGTACCAACATTTTCTTTAGTGTCTATTCAGTAGTGAGTCTCTGACTCTCCAAGTTAATTTCCTAAAGTGGTGAAAATCCAGAGCAAAGGCCAGCAAACATTTGGGAATTGTTTGCTTCAGCTGGTCCAGATGACCCCATAAAGGACTTATCTTCTCTGTAAACTGAGAACTTGGAAGAATAAGAGCTTGATAAGGGTGCATAGGAGGTTAATATTATCCCCAAGTACTGCAAAAAAAAATGCTCACCATCAGAATCACACAGAGGTTTGTACTTGCTAATTCAGCCAAAGTCAGTTCTTGGGAAGACCTCAGGGTTACTGGCTGATTGTAATGGTGTAATGGGTAAAGGCCAGGATTGGTTGATTGGTTGTTAAGGGTAATAATTTTGTACCAAGCCCAAAATTATATAGGGCTGGCATCTTCAAGGTCTTGCACTGTGCATGATTTGGTAAATGCTTAATAAATCTTTGTTAAATGAGTGAATAATCTTGGTTCCTTATTCCTTTATTCAAGTGACCTATGCCAATTCAATTCAACAAATATTTATTGAACACCTAGTAGATAAGAACCTAGTAAGCCCTAGGGAGACAAGTGTCATCCTAGTTGTAGCAGATATTGTCAGTGCCTGTGTAACCACCCAATGGTTTCACCTTGCCTGCTGCCTAGGCAGAGCCTGTTTATCAAGACAGGGGAACTGCAATAGAGAAAGAGTGATTCACGCAGAGCTGGCTTTGTGAGAGACTGGACTTTTATTATTACTCAAATCAGTATCCCTGAGCATTTAGGGATCAGAATTTTTAAGGATAACGTGGTGGGTGGGGGGCAGCCAATGAGTCAGAAGTGCTGATTGGTCAGGTCAGAGATGAAATCATAGGAAGTCAAAACTGTCTTCTTGTGCTGAGTCAGTTCCCGGGTGGGGACCACAAGATCAGATGAGCCAATTTATCGATCTGGGTGGTGCCAGCTAAGCCATAAAGTGCAAGGTCTCTAGCACTCAACCGTAATTTCTAATCTTTTGGTTAATTTGTTAGTCCTGCAAAGGCAATCTAGTCCCCAAGCAAGAAGGACTAGTTGTCCTTCTTGGTGGTGGTGGCTCACATCTGTAATCCCAGCACTTTGGGAGGCTGAGGCAGGCAGATCACGTGAGGTCAGGAGCTTGAGACCAGCCTGGTCAACATAGTGAAACTCCATCTCTACTAAAAATACAAAAAGTAGCCAGGCATGGTGGCACACACGTGTAGTTGCGCTTGGGAGGCTGAGTCAGGACAATCGCTTGAATCTGGGAGGCAGAGGTTTCAGTGAGTTGAGATTGCGCCACTGCATTCCAGCCTGGGTGACAGAGTGAGGCTCTGTCTCACCAAAGAAAAAAGAGAAGGGAGTTTGCTTTGCGAAAGGCCTGTTACCCTCTTTGTTTTAACTATAACCTTTCCTCCTATAGTTAGTTCAGCCTACACCCAGGAATGAACAAGAACAGCTTGGAGGTTAGAAGCAAGGTGGAGTTGGTTAGGTCAGATCTCTGTCACTGTCTTAGTTACGATTTTGCAATGGCAGTTTCACCTGTGTCCGTATTCCCTTGACACTCATGATATAAGCTGCTGGCTACTCACTGAAAGTGATAGGGACAGGAGGCAGAGAAATTCTAGGCAGAAAAGAATGGGGTCCCTGGTGAATCCCCACCCTTAAGCCTAGAATTGTAGCCCAAGGTGAAAACATGCATTCCTGTTTTCCTGCTTGAATGTTGCCTTTTCCAAAACCACCCATGACCCATCCTGCCCCCCATCCTGTACCCATAAAAACCCCAGCCTCCACTGGAAGAGAGCAGAGAAGGGGAGAAGAGGAGAAGCCGCTGGATGTTGGAGACTGCAGTTTGATGTCAGAGGGAAACAGCTTGACTTCAGAGGTATGGCTTGACTGCGGGACTTTGGAGGAGTCCAGCTGCAGATGGCCAGACTTCAGGGGAAGAATACCGTCCCACTCCATCCCCTTTCCCATTCTCCCTCCCACTGAGAGCCACTTCCATTAGCAATGAAATCCCCTGCATTTTCTATCCTTCAATTGGTTTGTGTGACCTGATTTTTCCCAGATGCCAGACAAGAGCTCAGGGTACAGAAAGCTGCCACCCTGACCCTCTGCCCTCGTGAAAAGGTGGAGGGTCCACTGAGCTGTTAAACATTTAATCTGTCCATGGACAGGAAAGCTAAAAGAGCACTGTAACACACACCTTCTGGGGCTTCAGGGGTTGCAAGCATCTCCTAGACATGACTGTGGGACCTCATGGAGTTTTGCTTCTGCCAGCACTCAAAAGCACTTCCTTTGGCTCCTGTACCAGCTCACCTGGATGCTCCCCATCCTGTGAGGGGTTGAGAGCTGTGGGCTAAGTGAGGCACCTCTGCCAGGGGGTCCGTAAAGGGGTCAAAGAAAATTTCCTGTTTCAGAAGCATCTGTGGCTCTCTTGATCTTGTGGATTTATTTGGAGGCAGGAGCATGCTCAACCTGTGCACAGTTCAGGTTTGAAGTGCAGGGAGTTGATGCTCCTGGGAGAAGTCTTCAACTAATGACAGATGGGAGTTAGGGGTATTTATCCCCTGACTTCCTTATCCCTCCACTGGAACAACTCCGAGGCTATTTTGCACAGTCTCCCAGAGGATCCCAGTGGAATTGAGCCCCAGTTTCCCATAGCAAACCTGTGTTGACTTCCTGTCCTCCATTCCTCAGTCCCATATTGGTGCTTCCTGAGATCTTCCAAATAAACTACTTGTAGTCAAATCTTTATTTTAGGGTCTGCTTTCAGGAAAGCCTAGCTTAAAAGACACAGTCTATAGTAAGTATAATTAAACAGGATCAGAAAGGATGGGAGGAAATTTCTACCATTGAGCAGTTGGCAGCAGAGGTGGGAGGAGGGAGATGAATGGTTGGTAAGCCTTTATGATTACAGCTGAATACCTGCCTAAAAAGGGCTACTTAGAAGACAAGACTGCTAGCAGTAATACTGTAGTGGGTTGATAAGTGTTCTTCAACATATATGATTACCCTGAACCTCAGAATGTAACCTTATTTGGAAATAGGGTATTTGCACATGTAATTAGTTAAAGTGAAGTCATATTGGATTACAGTAGGCCCTAAATTCAATGTCTGGTGGCTTTATAAGAAGAGTTGAACACACAGAGTTTCACACAGTGAAGAAAGCCATGTGATAACAGAGTCAGAGACTGGAGTGATGCAGCTACAAGCAGAGGAGTGCTAAAGATTGCTGGGAGCCACCAGAAACTAGGAAGAAGCTAGGAAGGATTCTTCCCTGGAGTCCTTAAAGGGAGCATGGCCCTGCTAACACCTTGACCTTGGATTTCTAGCCTCCAGAATTGTGAGAGAATAAATTCCTGTTGTTTTAAGCCACCCAGTTTGTGGTACTTTGTTACAGCAGCTTTAGGAAACCAACACAGATATAAAAACAAGAAAAGAAATGTGGGAAATATAAAGTGCTATATAAATACAAAGTGGTGTTTTATTCTTTCCTACCATTATATTTCTTTCAATTCCCTTCTTCTCTAGGCTACCTGTAGAGTTCATTAATTAGATGAGAAGCTCCAAAAGAAATCTAGCAGGCTCTGTTTCTTCTTTCTTTTTGTCTCACATTGGGCTGCCCTGCAGACCTGAGTCTGCAGAGGCCAGCTCCATGCTTGGTGAGATAGATGCCTGTTCTGAGCTTCGGGGTGAGGAGGGTGGAGGTGGGTACTGCAGTAAATGTGGAAGTGCTGAAAAATGTCAGTGTGATGCTCTCTCAGTGGGTAGGGGGA
The DNA here is from genome assembly GCF_001698545.2 of Rhinopithecus bieti. NCBI lineage: Eukaryota > Metazoa > Chordata > Mammalia > Primates > Cercopithecidae > Rhinopithecus > Rhinopithecus bieti. The sequence goes on from NW_016804657.1 coordinate 1,087,940, forward strand.
ATGTGCTGCTGCCTAATGAGCTTTGAAAAATCAGTCGGATCTTTGTCTACACGGGTTCTGCATCTGTGGATTCAACTAGCCATGGGTCAGAAATATTTGTTTTTTTAATTGCATCTGAACATGTACAGACTGTTTTCCTTGTCATTATTGTCTAAACAATACAGCATGATGACTATGTACGTGTAATTTGCATTGTATTAGTTATTATAAGTAATCTAGAGATGACTTAAAGTAAACAGGTGGATGAGCATCAATAATATGAAAATACTATACCATTGTATATCAAAGACTTAAAATCTGAGAATTTTGGTGTCCTACGGTGGGGTTTGGGGTCCTGGAAACAATCCCCCATGGATACCTAGAGACGACTGTATTTATAAGGTAGATTTAAAGCTAGTTATTAGAAGATTGGGTAAGAAGCACAAAGAAAGAGAGAATATGATAGGTTAAGAGAGCAGTGATGATTAGGAATGGGGATGGAGACTGCTTGAGTTCTCCAATCTTACCCCAGAGCCACCTCAGTATTTCCTCTCTTTATAGCCTTTGATGAGGTAATGGAGGTGCCTACTCTGATTTTAGGCATCTGGATCTACCTTCTTTTGGTCTCAGGTCATATACACCCTATCACCATAGGGTATGATTCAATGAGGGAACACTTCCTGTCTTTAAATACTTTCCCCACTTGCAACCTTAATCTGTTTTTAATAGTTGACCAATTTGCATAGAAAAACCAAAACCAAAACAAAACACCAAGGAGTTCATGTGCAAGTGACCTGAGGCCAATAATATATTAGCTTAAATTCTGACTTAAGTGTCAACAATTGTCATTGAAGCAAGTTTTGAGGAGGAAGAGGAAAGAGAGCAGGCAAAGTCTCAAACTACTCTGACTCTTCTCAGTAACAGGTTTGAGCCCGGTACTCCCTGGAGGCTAAGCACTCCAGACCAGCTACCTCTGTCTTTCTGTCATCAAACTTCTCTTCCATAGCAACTCTTCCTTCATACAGTTGTCTTCTATGCCCCTTGCCAGGAAAGTTCTCTTATGTTTTGCATACAACTGAATGCATAGACAGCACCTCTATTTCGCTGGAGACAGAAGCCATCTTTAGAAGATCCTTTTTACTGAAAAGTTTATGTGAATTCATTTGTGATGGTCTGGATTTGGAACTATAATCCCAAGCCATGGCCCAAAGAGGAGACTCTTCTTGCTTCCTTAAGGCTTCCAAAGCGACAGCAGAATTGGTAGCTGGGAAAGCAGGGAATCCTTGCATAGTGCCCCAGAGTGCCTGTCACACCTGGCCCAGCTTTCCAGTAAACCTATTGATGCCCTCTCATCTAGAGTCTCATCTAGAGCAGGCATACCATCTCAGATAATAATAACAAACACTCATTGTTGGCATATTATCTCAACTGATCCTCAAGGCATTCTACAAAGTAGATAATCCATTTTACAGATGAGGAAATAGAAGCTTACAGAGGTTAATGTTCCTAAGGTTACATAATTCATATGTAGCACAATCAGGATTTGAATCCACACCTCTTTACATGGCTCTACTTCATGAAGTTCTTCCAGTTCTTTCCCCCATCATTCTCCAGACACCTCCTTCCCCTTTTCTCTTTCCAGCCTGATGAATAAATGCAGAGCAAGAGCCATCATTGCTTCATCTTCTCAGGATCTTGGAATCACTTGCATAAGTCAAAGAGAAAGGCAGGATAGGGAGAGATAGTTAATTTTGCTTCAGTCTCTTTTCTAACCCCAAATTGCTCTTTCCAAGTATTTTATCGAGTTGCTGGGCTACCTCCTAGAGTGAGACCCTTCATGGCATCTCTCTGGCCTCTCTGGCAGCTTCTACTTCCATGCCCAGAATGGTCTCTCTTTGAAAGGTAATGGAGACATAGTTTCAAAATAATTCTTCTGTAGATCTTTATATAAATATGTATGAGGGCTTTTAAGAGGAGAGTTATGACTTCCAGCAAGAGTTTGACCTCCTTTCTTTCCTTTTCCTCCCAAGGTAGTTACACCCCGGATACCAGACAAGTAGTTAGCTCATCTTTGGCTCATGAACCCCACTGGGGCTAGAAAGGATGTTATGTTTATAAATATGATCTCTACCCTTAAAATCCTGATCCTGATTCTGTCCCCACCACCCTGCACCTTTTTTTTTTTTTTTTGTGGCCTGGCTGTTCCCTTTTGAAAGCATCACTATTGGGCATGGATGAGGAGGTAGAGAGGAGAAGGACTAGGTTACTGGTGCCTGATTCTCTAGGGCTGGTCTGGCCATGCTCAGAGGCACAGGAAGAATCAGGGACACTGAGAGAAATAAGGGCTCAAGCTAAAGAGCTGACAGCTGGGCTTGTGACTGATACAGCAGTAGCCCTGAGGGATGCCCCTATAGGAAGCCACTATCCTGTAGGGAAAGGGTCAGTCAGTTCTAAAATCAAAGCTAGATTTGTAGACTGGAGCTGTGGGAGCCAGAGCCCTCTATGCCTGTGAGGCTGCTTGGAGCTCCGTGATGTAAGTCAGAGTGGTAATGCCCTGCCAAGCCTTTTCAGGACAGGAATGGCTCAGGGTCAAAGTTACCTCCCACCCCTCTCTCTGCCAGTTCTCCTCATCCATTTCCATGACTACGGAAAAGGGTAGAAATACACAGTCACTTGATCATCCTTCATCTTGCCACCCCAGGTCATATCCAAAAGGAGCAGAGGAAGATACTGAGTGGGTGGGCAGTGCCAAGTAATTGGCTTTAGGCTGCTGAAAACACTGGCTCTGGGGGAGTGATGCTCTAGTCCCCTGCACAGCTAGAGTCAGTCCCTGGTCCATCCTCCATCTCCCCTTTCCCATGAACAATGTTTTGATGCTCTTCATAGGTTCCACATTTCTGTGCTGTGACCTAGGGTTCCCTGCACAGGACCCTGCAGCCCTCCTTCCAGCTGTCCTTAGTGCCTTGTTTTCCTTAGTCAAGTCCTGCTCTCAGGTAATGTTTTTTTGCAGCTGAGGGCTGCAGAGATGGTGAGATGACCTCTTCTCTGGTGGGAAGGAAAGAGAACGGCAGTTATTGGCCAGGCAAAATGATGGCTTGTCCTCTGGCTTAACAAAGGGCAAGTGGCTGGGGTGGCAATGGGAGATCAGGAACCATTTTCAGAGAGTGTGGGGCATGTGTGGCCATGTGTCCCAGGGTACTTTGACAAGCAGGGTGTTATTGGTGCTGGGGGCTGCAGAACTGTTAGCACTTAAAGTAGGAAGTAGCTGGGTACTGTCTCCAGGAGAAGGAGCTGAAGTCTCTTGTAAACATCCTGGAGGACTTCTTGAGGGCTAGGCAGACATTGTTGCTGATGACGGTGATGATAATGATAACAAAATCTTCCTTCCAGGGGCCTACTGTATGTATACCTACTGTATACTTTAAAATATTTCTTCATTGGACCATTAGCAACTTGAAATTAGGATGTGGTCTCCATCTCTGTGTCCTCAGTGCCTAATCCTAAGAAGGTGGTCAGTAAATCCCATTTCTACACTCGCCAAGCTTCTGCTCTGAGACTGACAGTGCTGGGTGCCAGGAGTTCAGGCATAAATGGAACCCCATTCTCTGCCCTCAGGGTGCCCAGAGTACCAGGAGGACACAAACATGAGAACAAAAACAAACAGTGCAGCTGAGAGATTGTAATGCAAACGAAGCACAGTGGGGCCCCAACTCTGTCCTGGACTGAGGAGGGACTTTGGAGAGGGGACATTGCAGAGTTGGGTCTCAAAGGATGTTCGTTGGCTTCGGCGGAGGATGACAGGCAGGGAGCAGTGGTCTAGGCTGGGTATGGAAAGCTGACTCTGTTTGCACGGCTACCCTTCCCTTTTCTGGCTTTGCTCAGGAAACCTCCTGTGTGGCCAGAACAGTTCTTAAGTAGCAGTGTGAGAAGAAAAGCAGGAAAGACAGGAGGGCCTCCTGCTAGATTCAAAACTTAAAGGAGAGCAGAGATAAGAAAAGTCCTCAAATCTGATTCCTCCATTCTACAGTCCTGTTGGCTTGGGTGTGCCCTGTCTGTATCCCCACACTCCACAATGGTTTGTGCCTGTTTCTTCCACCTGCTTCTGAGAGGGAATAAAGAGGAGTCACTTATTGCTTTCTGTCCACCCACTCAGTTCCTCGTAGCTGCAGGGCACTGAGAGTCCTGGACTGCTGCATTCACAGCAGCCATAGGCAATCCTGCTGCAGCCATACTGGGAAGCCTGAAGGTACACTGAACCTACGTGTGAGGAGTGCACATGTGCGCTGGCCTCTCTGCTTCCCTATAGCTTCAGAGCCTCATTCCCCATACTCTGTCCTCCCTAAAGCTCTTCCTGAACTTTTCTACCTTACTCATTCATTTTTTTTCCCCACGCACACCCTCATATCCTTCCAAGCCCCTTTTTAACTTATTTTCCCATCCTCTTATGATGCACCAGGATATCATTTTAACAAACATGGGCTTTGGGGCAGGCTGTGTGATTTGGGACAAGTTACTCACTTAGCAGATGCTCAGCATCCTCAACATTTTTTACTGTTGGGGTTCCTTTGAGGATAAATAATAGGCATCAACAAATGCTTGCTCTTAGCAATACTCACTTCCAACCACTTCCTGCTCCTCAAACCTTCCTTGCTTCCCATGCCTTAACTGACCCACGAGTTAAGCTGGGAAGAGAGAGAGTGAGGGCCCTGGTATAAATAGATTCAACGATTTTGTTCTTTGGGAAGACTAAATGCTGGGAAAGCATTGGAGAAAAGTAGAGAATCCCCAGGACAGAAGAAGTCTGACCCTCCTCATTCTCATCCTTGTTCTGACATGCATCTTTACTCAATTCTTACAGCAATCCTACAAGGTGGATGCTATTCTTGCCATTTTCCAGAGGGTAAAGGAGAGAGTAATTAACATCCCCAGAATCAGACAAAGAATAAGTGCAAAGTCAGCTCTTTACCTCAGGTGGTTTTTGTTATCTATAAATCAGGGATGATTAGAGCTAAAAGAGAAGAGGTGCTGGCCCATTCTATCCTTGCCCCGCTGCCTTGCAGTCCTCACTATGCTTGGCTTTCCACTGGAATCTCAGCATCTGGTCAGGCTCACGCCAGGCTCCTGGACTCCACCTCAGGGTCTTAACAGGGATGGGTAGAGGATGTAGAGGAGAAAGGAGGACCTGTGAGAATAGTTACTGCAACAATACAAGATTTAAAAATTAATCAAAAGTAGGCAGAAGGCCAACGATACGGCAGACAGCTGGCCAAAACGCTTACACAGGAGCATTTGCTGCAGGTGATTAGCAGGATGCACGCAGATGAGCACACATAAAAGCTGACCAGGAGTGCAATTTTCTAGAGTTAGGATAATTGGTCAGAGGCCAGAGAAGAGCAGAAATGGTCAAATTAAAGGAAGTGCCCTGCTCCCAACCCACAAAATGACTAGCAGATGCCAGAGATGTGGAGTCATGAGGAGGTCCTGGCTAAGAGGCCATTCATTTCTCTAATATCTGAAAGAGCAGGATAATTTTGCCACTTCATGATAAACCCTCCCCGGAGTTCTGCATATGTCTCTCTGATGCCTTTAAAGGGCATCCAGGTTCCTGGGAAGAGACTCGTGCTGTTTCTTACATTCCCCCTGGCTGGGCCAGCACTGGGAAATTCCACAGGGGAGAAGAGAGGATACAGAACAAGATAGTCTGGTTTTGAAGACCTGCTTCAGAATGAGAAATGGAGATAGAGGTTGTGCCTTGTTGACAACCGCCTGAAAATACCTCCAACCAGGTTTCTCTGTCTTCTAGGGGTGGTGGGAATGTTGGGAAACTGGTGCCAGATGGTGAAGTGAGGGGTTCTTTGGGGCCTGCCGAGCCAGCAGGGGAATTACCCTAGGCCCAGTGAGGGTGCATTGCCAGGGCAGGAGGCATCATCATTGTCAGAAACAGCACCTCATGCCCAGGCAGGCATTGGGGGCACATCTGAACTGAAAGGCAAAGCTAGGCCAGAAGTGGATATCTGAGAAGTGCAGAGGCAAATAGTGAGGGGGTTGGGGATGTGCTCATGGGGTCTGGTTAGCTGGAGCTGTGTCCAGGAATGGGAATATGGGTCACAGGCAGAATCTGAAAATCTTAGGAAATTACCTTTTTACTGACCACACAAGTCCTAATTTTCTCAGTATGATATGATTATTTTGGAGGAAGAAAACCTGCCTTTGATAGAGCTTCTAAGAGTTCCCTGAGCAGGACAAAGAAAGTTCACCCATGAGGGGTCCCTGACAGCATGGCCGTCCATGTGGGCGCTGCTTAGAAAAGCTTGGCCAGGGGATCCTGGGACACAGCCCCCAGCAGAGCCTCCCTCCCATCTCCTGCAGGTGAGGCCTTGTCTTTACCTCTGCTCTGCAGTTTCCCCACAGGGCCAGGTGCCAGTGGGCAGAAAGGAGCCAAGTGGAAGAGAGAATGCAGTGGGCCTCTTTGACCCCAAGCATGTTTCTACCTCTTGACGCTGAGTCCTGCAGAGAACTGACTCCAAACCCAAATCCTTTATCTCTAAGCATGCTGTTGGAAGCTTGTTTGTGTTCTCTTAGGGTTGGGCCCGCCTCATCCTGCCCAGAGGGCACCTAGCAGCCTCTGAAGAGTGACATAAAGCCTCTTTCTAAGGCAAGTTTTCTTCCCAGAGCACAATTGTAACCAGATTGGGAAAAGCAGAAGCTGTGAGG